>NC_060123.1:88317264-88623246 GCF_021461395.2 Schistocerca americana | reverse complement strand
ATAGTTAAGATAAAATTTAAGAAGCACGTTCCAAGTAGCTATCGCGTCATACAGATTTATATTATCTGTGCTCTTCATAAATCAGACAAGAAAACGGAATGAGGATGCATTTGAAAATGACAATAATTTCTTTTCCCATCCTATTCTGATGGAAGATAATATTCGGTTCTTAGTAATTATGTTGTCGACATGAGGAAAATGTTAATCTTAGCTAGGGTACAGTGCTGTAACATCGGCTCCCAGCGTGCCTGCGGAAGCAGTCAAATGATCTGTGGGCGGTTGCCGACGCAGTTCTGTACTTATGCACTGAAATAACGCTGCCGCAGCGTTTTCCAGTACGACGTTCTAGTGTCGGTGGCTGACGTGACTGCTACATCCTGTGACTCCAAGCAGCATTTCCACAGCTGACTAAGTGACCGTGAAACGAAGCAAGAGCTTCGAGTAGCCTCTTTCCGTTCTTTGGTCATTTGTAACTGTGCTAATGGAAGGAAGTTGAATTAGATCAATAGGACATGTATTCTCACCGAGATGGTATGTACCAGTTTCATTTTCTGTTCTCAATTTTCTTGTTCAAAAATGGTTTAAATGGCTCAGAGCACTATAGGACTTAATTTCTGAGGTCATCAGTCCCCTAGAATGTAGAACTACTTAAACCTAACTAACCTAAGGACATCACACACATCCATGCCCGAGGCAGGATTCGACCTGCGACTGTAGCGGTCGCGCGGTTCCAGACTGCAGCGCCCAGAACCACTCGGCCACTCCGGCCGGCAATTTTCTTGCAATCTAGCTTGGTGCTGGTTGCTTTCAATTGCTTTCTTGGCCTACTTTAGAAGCGAGGACTGCTGGAAACATTGGGCAGGCATCATTCGGTGAGGCCTGGCAGAATGAGCAACAGTGGGGTGTGTAACGGGGGAGGGGGGGGGGGGGGGGAGTGAAGTGGGGGGGCAGGCTTGACGAACTTCACAGAGGCCAACTTATATTTCGCGGAAAAATCACAAAGATAATAAAGGGAGATTAGGGCTCGTACAGAGGCATATAGGCAGTTATTTTTCCCTCGTTCTGTTTGGGAGTGGAACAGGGAGAGAAGATGCTAGTTGTGGTACGAGGTACCCTCCGCCACGCACCGTATGGTGGATTGCGGAGTATGTATGTAGATGTAAATATAACAGGTAGGGTGCCCTCCTCCTGCACACAGGACGGAAGTCGTTTGGGAGCACAGAGTGCTGGTGGACAAGCAATTGTCCATTTATATGACGATCAGTGGACGAACGAGATAAAAAAGTCCTCATTCCAAAAATTAGAACTTTGTCAGGGGGCAGCAGGTGCTAGGGGCTTGTGAAGTGACGTACTTGGGGAGATAAACATCTCCTAACTTTCCTAAGAAACTCAAAAACAGCTTTCACCCACTTTACGGATGGACACTAGAGCAGAGTTTGCTACTAGCCTCTAGCAAGTTAAAGTTCTGTACTCATAGGCAGCACTCCGCGTCTGGTACACGCGGCGGTCGGGGACCACTGCACAGCTACGACACCTGAGGATGCGCTTATACCGGTCGTGGGAAAATGAAGTAATTTACAACTGAAACGGTATTTGCAGCCGCTGCTGTAATGCTCAATTGCCGATGTTCTGCCAACAGGATTGTCTGTAATGTGAGGCAGAATGAGCACCAATTCGAGTGTTAGTTGTGACATTACGAGGACGTAAAATTGGGCAGCAAGTGTTTTAGGAAAGATAGGAATAAATTTGGTTCATTGAATTGTTTGCATTTCGGCGTTTCGAGCACGAAATCTTGCTGTGAAATAATTAGGTTACTGGGTATCGCTGTCAGATTTGTAGAGGATTGGTGGACGCATGATGTTGGCAGGAGACAGAGGCAAGTTTCATATTTAGAAACATCGCGAAAGGAATAGCTTGGGAGTCGCGTACGTGGAAGATGGTGGTCAGGATGCAAACGAGATAGAGTGGTTACGAGACCCAGAGGCTGATATAGTTAAAACCACAGACAGGAGGTAGGAGACAAGTTGCAGAATCGCTGTGTGTCCGCCCTGTTCACAGTTCAATGAAGATTATGGTAAACATCACTTATAGCTTTGGCATATTAGGGAAGTCGAGAGTATATTAACTCAGTTGCAAGATAGATAACACTGCCTCATTTATCAGCAGTTCCTCTCATCGTTAGGATTCTTGGGTTCCAAATAGTCGCTGTGGCTACTATACCCGTTTCACAGAATTAGATCCAAGATTTGATGCAGCTAAAACTTTTTCAGTAATTGTACCAACTCCCCACCTACATAGATACTCAGCAAACCACGGTACGGTGCAAGGAGGCCACCCTGTGCCACTACTAAGCATTTCCTTTCCTGTACCACTCGCAAATAGACCTATATCTCTGACGTCGATCTGTTGTAGAATTTTAGAACATGTTTTTTGCTTACGTATCATGTCGTTTTTGGAAACCCAGAATCTACTATGTAGGAATCAACATGGATTCCGGAAACAGCGATCGTGTGAGACCCAACTCGCTTTATTTGTTCATGAGACCCAGAAAATATTAGATACAGGCTCCCAGGTAGATGCTGTTTTCCTTTACTTCCGGAAGGCGTTCGATACAGTTCCGCACTGTCGCCTGATAAACAAAGTAAGAGCCTACGTAATATCAGACCAGCTGTGTGGCTGCATTGAAGAGTTTTTAGCAAACAGAACACAGTATGTTGTTCTCAATGGAGAGACGTCTACAGACGTACAAGTAACCTCTGGCGTGCCACAGGGGAGTGTTATGGGCCCATTGCTTTTCACAATATATATAAATGACCTAGTAGATAGTGTCGGAAGTTCCATGCGGCTTTTCGCGGATGATGCTGTAGTATATAGAGGAGTTGCAGCGTTAGAAAATTGTAGAGAAATGCAGGAAGATCTGCATTAGATAGGCACTTGACCCTTAACATAGACAAATGTAATGTATTGCGAATACATAGAAAGAAGGATCCTTTATTGTGTGATTATTTGATAGCGGAACAAACACTGGTAGCAGTTACTTCTGTAAAATATCAGGGAGTATGCGTGCGGAACGATTTGAAGTGGAATGATAATATAAAATTAATTGTTGGTAAGGCGGGTACCAGGTTGAGATTCATTGGGAGAGTCCTTAGAAAATGTAGTCCATCGACAAAGGAGGTGGCTTACAAAACACTCGTTCGACCTATACTTGAGTATTGCTCATCATTGTGGGATCCATACCAGATCGGGTTGACGGAGGAGATAGAGAAGATCCAAGGAAGAGCGGCAAGTTTCGTCACAGGGTTATTTGGTAAGCGTGTTAGCGTTACGGAGATGTTTAGCAAACTCAAGTGGCAGACTCTGCAAGAGAGGCGCTTTGCATCGCGGTGTAGCTTGCTGTCCAGGTTTCGAGAGGGTGCGTTTCTGGATGAGGTATCGAATATATTGCTTCCCCCTACTTATACCTACCGAGGAGATCACGGTTGTAAAATTAGAGAGATTCGAGCGCGGACGGAGGCTTTCCGGCAGTCGCTCTTCCCGCGCACCATACGCGACTGGAACAGGAATGGGAGGTAATGACAGTGGCACGTAAAGTGCCCTCCGCCACACACCGTTGGGTGGCTTGCGGAGTATAAATGTAGATGTAGATGTAGATGTAGATGTATGCATCCGTACGAGCCCTAATTTCTGGTATCTTATCTTCGTGGTCCTTATACGCGATATTTGTTTGCGGCAGTGGAAACATTTGGCAGTCGACTTCAAATGACCGTTCTCTATATTTTCTCAATATTGTTTTTCGAAAAGAACGTCGCCTCCCCTCCAGTGATTCCCAATTGAGTGTGTTGTTCGGACCGGCCGGTAACAAATCTAGAAGTCCGCCTCTGAATTGCTTCGGTATCCTCCTTCAGATACTCGAGCAGTACTGAAGAATATGTCGCGCCAGCGTCCTATACGCTGTTTAGTTTGGAGATTCACCACACTCCCAATAAATCGAAGTCGACTATTCGCCTTCCCTACCACAGTCCTCTCTTGCTAGTTCCATTTCATTTCGCTTTGCAACCTTATAAGTTTAGGTGGTAACCCTCCTTCAAACGGTATCGTTTGTTATACATAACAACAACGGTCTCTTTGATTTTTATTTCGGATGTTTGCCCGTGATTTTCCTTCTTGTGTGTTTTTAGCCATCTCTCTACCCTTTCTAGCCAGTTCAGATAACAGGTAAATAGATAAATTTCATTGCTAACGGAACTGGCAGTTTTTGAGGGACGTCAAACGTCATTCAGATTCACTGAATTAACATTTGGCCATCACAATAACTTAAAATTACGTGAAACATAATTAGATTAATAACACACTTCGTAATTCTGACGAGGGCTTGTTTGATGCCACTGGAACGATTTTATAAGTGATTTGAATAAAAGAAGGAGTTTCAGCCGTACGGGATTAGCCGAGCGGTCAGAGGCGCTGCAGTCATGGACTGTGCGGCTCGTTCCGGCAGAGTTTCGAGTCCTCCCTTGGGCATGGGTGTGTGTGTCCTTAGGATAATTTAGGTTTAGCAGTGGGTAAGCTTAGGGACCGATAACCATAGCATTTAAGTCCCATAAGATTTCACACACATTTTATTTTCAGCCGTAGGTCGGCAGTTGTAGTGAGAGTCTTACATCCACGGATATTAATAACTTTCAAAGTGAGACTGTTTTGATTTTGCCTAGTGTCAAGGTGCGAACACTGATGTAGAAGCATATTTGAGTGCATTTCGCTTGTGTTATTGATCTTGTACCGGACAATAATGAACAAATATTACTTGTCGTTTTTATTTGATTCGAGAATGTTAATGTCGTAAAAGCAAAGAAACAAATTAAAATGGATCCTTGGACCTGCAGCCCTGGACGACCTATGCCGGAACTCTATATAAATTTCTAGACAGTTTATTGCAACCGTATCAGTTTCAGTTAGTCACGCTTGATAGCATGTTCCGTTCACATTAAATGTTCATCTTGAGGACCAAAAATAACATTAAATAAAACATTCATAAATAACTGTTTAAGTAGATGACGTAAATCTAAAATAACTTCATCTAAATAATCATTAATAAATATCTGAGTAGATAACATAAATCAAAAATATGATAATCTTCTTCTTTTTATCGTCGTGGACTAGATGATTTCACCTGTACAGTTTAACAGGGCCTACGTATCTCTTCCGCTGTCTGCCCCCTCTAGGTTTGTAGTTCAGAATTTGATTTGAAAGTCTGTTTTCATGTATTCTTTAAACATCTTCCCACCATCTGTTTCCGTTTAGCTTTATTTCCCGTGCGCTGAGTCATCTTGTAATTAATTCCTAATGTCTTCATTTCTGAAGCAATCTACTCTAGTGCACCAACACTACAAAGAAGTCTCATTCTGGCAGCCTGGATTCTGGCCATATCGTCTTACACGAGTCCCCCTGTTCCCAGTCCATAGAGCATAGCAATTAACGGCATGACATTATATGATCCGAAGTGCTGGATACCACTGAATGTTGGCAAACGTATGCTATAGTGCAGTTCCTGCTATATAGTTGACGACCATATTCTTTTGAAAGAAATTTGACTTTTCATAATTCGTGAATAATCAGGTACAATTTTAAGAAATTTAAATATGGTTACTCTGTGTTATCTACTTATGCAGTATAGTTTAAGAATTTTAAATTCTAAATATTTTGTATCTACGTTATCTACTTAAAACCGAGGGACGTCCAGAAAGTTAGTTCCAATCGGTCGCTAAATGGAAACCACAGGGACAATCAGAAACATTTTATTTGCAAGAGTTAGCTAAAATTTCCAGATACCACTCTACATAACCGCCGCTCCGACTTGGACATTTATCGGAGCGTTATACCAAATTTCCAACACCATCGTCATGGAAGGCAGCCGCCTGTGCTTTCCGATAATTCTCTACGCTGATCTATAGCGCGTAACATGCGCCCAAGTGTTGTCTTCGTATCCAGTGTTTCATGTGAACAGAGATGATGCTCAGGACGATGTAGTTAGGGCTGTGTTGTGGGTGATCGAACAATTCCCATCGAAAAGGCTTCAGGAGCGTCTTCACTGCCCCTGCAGAGAATTGCCATGAAGAAGGAAGCGCGTGGCAGTTGTGTTAGGTGGGTTGCATTCATTAAGGCGAAGCCTTTCAGCGGGCCCTCGTACTTGGCGGGAGACATCGCTGTTCTAGGCACCTTTACTCGCTCACAGTGCGCTCACAACTGAAAAGAGCGTCTTGACGCGATCGGCGGTCATACTAGAGACACTACCCAACACATCTGCGCAAAGCTTCATAGGGTTTTCACTGTCGTGTCCATTTCGCGAGCGATCGGAACTTACAGGGCTATTACAAATGATTGATGCGATTTCATAAATTCACTGTAGCTCCATTCATTGACATATGGTCACGACACACTACAGATACGTAGAAAAACTCATAAAGTTTTGTTCGGCTGAAGCAGCACTTCAGGTATCTGCCGACAGAGCGCTCGAGAGCGCAGTGAGACAAAATGGCGACAGGAGCCGAGAAAGCGTATGTCGTGCTTGAAATGCACTCACATCAGTCAGTCATAACAGTGCAACGACACTTCAGGACGAAGTTCAACAAAGATTCACCAACTGCTAACTCCATTCAGCTATGGTATGCGCAGTTTAAAGCTTCTGGATGCCTCTGTAAGGGGAAATCAACGGGTCGGCCTGCAGTGAGCGAAGAAACGGTTGAACGCGTGCGGGCAAGTTTCACGCGAAGCCCGCGGAAGTCAACGAATAAAGCAAGCAGGGAGCTAAACGTATCACAGCCGACGGTTTGGAAAATCTTACGGAAAAGGCTAAAGCAGAAGCCTTACCGTTTACAATTGCTACAAGCCCTGACACCCGATGACAAAGTCAAACGCTTTGAATTTTCGGCGCGGTTGCAACAGCTCATGGAAGAGGATGCGTTTAGTGCGAAACTTGTTTTCAGTGATGAAGCAACATTTTTTCTTAATGGTGAAGTGAGCAGACACAATGTGCGAATCTGGGCGGTAGAGAATCCTCACGCATTCGTGCAGCAAATTCGCAATTCACCAAAAGTTAACGCGTTTTGTGCAATCTCACGGTTTAAAGTTTACGGCCCCTTTTTCTTCTGCGAAAAAAACGTTACAGGACACGTGTTTCTGGACATGCTGGAAAATTGGCTCATGCCACAACTGGAGGCCGACAGCGCCGACTTCATCTTTCAACAGGATGGTGCTCCACCGCACTTCCATCATGATGTTCAGCATTTCTTAAACAGGAGATTGGAAAACCGATGGATCGGTCGTGGTGGAGATCATGATCAGCAATTCATGTCATGGCCTCCACGCTCTCCCGACTTAACCCCATGCGATTTCTTTCTGTGGGGTTATGTGAAAGATTCAGTGTTTAAACCTCCTCTACCAAGAAACGTGCCAGAACTGCGAGCTCGCATCAACGATGCTTTCGAACTCATTGATGGCGACATGCTGCGCCGAGTGTGGGAGGAACTTGATTATCGGCTTGATGTCTGCCGAATCACTAAAGGGGCACATATCGAACATTTGTGAATGCCTAAAAAAACCTTTTGAGTTTTTGTATGTGTGTGCAAAGCATTGTGAAAATATCTCAAATAATAAAGTTATTGTAGAGCTGTGAAATCGCTTCAATCATTTGTAATAACCCTGTACTTTCTGGACAATCCTCGTATTTATTTATGTTTCATTTTATAATTGGATCTAAAGATGACCACTCAATGTGATCGCACGAGTTATAAAGTGTCAATATCGGGAATTATAACTGATACAAAATTGCTTTAAGAACATTAAACGGCAATTATATCGACAGGAGTTGTGGATTTGGGGTTAGAAATTAATAGTGGGAGCTCGTATTAATGCCATTTCCAATGGGATTTCAACCAAAGGGAATTTTTTCTAATTAATCTTACTTCATTTTTTAAAGATGTAGGTAATAACGGTACGGTAAACTTTGACATATTTGCCGTAAGAGGGTGTCCTTGACGAGATGAAGTACGCGGTGCACAATAAATGAAACAGCGAAAACGAGGACTGAATTTCAGTAAAAATAGAAGCTTCGAACTCGACGAAGTCCTTCGACTGGAACGTGAATGCGAGTGGAAATCGTTTAAAGATCACGCGAGAGGCGGACGCGGGAGGTGTGTCGCAGAGCAGGCGGGTCGTATAAAGTAGCTGTCTGAATTAAAAATGGAACGGAATCCAATAACGGCTCGCGACAGGGCCGGCCTTTTCAAAGCGGCAGCGGCGAACAAAGGCGCCGCTCTTCCGACAGCTGGTTGGGTGCGTCTGCGCCGCGCCGCTCGCGTCCTCTCATCAGGCGGCCTCCCTGTGTGACACACACACACACACACACACACACACACACAGGAGCGCGCTCACGAGGCCCCTAAAGCTTTCACGGGGCTGTCCGTCACCGACCGTCCCCCACGCGTCCAGCGGCGCCGGGAAGTCTGAAACTTGGAGCCACGCGACCGTAATTTATCCAAGAAGGAACGAGATTCTAGAACTTCCATTAACCCACCGTGTGTCCGCCTCCATAATATAAACTTAAAAGGATGGTGAGAAAGAGTAAAGGTAACAACATGATATAGGAAATCTTGTATGCGAAATATCATTTAAATTTGTAAGATACGTGAGGAATTTCATTGCATGAGCAACAACTGCACTTGTTATTTTATTTATAAATCAGCAGTCAATTTCTGGATGTATTTTACCATCTTCCAGAAAGATAAAACTTGATCAGCTGAGCATAACTCAAAAGCTGATCTTAAAATATGATCGCATCATGGTATACTATCTTATTTTCATTACTGCAACGTGCAAATGTAGTCAAATTAAATCGGGTGATGCTGAGGGGATTAGATTACGAAATGAGGCACTTAAAGTAGTAAAGGAGTTTTGCTATTTAGGGAGTAAAATAACTGATGATGGTCGAAGCAGAGAGGATATAAAATGTAGACTGGCAATGGCAAGGAAATCGTTTCTGAAGAAGAGAAATTTGTTAACATCGAGTATAGATTTAAGTGTCAGGAAGTCGTTTCTGAAAGTATTTGTATGGAGTGTAGCCATGTATGGAAGTGAAACATGGACGATAACCAGTTTGGACAAGAAGACTCTGGCTCTGGCTCTGAGCACTATGGGACTCAACTGCTGAGGTCATTAGTCCCCTAGAACTTAGAACTAGTTAAACCTAACTAACCTAAGGACATCACAAACATCCATGTCCGAGGCAGGATTCGAACCTGCGACCGTAGCGGTCTTGCGGTTCCAGACTGCAGCGCCTTTAACCGCACGGCCACTTCGGCCGGCTGGACAAGAAGAGAATAGAAGCTTTCGAAATGTGGTGCTACAGAAGAATGCTGAAGATAAGGTGGGTAGATCACGTAACTAATGAGGAGGTATTGAATAGGATTGGGGAGAAGAGAAGTTTGTGGCACAACTTGACTAGAAGAAGGGATCGGTTGGTAGGACATGTTTTGAGGCATGAAGGGATCACAAATTTAGCATTGGAGGGCAGCGTGGAGGGTAAAAATCGTAGAGGGAGACCAAGAGATCAATACACTAACCAGATTCAGAAGGATGTAGGTTGCAGTAGGTACTGGGAGATGAAGAAGCTTGCACAGGATAGAGTAGCATGGAGAGCTGCATCAAACCAGTCTCAGGACTGAAGACCACAACAACAACAACAACGTGCAAATAGCATTCTGGTTATGCTGTGGCTAAGCCATGTCTCCGCAATATCCTTTCTTCCAGGAGTGCTAGTTCTGCAAGGTTTCGCAGAAGAGCTTCTGTGAAGTTTGGAAGGTAGGTGACGAGGTACTGGCAGAATTGAAGCTGTGAGGATGGGTCGTGAGTCGTTCTTGTGTAGCTCAGATTGTAGAGCAATAGCCTGCGAAAGGCAAAGGTCCCGAGTTCGAGTCTCGGGTCGACATACAGTTTTAATCTGCCAGGAAGTTTCATATCAGCTCACACTCCGCTGCAGAGTGAAAATTTCGTTCTGGAGACTGTTCGTTATTTCATATATAACCGCCGTAACTGTTAGCACATTTACCCCACTGTGAGACAAGACGGAAGACGCCTTCATGGGAAAATGTTTGCGGTTGCCAACGGAACCATGATTGTATCCATATGTGTACCTCTTCCTCTGAAGCAAATTCACGGCCATGCACGAATATCTGTGGACCCTACTACGTGTTAGTAAGGGTGTTTCCGCTACGATGCCGAAGTCTCGCAGGAAAGACCTCACACATTCTCCATACAGTTCCAACCCCTCCCCATGCGATTTCCATATTTTTGGAGCCCTGAAGAAAGATAGTCGTGCCCGTCGATTTGCTTCGGACGAAGTGGTGCACGCCTGCAAACAACCACAGTTTGTTGGGGAACCGCAAACATTTTCCCATGAAGGCGTCGACCATCTTGTCTCACAGTGGGGCAACTGTATTAACAGTTCTGGAGATCACCTTAGTAATAATAATCAGTTTACTTACTTTTTTCCATCTGTGTCATTTTAGCTTGACTGGCCTTTATCTTACATGGTATAGAAAACTATTCTTGGTATCTCCTATTTCAGGAGCAGAGGCATCCACAAAATATTTTACTCCGTAACTTTCGATTCAGTCGTTACAATGCAGATGAAGATAGCTTAACTCGAGCTCGTACATATACCCTTCTCCGCCAGGATTGGAAAGTTGTGTAGTAAATTTAGATATTATAAACATCGAATGCAACAGTTCTGTGTTCTTCCACAATTATGTCATGCAAATATTGTTCTAGGACGTTAGCGTCTGACAGATTTCAAACATGAATTATTATAAAAAAATTAATTTTAACAATATTCTCTACCGGACTTCCGTGGATAAATGCGATGGGCTGTCTGTAAGTTGAACTGATTTAAGAAACAAAATACGAATTTAGTTTATTCCGGTGCTTGAGATATGTCTGCATTATATTAGAAATAACAGAGGATTAATCCTCTAGAAAACCCAAACCCTATCATAGATACCCATACTTGTGATGCTGTGACATTAGGTTTCATACATCATCATACATCGTGTTGTCACAAAATAGGTATTCATCTTATTACGTGAATTTTGCCAGCTGCCGTAAATCAAATATGAGAAACTGTACGTTTAAGCCGGATTCAGTATCCGGTTGACCAACAAAATATCTGAAACAGTGAAAAGTAGGGTGCCTTTCTCTTCACCTGGCTCTCTTACTTTCTAAATCACGAATAAACGTATTAATTACTTCGTTTGTATGGTATGGTGATTATGCTACGGGTTTATGGAAACTGGTTTCATGTAAAATACTTTACTTTCTCTTCAATAAACAACATACTCAGTCGGATGTTTGGAATCGTTATACGTTATATTTGAATTTCACTGTACCAAGCTCATATAATAATATTACTGTATACTGATAATTTTTACTTTATGGACCGTCTGACTGCAACTGAATGAAACACAATTTTCTTGCCATACACGTTTCGCCTTTAATATTACATGCAACTGAGGAAGATAGGACTACAAAAGTTGAAGATGTTCGTATAATAATGTTTTCTTGGTTTCACCATGATAAAAATTATCTTTTCATTCGATGGCTGACACTTCGTTAGATACTTTCGTTAAATACCTTCGCAATGGTCTTAATATTGACATTATACAAATTTTCATGGATTTTAATGCTGAGAAACTGGTGTAGTGTCCTTCGTAGCTGACTCATCGACTGAAGTAAATGTCTCGAGTAACTGACTGCGGTGGTTGACTTTGTTTAGTTTCTTATACGAGTAGAGAAATCGCAGAGACTACCACTGTTGTAGATAAGTAGAGAGAAGAAAGGAAAGGAGAGCATACTAGCCTGTGAAAACATATCTCGGATCACTTTCGTATAATACAGACGATTCCGCCGATATTAACGTTCCTTTCTGAGAGACGAATGATCAAATATTTAAAAATCTTGAATGCTTCGTGCTCCGCAGCTTTCAGATTTTTATTAAAAGACATATTCTATACACCAAGAGCTGCACTAGAAATGTTTTGCAAGCTAAAATCTATTTTTGGGCTTATAACCCATCATCAGTGGCACCTGCTAAAGAAGAACACACGACTGCATGCAGATCGATTTCTGCTGAATGATAACTATACATATACAGCAGTAATATCAGTCATCTTACATTATGCATGCTATAGCAATACATGCTTGTCAGTTAATAGAGCTATATTATCGCTGTATATGTACACATATCATTTTGTAGAAGTGGATGCACATGCAATTGTTTGTTCCTCTGTATCAAATGCTACTGATGATTGGTTATGAACCAGAAAACCGGTTTTGGCAAATAACACATTTCTAATCCACGTAAAGGTGTATAGAAGACGTCGTTTAATAATAATCAACTATTTCTCACCCTTTTCGTCCCACTGGAAGAAACACATAACATGTACAACAAATACTTAAATTTCTGCAAAGTCTGATGGCAAGAAGAGTCTTACGTTGGCAGTCAAGACGGGTGACCACCATTCTGAGTCTGTCCTCCACAACCAGTGTTCGAGGTACCTATATCAAGAATATGTTGCACGTCGTTTTTGTGCGTCATCGTTCACACCAGAAAATATGGAATCGACAAGACATTTACAACTACATTAGCATCCTTACTGACGCAAAAAAAAAAAAAAAAAAAAAAAAAAAAACACAGCAAGGAGTTGTGCGACATGAACGAAAGTTGGTAGGTGTGTCGCTACGTCTGAAACATAGTGTCTATTCCGATTTCGCGCCAGTCACATAAATGCCGTCGTTATCTCCACTATAATGATGCAAATCAGGTTTCCTGTATATGCACCCTATGAAACGTCCCCTTTTAAAAAAATATATAAGTGACTGGGCTTAAACTGACACACAATATTTTTAGCGCAACGCAATCTGACTTTCAAAAATCCCTACAAAAGAATGGCCCTGACTAACATTAACCTATACCTTTCACAAATCACTTACCTCACAAAAATCTTCGTTACTCAAGCTACAGCAATACAGCGAGCGCCGCTACTGCCAGCTAAATAAAAGATTCAAACTACCGAAGGCACTAACTACTGATATGCATAGTTAGCAAATGAAAGATTTTGATAGAGAACAAACAATGTATTTACCTTACTAGTGTTCAAACGTCATAATATATATAGCAGTTCATGACAACCAGTCTTACAAATTTCAAAACTCCGCCATCTCTCTCCCCACTTCCACTACTGCTGACGGCTCACCTCCAACTGCGCAACGCTACGCGGTGTTAACATCCAGCTGCCCAACGCTACAATGGCGATTATTACAACAATGCAAAGCAGCCACAGACTGCAGCCAGCACAGCCAGTGATTTTCATACAGAGCGCTACGTGGCGTTACCAATAAGAAAACCTAAACAGCCTACTTACACCTATAACGGTCGTGGGCACTAGTTACCAGAGAGATGGGACGTGGTGAGTTAATGTTAGTCAAGAATGCCTTTAAGGGGACAAAGACGTTACCATGAGCAACTCACTGAGTTTGAACTAATATGGCTACAATGAGCTGGATGTTCCTTTCGCGATACTACAGATAGACTTGTCAGGAATGTAGCCACTGTATATGATTGCTGGCAGCGGTGGTCACGAGAATGAAAAGTCGCAAGAAGATGGCTCCGTCTGGCACTACCAAGGAAGAAGACCATCGTGTACGGCGTATACCTCTGGCTCATCGTACTGCATCTGAAGCTGCAATTAAAGCAGCAGCTGTCACCACAGTGACACACGGAACAATTACAAACTGGTTACTTAAAGGACACCTCCGATCTAGACGCCTTGTAACGTGCATCCCACTGACACTGAATTACCGTCATTTGCGACTTCAGAGCTGTCAAGCGAGAGTTCGTGGGTGGAGGCCTGTTGTATTTTCAGATGAAAGCTGGTTCTGCTTCGGTGACAGTGATGGCCGTTTTTGATGCGGCCCGCGTAAAATTACTCTCCTGTGCCAACCTCTTCATCTCAGAATAGCACTTACAACCTACGTGATTAATTATTTTGAGAATGTATTCCAGTCTCTCTCCTCTTCTACAGTGCTTGCCCCCTACAGCTCCCTCTAGAACCATGGAAGTCATTCCCACATGTCTTAACTGTGTCTTATCATCCTGTCTCTATTCTTTGTCAGTGTTTTCCACATATCCCTTTCCTCTCCGATTATGCACAAAACCTCCTAGTTCCTTACATTGTCAGTCCACCGAATTATCAACATTCGTCTGTAGCACCATATCTCAAGTGCTTCGATTCTCTTCTGTTCCGGTTTTCCCACAGTCCTTGTTTCACTACCATACAATGCTGTGCTCCAAACGTACATTTACAGAAATTTCTACCTCAAATTAAGGCCTGTGTTTTATACTATTATACTTGTTTTGACCAGGAAGGCCCTTTTTGTCAGTGCTAGTCTGCTTTCGATGTCCTCCTTGCTCCGTCCGTCGCTCGTTATTTTACTGCCTAGGTAGCAGAATTCATTAACTTCATCTACTTCGTGATCATCGATCCCGATGTTAAGTTGCACGCTGTTCTCATTTCTGCTACTTCTCATTACTTTGTGTTTCTTCGATTTACTCTCAATTCATTTTCAGTACTCAGACTGTCCATTCTGTTCAGCCGATCATGTAATTCTTTCTTCACTTTCACTCATGATAGCTGTGTCAACAGCGAATCGTATCATTGTTAGCCTTTCACCTTGAATTTTAATTCCACTTCTGAACCTTTCTTTTATTTCCATCATTGCTTCTTCGATGTACAGATTGAACAGTAGGGACAAAAGACTACACCCCTGTCTTACTCCCCTTTTAATCCGTTCTTGGTCGTCCTCTCGTACTATTCCCTCTTGGTTCTTGTACATATTGTATGTGACCCGTCTCTCCCTATACCTTATCCCCTTTTTCTGAGGATTTCTAACATCTTGCACCATTTTACATTGCACGCTTTTTCCAGGTCGACAAGTCCAGTGAATGTGTTTCGATTTTTCTTAGTTGCTTTCATTATCAAGCCAGCGCAGAATTGCCTCTCTCGTACGTTTACCTTTCCTAAAGCCAAATTGATCGCGATCTAACACATCCTCAATTTTCTTTTCGATTCTTCTGTATATTATTCTTGTCAGCAACTTGGATGCATGAGCTGTTAAGCTCACTCTGCGATAATTCTCGCATTTGTCAGCTCTTGCAGTCTCCGGAATTGTGTATATACTATTTTTCCGAAAGTCAGATGGTATGTCTCTAGACTCATACGTTATATACACCAACGTGAGCAGTCGTTTTGTTGCCACTTTCCCCATTGATTTTAGAAATTCTGATGGAATGTTATCCATCCCTTCTGCCTTATCTGTTCTTAACTCTTCCAAAGCTCTCTCAAATTATAATTCTAGTACTGGGTCCCCTATCTCTTCTAATCGACTCCTATTTCTTCTTATATCACACCAGACGAATGTTCCCTCTCATAGAGGCCTTCAATGTACTCTTTCCACCTATCCGCTGTCTCGTCTACATTTAACAGTTGAACTACCATTGCACTCTTAATGTTACCGCCCTTGCTTTTCATTTCTCCGAAGGTTACTTTGACTTTCCTGTATGATGAGTTAGTTCTTCCGATAATCATTAAATGATAAAGAAATTTTCTTTTTCCGAGTGTACACATTTTTCATACAGCCACTAAGTCTTATCTTCCCTGCACTTCCTATTTATTTCATTCCTCAGCTAATTGTATTTCTGTATTCTTGAATTTCCCTTAACGTTTCTGTACTTTCTTCTTTCACTGATTAGCTGAAGTATTTCTTGTGTTACATATGGTTTCATCGCAGTTACCTTCTTTGCACCTATATTTTTCTTTCCAGCTTCTGTGATTGGCCTTTATAGAAATGTCCATTCCTCTAGCTGAGCTATTCCTTATTACTGTGTCTATAGCCTTAAAGAACTTCAAGCGTATCTCGTCTGACCTTAGTACTTCCATATCCCACTTCTTTGCGTATTTCTTTTTCCTAACTAATCTCTTAAACTTCACTCTACTACATTGTGATCTGAGTCTACGCCTACTCGTTGTTGCGCCTTACAATCCAGTATCTGATTTCGGAATTTCTGTCTGACCATGATGTAAGATAATTGAAATGTCCCCGGATCACCCGGCCTTTTCCAAGTGCACCTCCTCGTGTTGTTATTGTTGAACACAGTATTCGCTATTACTGGTTGAAATTTATTACATATTTCAATTAGTCTTCCTCCTCTCTCATTCCTTGTCCGACGTCCATATTCTCCTGTAACCTTTTCTTTTACTCCTTCTCCTACAACTGCATTCCAGTCCCCCATGACTAGTAGATTTTCATCTCTCTTTAGTCCTGTATTACCCTTTCAGTATCCTCATACACTTTCCCTATCTCTTCATCATCAGCTTGCGACGTCGGCATGTGAACCTGATCTATAGTTGTCGGTTTTGGTTTTCTGTCGATTCTGATAAAACAACCCTATCACTGAACTGTTCACAGTAACACAAAAAAATGGTTCAAATGGCTCTGAGCACTACGGGACTGAATATCTGTGGTCATCAGTCCCCTAGACCTTATAACTACTTAAACCTAACTAACCTAAGGACATCACACACATCCATGCCCGAGGCAGGATTCGAACCTGCGACCGTAGCGGTCACGCGGTTCCAGACAGTAGCGCCTAGAACCTCATGGCCACCCCGGCCGGCTCACAGTAACACAATCTATGCCCCACCTTCCTATTCATAACGCATCCTAATCCTAATATACCATTTTATGCTGCTCTTGATACTATCCTATACCCTTCTGACCAGAAATCCTTGAATTCTTTCCATTTCACTTCACTGACCCCTCTAAATCTAGATTGAGCCTCTGCAGTTCCCTATTCAGGTTTTCTAACTTACCTACCACGTTCAGGCTTCTGGTAGCTCACACCCCGCCTTGCAGAACGTTGTCCTTTCGTTTGTTATTCAGTCTTTTTCTCACGGTCACCACCTTGGTAGCCCCTTTCGGAGATCCGAATGGGAGACTATTCTGGACTCTTTTGCCAATCGAGAAATCATCATAACACTTTGTCAGTTACAGGCCACGTGTCCTTTGGATACATGTTACGTGTCTTTAATGTAGTGGTTTCCACAGCCTTCTGCCTCCTCATGCCGCTGATCATTACTGATTCTTCCACCTTTAGGGGCAGTTTCGCGCCCCAAGGACAGGGGAGTGCGCAGAACCTCTGTCCGCTCCTCCGTCCTCTAGGACAAGGCAGTTGGCAGAACGATGATGACGTTTACTTTGTGGGGCTCTCAACTGCGCTGTCATCAGAGCCCGTATAAAGTTCCAGTTCTTATACAGTCCCAATTTTTACACAGTCCAACCTAACCACTGTTACGAATGATGATGATGGCGATGATGAGATGATAAGGACAACACAAACAGCCAGTCCCTGGGCAAATAAATCCCCAACCCGGCCGGGAGTCGAACACTGTACCCCGTGATCCAGAGGCAGCAACGCTAGCCCCTAGACCACGGCAGAATGAGGGTAACTTCTTATGCCGGAATTCTTCGGCCACCAATGCTGATTATTAATCAAAAATTAAACGGTGGAGTGTTTTGATAATTAATCAAAGACGCTACCTCTTTTTATCTCATTTTGTTCGGTATTGTTCGTTGAATTTGTTCGGGTTGGACGTTGCTTAAAACCGGTTGAAGTTCACTCTTGATCTATTCACTCAGTTTTCTTATTACAGAGGGCAGCTAACTCTCTGACCGAACACGCAGAGCTACCGTGCCGGCGCCCCTTAGACCACGGGCGTTGGATAGGAAGAATCCAGTTGAGGGCCCGCGTGCGAGACACATCGGAGCTACGGCTGGAATTACAGTATGGGGTGCGCTTTCGTATGACAGCAGGAGCACTCTTGTGGTTATCCCACGCACTCTGACTGCAAATTCGTACGTTAGTCTGGTAAGCCGACGTGTTGTGCTGCAATTCATGAACAGCATTGCAGTTGGTGTTCCTCAACAGTATAACGCTAGCCTACATTCCGCTGTTGTAACCCAACATCCTCTACAGAGAGTTGACATGTTGGCTTGGCCCTCTCGACTATCAGATCGGTCTCCAGTTGAGATCATATGGGACATTATCGGAATACAAGCCTAGCGTCATTCATATCGAGCTTTAGCCGTCCTTGTATTGGTGGACCAAGTGCAACAGTCATGGATCTTCTGGTACCGCGCACCGCGGAATTCGAATCCGCGCCAGACGTCATGGACGTCGAAGACCCATAGAGGTCGGTGCACCGTAAGTTGTGGCGGCGCGCGACTCCTAGCCCGCTTTTAGTGTGGGGGCGCCACCAGTGGAACACGTGGTCCCAGCGGCCAATAGCGGCCCCCCGGAGAGCGTACTGAAGCGTCGGCCACTCGCACATCAAGAATGGTGTAACCAGTGGCTCCTGAAACTCAACCCTTCCAAGACCCAGGCAATTATCGTAGGTCGTACCACTCGCTCCTTCCGGCTCCTGGATTTCTCCCTTACTGTCTGCGCCCGTCCTGTCCGCCTCACCCCCACCCTCACCTACCTTGGCCTCACCATTGACCGTCACCTCACCTGGATCCCTCATCTCCGCTCCATCCAATCCAAAGCCCACAACCGCCTCCAACTCCTCAAACTCCTCTCCGGCCGGCATGGGGGTTGCACCCCTCTACCGTCCTCCACACCTACAAATCCTTAATCCGTCCCATCCTCTGTTATGCCAGTCCTGCCTGGATATCTGCCCCCCCCCCCCCCAAATTCTATAAGTCCCTCCAGATCCTTGAGCGTCATGCACTCCGCCTCGCCTTCCGTATACGCCTCCTGTCCCCCACGCGGATGCTCTATGATCTCATTCCTTTCCCCCACCTGCTCCTATTCCTCGAACATATCCGCATCCTCTACACCTCCCGCCATCTTGAACCCCCTCACCCCCTGGTTGCTCCTCTCCTCTCTGATCCCCGCCCCCTGCCACGTCTTCACCGTTGTGTCCCCCCTACCCTCCATCTCTACACCCTACATCTCCTTTCCCAGGGTGGCTTCCATCAACTCCCCCTCCCAGATGATGCCCTCTCTCCCTCCATTTACCCCTCCTATCAACTCTGATCCTCACTCTCCCTCCTTTCCTCTGTCCTTTTCCCAGGCTCCCTCTCCCCCCCTTCCATTCTCTTTCTTCCCCCACCTCCCCTCTCTTTGCCCCCTTCCCTCCTCCGTGTCCTTTTCCATTTCCCTCCTTGGCCTCCTCTCATTCCCTCTCGTGTCTGCCCTTCTCCCCCTTTATTAGTCCTCTCCCTCCTTGGTTCTCCCCCTTTTCGTTTTTTCCTCTCCTCCGTCCTTGTTTTTCCCCCTCCTGCAGGTCCCCTTCCCCCCCCCCCCCCCATCTGCCTTTGGCTCGGGAGTGTCGTCTTTGTGCTGCCATTTTCGTGCAGTGTTCTACAGTGAGTGTTCTACAGTGCGTGTTTTACAGTGAGTGTTCCGTGTTGTGTTTTTTGGGACTTGTTGCGAACGGCCATCATACTGTCGCTGGGTGTCCCTTTTATCTCTTGCGAACAGAAACCAGACTGTCGCCATGTATTTTAATTGTGTGTCTACTATGTTACTTGTCTGATTCCTGTGTATTTCATCTACATTGCCAACCCCTTTTGCTTTCTGTTTTAACTTTCCGCAATTTTACGCAATTTTACGCCATTTTAAACTTTAAATCACCATTTTATCGCCTGTTTTTCCTTGTTTCTTTCTTCTTCCTTTATTTAAAAAAAGTCTGTAGGCTGTAGAGCAGCGTAGTAAGCTGCTGCCAGCCCGCCCCTTTCGGGGGGAATTGAAAATCACTAAAGAGAGAAAAAAAAGCATATCAAGTCAGTCTTATCTCGCTTACGTCGGTTTGCACCTCGCTTGCGCTAGACTGCTTTCTTCCTGGTTCGTGTACGAGTTCGTGTCCTTGTGACTGTGTTGTTGGTCTTGTCGTATTCGTTCTGTCCTACGTTGGTCGTGACCGTCCTTTTCCGTTGTGTTGTTGTTCGCGGACCTCTCCGCGGGTCCCGCCGCGCCTTTCGTCAGTGCTACCCCGCGACCGTCCTGGTCGCAGTTACAACAGACGTATGGCACCTGTACTACACAACACATGCACGTGTGCATGCTTGCATTCAACACTGCAGTGGTTACACCGCTTATTATTATATTAGAATTTCAAATTTCTAATGGTTTGTTCGCCCTTACATTAACCTTGCAATGTTAATCACTTAAGTATGTTACCGAGACAGACATATTCCAAAAATTTCGTTACTATACACTGATTATATTTTGGTGCTGCGGTTTCTTTCTGTCATGGTACATAGTCCATCTGTTTCCAAAACAGACCGCGTGAGTGGAAGTCATTTGCAGGAGATTCGGAGCTACCACACGAGGGACATCCAACGGCAGACTTACAATACCCTCTCTTTTTCTGGTAAGTGTTTGGCAGAGGCTTCATAAAACGACTTTCACATTATTCCTCGACTGATCCACTCCCTAATAACAGGAAGTGGGAAAGCGAACACCTGCACCCGATTTTATAACAGTGGTCTTTCCTCCCTATGTAACAAACAAACAGCAAGAAGACATGCCTTAGGAAACAAAAAGTAGCGGTTCCGGGCTGAGATGAAAGACTTAGGAAATATTTTCTTCTGCAATCATTCGCAATCGAAATACGTACATACCAAACTTGATCAAAGTAGAGAGGGCGAAGTGAAAGTGGCAAAGGGCGAGTGTGGAGGAAGTGAACCAGAGTGGAAGTGAATCCAATCGCTGGCTGGCGGTCTTCCGCTCTTTTATACTCGCTGGGAACAAAAGCGGGCTCACCTCCACTCGGTACGTTTCATTAGGAGGGGGCCATCGCGCCAGCGGCTCTTTCTGTGAAAGACCCGTCACGCACCTTTTCCGGTGAAAATGAACTCCGTCCCTACCTCCGCCAAAGGCATTAGGGAACCGTTTCACGCTGATTGGAACTCCTTGTCGAGTGCTGCCGAAAAATGACAAACGGGGCCATATTTGGGACAATCGTGGACCTACAATTTGATACATCCTCTACTTATACTGCTGGACACCGTAAATGCAACACCCTGAAGGAAGCATCCGAATCAAGTGAAATTTACACCATGGGTTTGCAGCGATGAGATATGCAACTGATTAGAATTTCAGCGCAGACGCACATCACGCGCGCCTGTGGCGCCACCTCATAGCGCCATTTAAGGCTTGGCGATTTCGACGAGTGTACGTTCGGCACGTGTGTTTACCTTGTGGTTCTTTCACAAGATGATCAGTTATGCCTCGTAGACAACAGCGAACATCGTTTGATCAAGTATTCGAGTTCGACAGAGGAAGGATAGTGGCTTACCGAGACTGTGGATTATCATACAGAGAAATCGCTAGTCGTGTTGGACGAAACCAAACAACTGTAATGCGGATATGTGACCGTTGGATGCAGGAGGGTACGACGGACCGACGTGGTCGATCGCGTTCACCTCGGTGCACCACTGCACGTGCTGATAGGCACATTGTGCGCATGGCAGTGGCGGATCGCTCAGTGACATCCCGAACCATAGCACAGCACATTGCGTCTGTAACGTATCACCCAGTGTCTGCGCGTACCATTCGACGCCGTTTACAGCAGAGTGGTCTGTCCGCAAGACGTCCATTGCTTCGTCTACCATTGACGCAGAACCACAGACGTCTCCGTCGCCAATGGTGTGATGACAGACGGATGTGGACGGCAGAATGGAATGACGTTGACTTAACTGACGAGGCACGCTTCTGTCTGCAGCACCACGATGGTCGGATTCGAGTGTGGAGACACCGTGGAGAGAGGATGCTTGACAGCTGCATTATGCACCGTCACACTGGTCTTGCACCGGGTATTATGGAATGGGGTGGTATTCGATATTACTCTCGCACGCCTCTAGTACGCATTGCCAGTACTTAAAATAGCCGGTGCTACATATCCGAGGTGCTGGAGCCAGTTGTCCTTCCTTACCTTCAGGGCTCGGCCACAGCCATATTTCAACAGGATAATGCGCGACCACACGTGGCACGCATTGCCCAAAGGTTCTTCGTCAATAACCAGATTGAAGTGCTTCCGTGGCCGGCTCGCTCTCCGGATCTTTCGCCGATATAAAACATGTGGTCCATGGTTGCTCAACGAGTGATCCAGATTACATCCCCAGCTTCCACACCAGATGATCTTTGGCAACGTGTGGAAGCTGATTGGGCTGCTGTACCCCAGGAACACATCCAACGTCTCTTTGACTCAATGCCGAGACGTGTGGCAGCGGTGATCTCCAACAATGGCGGCTACTCTGGCTACTGATTCTGGCAGGAACCACATGTCACAGACGTCTGTAAACGTAATCATTTGATACTTGGTCAACATGTTATCTACGAAATAAATTTTGTTGTGCTACCTCTTGTCTTTCTTGGTGTTGCATTTACGGTGGCCAGCAGTGTATATTCTTATTAACCTTAGGTCAGAAACCTGCCTTTTAATGCAAACCTTGTTACGTTATAACGGCGCCGGAAGTCAAGAGCTGCGCATCAAATTTGCGTTCATGTTGCTGCGGTTTCCAAAACAGACCGCGTGAGTGGAAGTCATTTGCAGGAGATTCGAAGTTGCCGCACGAGGGACATACAACATTAGACTCTCAATACCCGCTCTTTTGCGGACTACACTGGCGTCATTAGCTTGTTGTAGTTTGTTTGCCGATGACGTTGTACACGTATCAGTGACATCAATGGGAAGTTCAGTTGCGCGAAATGTATAGTGTCTTGAAAAGACGTTATGAGGTGAAAATCGACAAAAGTCAAACAAGTCTAATGGAACTAAGTTGAATTAAATTTCTCCATGTTAAGGATATTGGAAGAGGAAATGAGGCACTAAACAAGGTAAACGAGTTACGTATTGCGTTTGGACAGATGAATGACTAACAATGGCCGATTTAGAGAGGATATGAAACGCAGACTTCCATTAGCAAGAAAAGCGCTTCTATTATATGGATATTTCAACATAATTGATATAAATGTAGAAGTTAGGAAGCTTTTTTGAACGTATTTGTCGGAAATGTAACCTCATACGAAAGTGAAAGTGTACGATAAACAGTTGAGATGAAAAGAGGTAGGAAGCGTTTGTTTGCGTGTCCATCTTCCGCAGCAGCTGTCAAAATCCGTTAATCCGTTACTATTGGTTATCCGTCTTGAGCTGACTGCATTGTAATGTAAAAGAACACACCAGACGTGTTTAGCTTTTATTTATAAAGCATCTTCCGTGGTTATTGGTGTTTCTTTACATATTCTGATCCATCCCTCGTTGCCAGCAGTGGTTGACTTCGAAAGACTTTGATTCACATTTGAAGTTGGCAGTTTTTACCTTTCTGTAGTATTTCTTGCTCTGTGCATAAGACAGATTCCTGACAGACTATCTGGAGCCCCCGTTTATACAGACTGTGGCGCGGAAACAAGCAGTAACCTACACTCTAGTGAACATTTTGTAAGTAGTAGTCATTATCCAGCCATGAATCAATTCTGCGTTTTTTTAAAAACTAAGTTTCGTTACAATTTAACGACGTCTGAAGAGATATGTCCCCATAGGCGTGCTTGAAACCAAATGGCTCTTAGGTCTTAAAAAGTTACACTTCCGTTGGAAAGAGCTATTGACGGTTGCAGTTTTCTACAAATGTACTTCACGTACCCACGTAGTCGTTGTTCACTTGTAAGCACTTTTTGTAACTGACTAGTTTCTTCATTTCTCCTCAAGAGAACTTTTGGTTGTGGGAAATGCATTAGCTGACAACGACGATGTTCTGCACCTACGTTTGTACTCCGGAAGCTAATTCGTGATATGTGGTGGAGCCTACTCCACATGCCACTGACACTGTCCCGCTTACCTGTTCGTATCGCGAATGGATTGACGATTGTTGGTAGCCCTCCGTGTGGGCTCCAAACTCTAGTTCCACCTTCATAGTCTTATCGTGGGATATACGTACGAGGAAGAAGCACGTTAGTTGACTCTTCTAGAATCGTAAGCTCTCGGAATTTTGAAAGTGAACTATATCGAGATGCAGGACGCCTGTCTTGCAGCGTATGTCACTGGATTTGACTGAACGTCTCAGTGACTCTTTGAACTTCTGTAACGAAACGCGCTGCTCTTCTTAGGATATTCTCTATTTTCCCCACGCAGTACGGATCGCAAACGCCCGAGCGATACTCAAGTACTGTAAGTTACCTCCTTCGTGGGTGAACTACATTTTCTGAGGATTTGTCCAAATAGTCTGTCAGGAATCTGTCTTATGTGCGATGAGTTTTATGTGATAGTTTCACTTTAAATCGTTGGGTACGCGTAGTCCTGGATATTTTTTGGGAGTAACTGCTTCCAGAGGCAGCTCTGCAGTCGTGTAATCATAAAATAGTAGGTCCTTCTGTTATGTATTCGCAATACGTTAAATTTGCTGAAGTTGAAGTCAACTGCCTTTCTCTGCACCAAACATTCATTCTCTGCAGGTATTCCTGCCTTTCGGTACAAATTTCGCGATTTGTCTGAATCGACTTGTCTGAATCCAACAGCGTAATCCACGAAAAGCCTCAAGGAACTTCCCACGTCATATACCAGATCACTTACATAGGGTGATTTTTTCCACTGTTCACAAACTCTAGGGATTGGTCGATGAGAGGATACAGAACAAAAAATGTCTGATGAACTTATGTCCGGAAATGCATGGCTTCCATACTAGAGACCATTTATTCAATCATATTTTGTTACAGAGACTGCGGTCTAATACGCGCTGTACCATGCAGCCAGAGTTACAGTATGCATGGTTTCCTCCTAGTGTGTGGTACTGTTCCTCATATGTCATGCCCTAGCGCCGTCTCATGCCACAGTAATTGGTAATATTGTGTTTGATTCATTCTCTTGCTGACTCACCCTAAATTGGATGTGACACAGCGTTGTAAATAATGGTTCCGTATTCGAATCGAGAGCTTGCCGACATGGTGTTTACTCTTGGAAAGGCAAATGGCAACGGGCGGCAGGCAGCAATTTTTTATCGGGTGACCTAGCCCAGCTGACAACAATCACAGCAATGTGATTCTTGAGTTTCTCCCGGCGTATTTGATAGTCAAAATATCCACGGGTGTGCTGCCGGTTTATAGTGTCCAACGGGCACAATATTTCGGCGATCATACATTTCGCCATCATCAGGTGAACTGACGGACTGAGCTACTGTGAACGTGCCGGCATGGAGATCCGTACGCTATGGCTGCTCAGAGGGAACTGGGTTCGGTCGCGGCGGCGGCCGATTTAAATACCCTCCGCCCGCGGCGCGCTCCCTCCGCCGTCCGCGCCCCTCGCCACGGTCGCGCGGTGGAACAGATTGCGACGGCGTCTGAGATGACGTCGGTGTGATGGCTCTGTCCGCCGTGGTCGTCCCAAGTATACGTTTGCTCGATTTACTCTTGATTAACCCAATCGCTGGTTCCCAAGCCTTGCTAAGATTATAGCCACAGTCACGGTTTATGAGGTCGTCATTGGTGCGAATTTCGATGGCCTTTCTAACAACGCTATCCCAGTATCTCGACGTCTGTACCAGAATCCTCGTGCGGTCATACTCCATGGCGTGATTTCCCGACAAACAATGTTCAGCGACCGCCGACTTGCTCGGATACATCAGTCGAGTGTGCCTCTGGTGTTCACGGCATTGATCCTCGACGGTACGCATCGTCCGACCAATATACGACTTGCCACATTGACACGGAATCTGGTACACGCCGGCCTTCCTCAAACCGAGGTCATCTTTGGCGCTCCCCACCAGTGCACGAGTTTTATTTGGAGGATAAAACACAGTTCCGACCCGGTGTTTCTTCAGAATGCGGGCGATTTTCCCCGAGAGTGCGCCTGTGTATGGAATAAATGCAGTGCCTACCTCCTCCCTCGTGACTTCATCCATCTCAACAGGTTGTGCTGCAGTGGTTGGCGGAGACCACGTTGAATCTGCCACTCTGAGTACCCATTTTTTCGAAATACAGTTCCCAGATGTTCCAATTCCTGGGGTAGACTCTCTGCGTCAGAGATAGTGCGCGCCCTATGTACTAGAGTTTTAGAGTCTGAGCAGCCATAGCGTACGGATCTCCGTGCCGGCACGTTCACAGGAGCTCAGTCCGCCAGTTCACCTGACGATGGCGACATGTATGATCGCCGAAATATTGTGCCCGTTGGACACTATAGACCGGCAGCACACCCGTGGATATTTTGACAATCACAGCAATGTTTGCAAACAGTGTTTCGCCGTTTGTCTGAGACAGAGTCGTTTCAGGATGCAGGACAACATAAATGACGTGCCTGAAATGATCGGATAACAGACTTCGAGGAAAATTTGATTAACACTGTATAAGGCGACCACCGAGTCAGTACCAGGTAGATGGCCCGTCAATATACGGTAAACCGTGTGGAACATTCTCCATGACAATTGTTACTACCTTTATTACTTACAGAGTGTGCAGGACTTACTAGCGACAGACTTTCCATAACGGGAGCAGTTTGCCACTGATTTGTTCACCAAGCTACCACGATTCGTGGATTTGTGTCATCCATCCTATTCACAGATGAGGCCACCTTTACCTGGAGTGGTATCTTCAACTTTCATAACAGTCATCTGTGGCATAGTATGCAGAACCCCCATGGCATAGTGATAACATCGGTGCAGCAAGAATGTGTGGACTGGGATAAAGTGCGATCGTATTGTAAGTAGGCTGTTTATGTTTTCTTATTGGCAACGTTACGTAGCGCTCTGTATGAAAATCACTGGCTGTGCTGTGTGCAGTCTGTGGCTAGTTTGCATTGTTGTCTGCCATTGTAGTGTTGGGCAGCTGGATGTGAACAGCGCGTAGCGTTGCGCAGTTGGAGGTGAGCCGCCAGCAGTAGTGGACGTGGGGAGAGAGATGGCGGAGTTTTGAAATTTATAAGACTGGATGTCATGAACTGCTATATATATTATGACTATTAAGGTAAATACATTGTTTGTTCTCTATCAAAATCTTTCATTTGCTAACTATGTCTATCAGTAGTTAGTGCCTTCAGCAGTTCGAATCTTTTATTTAGCTGGCAGTAGTGGCGCTCGCTGTATTGCAGTAGTTCGAGTAACGAAGATTTTTGGTGAGGTATATGATTTGTGAAAGGTATAGGTTAATGTTAGTCGGGGCCATTCTTTTGTAGAGATTTTTGAAAGTCAGATTGCGTTGCGCTAAAAAATATTGTGTGTCAGTTTAAGCACAGTCTTGTATAATTGTACAAAGGGGACGTTTCAGTATTTTGGGACCAGTCTTTCTTCCACGTCCTCTATCAGAGCGGAACTATCGGCGTTTCTTGCGTCGGCTTTGCCTCCTCTGCTGGAAGAAAGGCCATCGATGAATCGAAGAGTTACGCTGCTGCTACATGATGCTGCTCCAGCCAACTTCGCCGTTAACGTCCTGACGCATCTCAATCGCGTCTTCGAAATGGATCGGACAAGGGGGTTCAGTTGCATGACCTACTCGTTTACCGGATCACAATCGGTGCGATTTCTGGTCGTGGGAATGTCTCAAAAGTATGGTGTATGCACAGCCCATTTCAGATTTGGAGACACTGGAGCAGTGTATTCATGCTACCTTTGACACTGTTCGGATGCAGCCTGCCCGAGTGAATGTGTGGGACACAACATGCTACGGCGCCCATACGCTTCGTTGAGGCACATGGAAACGATTTTTCAGTACATATTATAACTGTGGCTGCATGGTACTTGGCGTATAATACAGCAGTCTCTGTAACACTGTATGATTCAATAAACAATCTCTAGCATGGAAACCATGCATATCCGGACATAAGTTCATCAGACCTTTTTCGTTCTGTATGCTGTCATCGATCAGTCCGTAGAGTTTGTGCACGGTGGAAAAAGTCACCCTGTGTACATGGTGCTCAAAATAAAATGTGACTGGAAAGTATTTACAAGTATGAGGCGGACTTGACGCTTGTTGATGAAGAGGAGCACTGGCCATCACATAAAACGTGATATCGATGGACCAGTCTACTGCTGCCACATCTCAGAGTGTGCCCATCTCCGGCGCGCTCTGTCCCAAGTACTTCACCGTGACATTACATCTGGTTGAAAGAACAGGTATATTCAGTGGTAAGCTGAACACAACACAAAACTGTGATTACGATAAAACAGCGCATGTTAATTGAAGAGTGTCATGCGCATTACAATTCGTGGAAACGTGTGCGTGGCTGTCTGTGCGAGGGTTCTAGACTGTAAGTGTTTTGGAAAAATCTCCAGCTAAGTCTGCAACGCAAAACTTAGTGACAATGTGGGGCAAAACAAACCTTGTTGCTAATAAAAACCGCAACTATTCGGAAATTATTCTAACACCAGGAAACATTGCTCGAGTGAAGGGAAGACTGCAAAAAAGTCTAAAGAAGATTCTGAAGCGTCTACCACTGGTGTCTGAGTGAAGTGCTATCAAGACCTTTGGGGATTCAGTTTTACATTTCTTCAGATGACGACTACTTCAACCGGCCGGAGTGGCCGTGCGGTTCTGGGCGCTACAGTCTGGAACCGACGGACCGCTACGGTCGCAGGTTCGAATCCTGCCTCGGGCATGGATGTGTGTGATGTCCTTAGGTTAGTTAGGTTTAATTAGTTCCAAGTTCTAGGCGACTGATGACCTCAGAAGTTAAGTCGCATAGTGCTCAGAGCCATTTGAACCATTTGAACGACTACTTCAGACTGTTATTGTTGTTGTTTCTGGGACAGGAGACCAAACAGCGGGATAATCGGCCTCATCGGATTGGGGAAGGACGGGGAAGGAACCATCCCGGCAATATACTGGAACGATTTAGGGAAATCACGGAAAACCTTAATCAGGATGGCCGGACGCGGGATTGAACCGTCATCCTCCCGATTGCGAGTCCAATGTGCTAACCACTGCCCCACCTCGCTCGGTACTTCAGACTTCAGGATATGTGAAATAATAGAATTTGCGCCATTATTCCCCACAAAATTCCCAGCAGCATTTTGATGAGCCTTTGCATAATCTGTAGGTTGGTGTTCGATGAGCGATGTCTGGTGTTGGCGCCGTACCACGACTCCTTTACCAAACTGTTAATGCTGACGGGTACCTCCAAAAATTGCTTGATCCATAAGTGGTCAACTCAAAGAACATGAACTATTGTATGGATGAATCTCGACTACCTTTTTTCTCTTTCTCTATGATTTTTAACTGAGGGACAAATTGAAAGGTCAACCGCAATCGAATAATTCTTGCAAACTTGAAGCATTACAACAGAACAGTGACAACGCCATTGCTACTATTCGTCAGGCAGAGCTGCTACGTGTGTCTCAAAGTTTGATAAATCGAGATCAGTGCTGCATTTACGCCAGTGGTAGCCATTTCCATGGTCTTCTATCATCATTATCGTCATTAGCAGCATCATCATCATCATCATCGTTTCCCAACTCCTGTTTCCCGCGTGTGGTGGACAAGCGCTCACCATCTTCTTCGGTCTTCATACATCTTCTGTTCCAGGACAACTTCCCATTTGTGTCTTTTGGCCTCCACATCTAATCTTACAGTCTCTATCAAACCTTTTCTTGGTCTTGTCCGTGGTCTTCTTCATTCGAGATTCAGGTTGAAATACCTTTTGGCAGATATTTCGCTGTTCGTTCTTAGTACGTGCCCATAGCACTGAAGCCTGCCTTTCTTCACGACGCTGGTGACAGGATCTTCAGCTATTTTTCTGTTCGCCCCATTCTTGATTTTGCCGTCTATAGTTGTTTGGTTGACTGTTCTAACGAATCTCACTTCTGTTGCCTGATTTCTGCTGAGGTCTGTGTTTATTAGGATATTCGTTTCTAAACTGTGTGTTAGGATTGGTACGAAATATGTGTGGTACACGGTCACTTTTTGTGCATTTTATCGTCCCAGAGAAGATCTCTGATTTGACTGTAAAAATTGGATGCTTTCTGTGTTCCGTTCAGTATTTCCTGCTGAATGGTGATGGCTTTCGAGATCATGCTTCCTAGATAGGTGAAATGGGAAACAGATTCTACTTTGACTCCTTCTATAAATCGTCTTCTATGACGGTCACTAACAAGGGCCAATCCCATGTCAGTCTTACTGTAAATATTTTCAGACCACTTTTATTTTGTCGACTCTTTGTATTATGAAAATGCATGGTCGCGTAGCACTCCCACTATATACGCCCAAATTCACTTTCACGTCTGAAGATTCCTCTTGGCTGAGAATTACACGCTTTTTTCTGTTCCCTGGGAAAGGTTAAGTCCAGTCACGTAGCTGGTCCGATATTGTGTGCGCTTGTATCTTGTTCATTAGATTACAGCGTGGAACTGCGCCGAATGCCTTCCGGAAGTCAAGGAAGATTCAAAATGGTTCAAATGGCTCTGAGCACTATGGGACTTAACATCTGTGGTCATCAGTCCCCTAGAACTTAGAACTACTTAAACCTAACTAACCTAAGGACATCACACACATCCATGCCCGAGGCAGGATTCGAACCTGCGACCGTAGCAGTCGCGCGGTTCCGGACTGCGCACCTAGAACCGCTCGGCCACAGTCAAGGAAGACTGCGTCAACTTGAGCATCGGTACCTACCGATCAAGACGATCTGAGTTTTACACGATCGTTGTTTTGTGGAACCCATGTTGATTCCTATAGAGGAGATTTTCGATCTGCACAAATGCCATACATAATACACTACTGGCCATTAATATTGCTACATCAAGAAGAAATATAGATGATAAACGGGTATCCATTGGTCAAATATATTATACTAGAACTGACATGTGATTACATTTTCACGCAATTTGGGTGCACAGATCCTGAGAAATCAGTACCCAGAACACACACACACACCTAGACATTGAGTCAAACAGAAATTGGATGGCGTCTACAGGTACAGCTGCCCATGCATCTTCAACGCGATACCACAGTTCATCAAGAGTAGTGATTGGCGTATTGTGACGAGCCAGTTGTTCGGCCACCATTGACCAGATGTTTTCAATTGATGAGAGATCTCGAGAATGTGCTGGCCAGGGCAGCAGTCGAACATTTTCTGTATCCAGAAAGGCCCGTACAGGAGCTGCAACATGCGGTCGTGCATTATCCTGCTGAAACGTAGGGTTTCGCAGGGATCGAATGAAGGGTAGAGCAACGGGTCGTAACACATCTGGAATGTAACGTCAACTGTTCAAAGTGCCGTCAATGCGAACAAGAGGTGACCGAGATGTGTAACCAATGACACCCCATACGATCACGCCGAGTGATACGCCAATATGGCGATGACGAATACACGCTTCCAATGTGCGTTCACCGCGATGTCGCCAAACATGGATGCGACCATCATGATGCTGTAAACAGAACCTGGATTCATCCGAAAAAATGACGTTTTGCCATTCGTGCACCCAGGTTCGTCCTTGAGTACACCATTGCAGACGTTCCTGTCTGTGATGCAACGTTAAGGGTAACCGCAGCCATTGTCTCCGAGCTGATAGTCCATGCTGCTGCAAACGTCGTCGAACTGCTCGTGCAGATGGCTGTTGTGTTGCAAACGTCCCCATATGTTGACTCAGGGATCGAGACGTGGCTGCGCGATCCGTTACAGCCATGCGATTAAGATGCCTGTCATCTCGACTGCTGGTGATACGAGGCCGTTGGGATCCAGCACGGCGTTCCGATTACCTCGCGAAACCATCAATTCCATATTCTGCTAACAGTCTTTGGATCTTGACCAACGCGAGCAGCATTGTCGCGATACGATAAACCGCAATCGTTATAGGCTACAGTTCGACCTCTATCAGTGTCGGAAACGTGATAGTACGCATTTCTCCTCTTACAGGAGGCATCACAACAATGTTTCATCAGGCAACGCCGGTCAGCTGCTGTTTGTGTATGAGAAATCGGTTGGAAACTTTCCTCATGTCAGCACGTTGTAGGTGTCGGCACCGGCGCCAACCTTGTGTGAGTGCTCTGAAAAGCTAATCATTTGCATATCACAGTATCTTCTTCCTGTCAGTTAAATTTCGCGCTGTAGCACGTCATCTTCGTGGTGTATCAACTTTAATGGCCAGTAGTGTACATCAGCCTGAAACATTTTCCAGTATTGCACGATGTACCGACGTCAGAGATGTACATATGGTTTTGTGCGTCTATTTAATGGCACTTCATGATAATTTCAAATGATTCAAATGGCTCTGAGCACTATGGGACTCAACTGCTGAGGTCAGTAGTCCCCTAGAACTTAGAACTAGTTAAACCTAACTAACCTAAGGACATCACAAACAGCCATGCCCGAGGCAGGATTCGAACCTGCGACCGTAGCGGTCTTGCGGTTCCAGACTGCAGCGCCTTTAACCGCACGGCCACTTCGGCCGGCATGATAATTTGAGTTTCCTTGAATTTCTACTTGTCTTCAGACCATTGTTTACTAAATCATTGCTTCAAGTACATAAAATGTAAAGTCTTTGAGTGTGAGATAGGGACTTTGGGTAATCGATTGAGAATTTCCCATCGTAATTTCTGTATCTTATCTTTCAGGCGGCCCGAATGATGTGGACGCGTGTTGTCGTGGAGGAGGCCGTCCCAGACTGCTCACAACTAGCGTTATCAGAACTTTTACGTGACACTAGTGCAAGTAGTGGTGCATCCAACATAAGGAAAATCATCGGATATACAATTGGCTGCCACTCAGCTCACTGTTTTACGTCGGCTATTTGCACTATTTCAGCTGGTTGGATACTCCACCTGCCATTCTGCTCGCTGGCTGGAGTGGCCGAGCGGTTCTAGGCGCTTCATCCTGTAACCGCGCGACCGCTACGATCGCAGCTTCCAATCCTGCCTCGGGCATGGATGTGTGTGATGTCCTTAGGTTAGTTAGGTTTAAGTAGTTCTAAGTTCTACGGGACTGATGACCTCAGATGATAAGCCCCATAGTGCTCAGAGCCACTTGAACCATTTTTGAACCATTCTGCTCTCCACTATGCACGTTTCTACGGCTGCTTTTAAAGACCCGACACCAATGTCTGATCTTTCCTTTCGCAACTGTAGATTCAGGTACACAGGTCTCGTATAATGTGAGCGGTTATAGATCCATTAGCACGCAAAACTCCATTTAGAACACACATTTTTTTTATCACTAAAGAATCTCTACCTAACTGAGAAATAAGTGGCTCCTGTTGGTCCACTACGTTAACGTTACGTTATCTGCTACTAGTTTAACAAAGGTAGTAGACTTCGTCTCGGACAATTGTTGTGGTTACACTGGTACCTGTATTGCAACAATTATAATTGATGGTTAGTGGTTTCAGGCTGCCGTTTCTCGTTTATGTTCCGAACACCTCTTGGCTCCTGCGTACTGCTGCTGCTGCTACGTTTGTTGTCTTTGGTTAGCGTGTACCAGATGTCGCATCGATCATCCAGCCTCGCTGGTCCACTAGCTCTAATCCTATGCACTACAGTTTCTGAAGAGTGTTGTTTTCTCTTGTTCTTTTTTTTTAAAAAAAAAGAAAAGAACCCTCACAAATCTACATTTAACACACAAGGATACTTCAATACATATCGATTACTACTGATAACAAGCGAAACAACTAAATCTATTCACATTACAAAACATATTACCATTTTGTATCTCGGCGTGTCAGTGCATAGTTAGTGAAAGTGATGTTCTTCAGATGGAAATTAAAAACCTTCGAACGATCTCTAATGTGTCACAATTTCGTCGAATGTTGATTGTGACCTACTCATGAACACTAAAGAATATTCTCACAATAACCTTTACAGCTACGTGAAATGACTGCATCTATTGTGGTTCCGGTGACGACATACGTTTCCATTTCTGATACTCCCACTTTTTTTTAAATGTTACATCCATGGTACAACAGCTCCAGAAACATTCTTCTGTCTCTCTTCTGAAGATTATGTTCCAAAAATGTACATTCTTATGTAACTCTTCCTACTGTTTGTGAAGGTGTAGGGGTGCACAACTAACAGAGATCGGAATTGTCGGCGCAGCTCCGTGTGTATCAATCCCACAGTAAAGATTCCGGCAGTTGGTAGAGAACGTAAAGCTAAGCGGCGGTTCTTTTTTTCTCCAAGATCTCCACACGCGAAATTGTTTCATCATCAACAAGTGGTTCCCCGTACTATGCCGGCAATACACGCAATTGAACACGGTACTAGAAGAAGGCGTCCTTGTACACGGCTAGCAGTCGCCAATAATTTCACTTACCATGACATCACCCTTGTACAATAAACTGAATGACGCCACGGCATTTGCTTGGACGTATTCACAACGCAGCATTGCTGTTACAACTGGTCGTTATACAATCTGCACCGTTCAGTCACATCGCCACCGAGGCTTCGCTCCCATTTTGTGGCCGAATGATATAATCTCCTATCGTTACAAGCTTCAGCAAAGAGATTTAGGTGCACTGTCCTTGTAAAAGTTACAAACTAAGCAAGAGGGAAAAGTGAAACAATGAGCCGGCCTCCGTGGCCGAGCGTTTCTAGGCGCTTCAGTCCGGAACCGCGCTGCTGCTACGGTCACAGGTTCGAATTATGCCTCGGATATGGCTGTGTGTGCTGTCCTTAGGTTAGTTAGGTTTAAGTAGTTCTAAGTCTAAGGGAGTGATGACTTTAGATGTTAAGTCCCATAGTGCTTAGAGCCATTTGAACCATATGAAACTGAATTACCAAACGTCACGTGAAATGTTGTCCTATTTGGAAATGCGCCCGAATGTTGCTGCTACATGCAGCGTATAGTTCGATTGTAGACAGGGTATACGAGAAGTTTGTTATGGTCTGGTATGTGATCAACGTAACAGCGCCTGGGGACTTACCCGACTTTGAACTTGGAATGATAATAACCGAAAATAGTGTGCACCGTAGTGTATCGAACATTGTCCAAATTTTCTGGTTTTCAGTGTGAACAGTGTCTAAGGTGTGTTCCAGTACAGCAGACGCAATGTTTGCATTGCTCCACTGGACAAACGCAAGTGTTCTAAGACCAGACGTCACACGTTTCCACAGAGCCGTCTGTCGCAAGTGTGTGGCGATAACTATATAATAGCCTCGCCTCTCTTTAGTAGCATCTCGACACAGACCTCGAAGACTGGAATTGTCAAGCAAATTTAGCCATTGGACCAATGAACAGAGACGGCGTGTAGCATGGTCCGAATCATACCTGTTTCAGTAGTATCCAGATGAGAGTGTGGCGTGCGCTGCATGAAGCTATGGATCTTGCTTGTCAGTAAAGTGGTGTCTAGGCATGAGTTGGCTCAGTTATGGTCTAGGCTGTGGTCTCATAGCCACACTGAGGTCCAGTTGTCAGGCTGTAGAGACCAATGATAGCTGCACGCTATGTCGACGCTTCAGGAGTTCATCTGCATTCATTTATCGTATCACTATTCCCTGATGGAGATTCCGTATTTTGAACAGGATAGTATGAAAATAATGTCACTGCCCTTTGGTTCCACGCAAGCATCTTGACGAAGACTCCAGTGAATCCACGCCACCGCTTGGCCCCTAGATCACCATGTCTTAACATAGCATTTCTGCTATTCTTTCGATACCTGTGTACTCTCAATGAACAAATTACAAAGAGTACAGGAACAGTTATGGGTAATGCAGCAAGAGACGTGGATCATTATTTCTTCAGGTCTATTCTAATACATACGAAAATCAATGCTTCGACGTGCCGAAGATATGAGTGCTCACGGGGCAGAGACTAGCTATTAACATCCAGAAACGCCCCCACTCCCGCGACTTTTGAACATAAGACTGTTGTTGTTGTTGTTGTGGTCTTCAGTCTTGAGACTGGTTTGATGCAGCTCTCCATGCTACTCTATCCCGTGCAAGCTTCTTCATATCCCAGTACTTACTGCAACCTACATATTTCTGAATCTGCTTAGTGTATTCATCTCTTGGTCTCCCTCTACGATTTTTACCCTCCACGCTGCCCTCCAATGCTAAATTTGTCATCCCCTGATGCCTCAGAACATGTCCTACCCTTCTTCTTGTCATGTTGTGCCACAAATTGGTTTTCTCTCCAATTCTATTCAATCTACCCATCTAATCTTCAGCATAAGACTACATTACTTAATTACAATATTTTCATTCATTGCACATTCCTCTATCTCTCTTCCCTGTCTCTCTCTCTAATTTTCCACGTTAGATATTGTAAATAACCTCTGTCACCTCTCAGTAAATGTAACAGGAGAGGAAGGAACGTCCTCTATTAATTAAATTCGAAGCCGTGCCAAATCCCGCCTCCATGGCGAACAGCAGACGTGAGGGAACACGGATGCTCAGTAGAGGAGGACCCCACGTACGGGGACCTGCGGCGGCAACTCGGTAAGCCGCCTAATGGGGCGTGCGCATGCGCAGTGGCGGCAGAGCAGCGGTCTCGCCGTTTGAGGCCCGGGTCGGCTTTCTGCGGCGGGGCCAAATTTATGCCCACCTTTAATTAAAGGCACCCTAATTGGGACCGTAACTCACGCAGTCTCCGCGGGACTTCCAATTAATATAAAACGATAAGCATGCGTCGCCGACAGTGTGTGAGGCCGCGGGCGGAGAGCAGCGCCGGCGAAATGCCCCTTTGCAACTTTGGGAAGCACCGGCGATTAAGTACCAAGTGAAACCAGAGCACTCTCTCACAACTCGAGAGTTTATCTCCCCAAGTTTTTTCTTTGTAATCTTTTTCACAATGACGCCTGTAAACAGTATTTTCTGCTTTGCTGTCATTTAAACGTGATAAAATATTATTGAAAATTCGCAGCCGAGAGAGTAAAACGGAGACCTCAACAGAGGATGGGTGCATTCAAGGTACCGACGTTATTTGTTTCAGCAGAGCAATCTCACGGCCAGCCGATTGCAGATAGCAGATCGCTACATTGACCTACGTTTCGACATCTCTAAGAATGTCTCTAAAATAATGCATAGAAAATTAAATATGACAAAAATATTAACCAAGATGACAGTTATCAAGGCATACGAAGGTTGCTTGCGTAAAATTACATTGCAAGAAACCAATGGTCAAAGTTTCAAGCTGATATGTTCAAATGAAAAACTGAAATTAAAGACGTTCAAACCTTTGGCACGTGTAGCTTGTTAGGAAAAGCATCAGACTGATCGGCCCAGTGGCTTGCATTTCTGCCACGAAAACATACGTTACGCGGCCTCTTGGGCGCGGACAGTGACATGTGTCCACTCGAGACATTATCAAAGAAATAATAGAATTAAACAACAGTGATTACCCATTGCCAGGCAGTCAGGCTGATGGTATAGTTTGCCACTGAAAACAAAAGTTGCATTGTACTGCTAATCTTAGCAAACGAATTAGGTCAGTGATTTACTCATCAGAAATACCTCTTTTAAAGCATGTAGGTTTTTTTCAGCGATGTCAATAGTTGTTTGAACAGGGACATTACTATATGGGTTCGTAATATCTAGTGAATTTAGTATCGCCGGCCGCGGTGGTCTCGCGGTTCTAGGCGCTCAGTCCGGAACCGTGCGACTGCTACGATCGCAGGTTCGAATCCTGCCTCGGGCATGGATGTGTGTGATGTCCTTAGGTTAGTTAGGTTTTAGTAGTTCTAAGTTCTAGGGGACTGATGACCACAGCTGTTAAGTCCCATAGTGCTCAGAGCCATTTGAACCATTTTTTTGAATTTAGTATCTTGGTTCAAAATGGTTCTAATGGCTCTGAGCACTATGGGACTTAACATCTTAGGTCATCAGTCGCCTAGAACTTAAAATTAATTAAACCTAACTAACCTAAGGACATCACACACATCCATGCCCGAGGCATGATTCGAAACTCCGACAGTAGCGGTCGCTCGGTTCCAGACTGTAGCGTCCAGAACCGCACGGCCACCCGGGCCGGCTTAGTATTTTGACCACAAGGCAAATCTTTTATTTCACTGCCTAGATTTTGACTATTAACGACACAGTAATTATTTCGAAAAAAATTTTTTTTTTAATTTTTTCATGAGGAAACCTTACTAACTCAAGATATGCACTGTCCACATTGTTTGCAATGGGACGTATCGGCTGGTGAAGTTTAGGTACGTTGTACTGGGAACGCCATTTTGGGGCCTGTGGATTCATGTTAATAAGCTATTTTTTATGAAACGGTTTAAGCAAGGGCGTAGTGCTACTAATGGCAAAGCTAATTTTTTGTATCATGGGGTCGGATTCTCATCTATCTCCGAAACATTATTCTCTTCAAAAAATTGCAAAGTTTTACACATATTCGTGCTGAGTAGCCACGATTACAGCACTCCCTTTGTCAGACGTCGTTATGAAGGCATTGTTTTTATATCTTGACATGAACATTTTAATCAATTTTTTATCACAATCATATTGACAGGAGTTTTTAACTATTTCTTTCTCAGAAATACTACATGTATCATGAGCTACCATCGTTTGTCAAGAAGCGTCTATTCTGACTCTATCAAGGCCTATTTTAAGATCTACAGTCATAATTTATACGACATTTTTGTCTGACAGGTTAGGCATTACATTATATTTAAGACATTTCTCCAACAAGGAGTTTCTTCCGGTGTAAATTCTAGTTCAGTCTTATTCAGAATTGCGTTGTTCTAGAAGTGTAATTTTACGTAAGTAAACATTGTACGCCATGACAACTGTCAGATTAATAATTTTATAAAACTTAATTTTCTGTGTACTGTTTTATAACATTTGTTAAAATTTCGTTCCGATGAGATGTCGAAACCTAGGTCAATGTACCGAAGAGTTATTTGCAACCAGTTCGCTGTGTGATCCCTGTGCTGAAACTTATATACGGTCGCTGAGCGACAGCCTTGTTTAAATTGTGACATTATTTGTACTTTTTAGTACCGGTTTCATCTTCTTCTACCATGATATAACAGACGAGTTGTCACGAAAGCTTCTTTTGTAGAGCTACGTCATCACGTAAAATGGATATTAGGATGTACGACTAACAGGCATTTAATGAAATTGACATCAGCCATGGACAGTCAGTAGTTCCATAGAAATGTACAAGGTAACTGCTGATTATGTACTCTAATGCAGTCTCTTCACTTGCTTGGTCGATCTCCTATAACAATCTAACAGAATTTTATCGTGTTGCAGAGGAGTACCCTTTTCTTCAACATCATATTGTGGTACATTTACACGCGGGACCAGATTTTTCCTGTTATATGAGACACATTGCTTCAAAATTTCAAGTATTTTGATAAAAGCCCACTTCTCCAAAGCTCAGTTTCATAACCCCATAACCTAAATGCTTTTCAACGATGTTTCGATATCCGCAGTAAGTGCTCGTCCTATGAAAAGACAGTCAACAGTTGGTACTCACGATGCAATATTGGCATCTATTCCAACTAGACCGGCCGCGGTGGTCTAGCGGTTCTAGGCGCTCAGTCCGGAGCCGCACGACTACTAAGGTCGCAGGTTCGAATCTTGCCTCGGGCATGGATGTCTGTGATGTCCTTAGGTTAGTTAGGCTTAAGTAGTTCTAAGTTCTAGGGGACTGATGACCACAGATGTTAAGTCCCACAGTGCTCTGAACCATTTCTTTATTCCAACTAGATGTAAATACGTATGCAAGCTGATCTTTATGTACAACCTTTATAAATCTAAGTAGGTTCACCAAATGTAACATCTACAGGTTTATTTGAGAATGGCGGTTTAGCAAAAACAAGCTTGTGGTAAAGAAGAAGCATTACTAATTATATTGTTTGCAGCTTATTTGGAATTATTCATTAAAACAAGATATTTAATTTGTGTTAAAAAATGTTTTTAAGAGAAAGAGATAGGGAACGTGTATCTCAAAATTAAATAAAACGGTTATTTTCTTACTTTTTTTATATTCGCGATCGGTGATAACGTGCTGAAGAATTTTACTACGGTTCCTTTAGCTTTCTTGAGATCTTAGGAATTCATTTGTAACCAAAACTATTTTAAGGCACATTTGTGGCGAAAAATAGGGACTAATTTTCATTAACATCACTGGCAAACATTTATTATTGTAGAAAAACGAGGAAAATGATCGATATTACGAAAGTTATTCGTCGGATGTTATGACACGGAAATGATCGTTTCTCAAGTAACTGTGGTGTCTTGAATCTTTATCCGCAGCAGAATAGGTCACTGAAATAGCTATTCAGTTCACTGTTCAGAAATGAATTATGGACGCGTTTCAGTCTCTGCCCAACGTCAGAGAGGATAAAACTAAGAACAAGTCTTGTACAGGGTATGGGGACATGTGTGCCATCCATCGGTATCAGTTAAGTTCCGATACAGATGGGAGATACTCATGTCTCCATACTCCGTGCGAAGACTTTGGCGTTATTTTTGTCTTTTCTGACGGTCGACAGAGCCCCAAAAGCATCAGTAAATCATTTCTGAACAGCAAACTCAATTGTTACTTCAGTGATCTATACGGCAGTGCATAAAGATTCAAGTTTACATAACGATCGCATACCTCCCACATGACTTCATCTTGCACCTTAAGCTAGTTCTAGAGGGCCTTCCTTGTTGGTTTTTAGTTTTTGGTGGAGTTAGGAAATTGTCGCCGGTACTGAAACTTTATAACGTCTGTAGAATGAACGTTTTACGAAATTTTGGTGTTTTATATATTTCTTTATTTTTACGTTATGGCACTGAGGAACTAGAGATCAAATTCACGTAACTGTTCAGTTGGTAATTAAATGATGTGCCTTGTGCTCACTTAATAGATTCTTGCACCATGAAGATTCTATGAAGGACAGTACCTTTCTTTCCATAAATGTTTTGAAATTATGTATCTACCTATAGCACTGTGATATTTGTATCACAAATGGATTCATGACCTAATACGATCTCTGAATTATTTTTAGGAGTATGTAAGTAAAACTTAAAATTTCTGAATATTGTGAATTTCCTTATTGACACTATCAAATGTTAGAGGGTGAACTTTGAACAACGCACAAATCGAAGATCTGTATAAGACATTTCCCTTCATAACGTCCCATATTTTTTCTGTTTCCTTAATTGTGAGTGTCTCTGTATAGCATCCATTATTTTAATCGTAAGCGTTGGGGTACCTCTTACCTCGATTATTTACAAGGTTTCTCTTGGAATAACCTGTGAACAGAACGTAAATGTAATTATCGAGCTTCCGTGTCATTTCGTTGCCTTATCTGCGAATAAATACCTTATTCATATTGTTTGTGCAACCAGTCTGCTTTTCCTTCTTTTTCAGTATGTCTCAATTTTCTTGATACTACGATTGGATACGTACAATTTATGTCTCGTGTTGGGCACCGTTTTACTTCTGCAGTAATTCGTTTTCACCTTTGTGACAAACAGGAACAACCGGAATCTTATTCTACATATATTGTCTACAGCGTGGACCCAGAATATTAAGAAACATTCAGAATTTTGGAAAAGATAAACTGCTGTTGTTTATTTACTGATGCTGTTTGCCATATCAAAGCTCATGTATAAGCTCAGAAAAGTAGATTATTACATGTCTATAAAACATTACAGTCTGCAGAATACCGGATCACTTCCGTAGATCTCACATGTAGTTCTAACATCGCATCTTAATGTTACTATTTGTGTGATACGCTGCAGTAATTACAGAAATTGTCACGTATGAGGATTAGCCTTATAAAATAACAGGTGGAAGTTCTTCTGCATCTTCATGGAACCAAACCAGAACAGAGAGAGGTAAGAGGGTCATCTAGAACGATGTTGGAAGGTGGTACCGCTGCCATAGAACAAAATTATGGCTTAAAGCCGACCATATGTCGTTTTCATGGAGTAACAATATCAGGAAATCGTAGTCCTCATTCTCTCATATCTGATAGCAGGAAGTAGTCAGAGTGGGACACATATGCTTCCTTAGACGTGTGGCATACGCAGATCCGATCTGTCCTTGCGAATAAGTCAAATGATGACATACACCAACGTCCTACCGTTCCCCAGTTATGCTAGACCCATGTTATATTTTCTCGACGCCGTTCGATATATGATAAAGCATTCTAGTTGGTTCTGAGGAAGGCTACTCCGCCTCATCTATCTATTGAGAGTAGTTTACGAATTGCTTCTATCACAATCTGTGTTACATTGGGTCTAATGCTCTTTTAGAAAACCTTCTTCGTTTTGAGCGAGTCCTGCTAGTATTCGGCCACTATATCGAACTCATCACGTTGGGGACTACTGTTGTTTATCGTCTGCAACTGTGGCCATCTTCGAAAACCTTCACCCAAGTATCTACGTTCCAGCAGTCCATCTTCATTGAATCAATGAGTTAAAATATGAATTTATTGATGTCAGTCCAATAGCAGGAAGAAATTTGATTTCTCTATTTGCTACTGACAACCGATTTTCTTTGCAACAGTAGCAAGTGGCAATTGCAAAACTGAAGTTACTGATTTCACCACTAGGAAAGACGGTATTTGGATAATCATCTGCAGTTAGTATACGAGAATATATAAATAACGTCAGAAATCTTCATCGTAATACATTCATTAACTATCAGTATATGTAGAATAAAACACAGGTAGAAAGAGAATGACTCTTCCTGTTAGGAAACTGTTGTTAAGCATCAACGTGACAGACGATCAGGATGGTACTGCGAGATGTACGTAACTAGTCGTTTGGTATAGTCAGTAATTACGAGTTGAGACTCTTACACACTACGTGCATAGCTGCAGATCAGCTGGTCGGAGGCTGTCCATTGGTTACGTAACCCAGTAATTTGTTATTTGTCTCCCACACGCATACAGTACATGTACTTTGTCGTCATATATACTGGCATAAAATAAGGCGAAGAACTCAGATTACGAGAGATCTTGCAGTATTTTCTAAGCCAATGAGCCTAGTACTAAAAACGGTGACGCATCAATCAATTAAGTTACACTCCATAGATTTGCTGGCACAGCTTTCAAGCGGCAATGAATGCACAGTAATACAATGGAGTGACTATAGTGCTTGCGCTCAGTGGGTTACTGGCTTGATCTGTGTGTGTGCGTTTCTGTGTGTGTTGTCGTTATTAGAATTTTTGAGGTGAATGAGGAGGACAAAGAGTGGATAAGTTATTTTCTCAAAAAGCTGATTTTCCACCTAACTACGTAGATTAATTACGAAGGCGTACCGTAAAGGACATCTTAGCGTAACAACCTATTTCGAATGGCAAGCACTTTTTCTTATACGTTCGAAGCAGTGCTCGGGCGTTAACTTGCACAAACTAGAACATCCAAGTTGTAGCTAGGTTGTTTATGAAGGATAGGAAAACGTCTTCTCAGATAATGGTGAAAGACCTTAACTTCCCAACAAAAGTGATTCAGTGGATGTTAAAAGATATTTGAGTAAGCAGAAAGTGTATGCCAAATGGACGACAGACGATGAGTTTTTTCAATTATTACCAGAATATCCTAACATAATAAAAATGCCATAAATATAAACACTATCTCCATCGCAGGACCATAATTTTTTTAACATTCCCCCGTAACTTTCCCGCAGCGATCTGTACCGGTTTCAAAAGTGACACCTATTTCACGTTACTGAAATGCTGCAGTAACAGCACGATGGATGGGCCAGTTAGCTCAGACATAGTGAATGGCAGTGTTTACTATACTGTTGACTGATGGCCTCTGATGTTAAGTCCCATAGTGCTCAGAGCCATTTCTTGAACTATACTATAACGACAGTGCACTTCACATTTTGCGTAGCATTCAGCCCCATTCAAAGCCCATTTAAGACCTATCTGACGCTGCAGATGGTCAACGTAGCAATTTTTTCAAGTCACTTTGACACTAAAAACGCTTTACCCTGTTCTGTATCGGGACGTGAGAGACTAGTGCATGGAAGAGCCATTTATGTTGAACGAAGATACGAAAACGAAGCAGTTACTACTGATTGTGGAATTACAGACCACAAATACTTTCATGTCACTGGGTCAGCTTAGGAGGTTTGTTTGTAGCGACGTGCGAAAAGCTTGGAATTGTTCACGTGTGGTACGTATTGCACAGAAGAAGGAACGATAACAAACGTTAAACGTCGTGTACACTTATCGAGGACTAGAGGCGAAGTTCAACAACGTGTATGTCAAGGATAGACGCGCGGACAGATGGAACAGAAGAAATTCGCCTGAAATGATTTCGAGAAGCTACAGAAATACACTCCTGAAAATTGAAATAAGAACACCGTGAATTCATTGTCCCAGGAAGGGGAAACTTTATTGACACATTCCTGGGGTCAGATACATCACATGATCACACTGACAGACCCACAGGCACATAGACACAGGCAACAGAGCATGCACAATGTCGGCACTAGTACAGTGTATATCCACCTTTCGCAGCAATGCAGGCTGCTATTCGCCCATGGAGACGATCGTAGAGATGCTGGATGTAGTCCTGTGGAACGGCTTGCCATGCCATTTCCACCTGGCGCCTCAGTTGGACCAGCGTTCGTGCTGGACGTGCAGACCGCGTGAGACGACGCTTCATCCAGTCCCAAACATGCTCAATGGGGGACAGATCCGGAGATCTTGCTGGCCAGGGTAGTTGACTTACACCTTCTAGAGCACGTTGGGTGGCACGGGATACATGCGGACGTGCATTGTCCTGTTGGAACAACAAGTTCCCTTGCCGGTCTAGGAATGGTAGAACGATGGGTTCGATGACGGTTTGGATGTACCGTGCACTATTCAGTGTCCCCTCGACGATCACCAGTGGTGTACGGCCAGTGTAGGAGATCGCTCCCCACACCATGATGCCGGGTGTTGGCCCTGTGTGCTTCGGTCGTATGCAGTCCTGATTGTGGCGCTCACCTGCACGGCGCCAAACACGCATACGACCATCATTGGCACCAAGGCAGAAGCGACTCTCATCGCTGAAGACGACACGTCTCCATTCGTCCCTCCATTCACGCCTGTCGTGACACCACTGGAGGCGGGCTGCACGATGTTGGGGCGTGAGCGGAAGACGGCCTAACGGTGTGCGGGACCGTAGCCCAGCTTCATGGAGACGGTTGCGAATGGTCCTCGCCGATACCCCAGGAGCAACAGTGTCCCTAATTTGCTGGGAAGTGGCGGTGCGGTCCCCTACGGCACTGCGTAGGATCCTACGGTCTTGGCGTGCATCCGTGCGTCGCTGCGGTCCGGTCCCAGGTCGACGGGCACGTGCACCTTCCGCCCACCACTGGCGACAACATCGATGTACTGTGGAGACCTCACGCCCCTCCCGCATGCCCACTATACGCCCTCGCTCAAAGTCCGTCAACTGCACATACGGTTCACGTCCACGCAGTCGCGGCATGCTACCAGTGTTAAAGACTGCGATGGAGCTCCGTATGCCACGGCAAACTGGCTGACACTGACGGCGGCGGTGCACAAATGCTGCGCAGCTAGCGCCATTCGACGGCCAACACCGCGGTTCCTGGTGTGTCCGCTGTGCCGTGCGTGTGATCATTGCTTGTACAGCCCTCTCGCAGTGTCCGGAGCAAGTATGGTGGGTCTGACACACCGGTGTCAATGTGTTGTTGTTTCCATTTCCAGGAGTGTATAATTTGTGAGAAAGGCCACGACCGACTGCGTACTCCATTTTAGCACATCATAAATTTGTAGTCCACCTCTGGAGATCAAATGGTTCGTTACTAACTTTTTCCTCATATAAAAACGTAGTTCAAAAACTGCTATCAAAACCTCTCCGTATTCGTTAGAGAAGATCTGCGCTTTACGCGCGGCTATATTTTGCGCAAAGTGCGAGATATTACTCTATACCACAGTAATCACTGCCACAATTGTTTATATCAGACGTACAGTAATATGGAATATCGTCCTCAAATTTAGACCGTAACTGATACAAGATATTTTGATTGTGTAAACTTCATCCACATGCACGAAAACTTCACAGCCACTGGTTTCCGTATAAAGTATACTGTCCGTTCAGTGTTAGTTCGTCACTGTAAAAAGAGATAACCTATGAGCCATAACGACAAAATCTGTTCTCCATCTGAACTTACTACAATCCTGAATTTTAAACGCGTGTCTTCACGTTTTCACCCTAATTGTTGACTCCACTTTTCAGCACAAAATTTCGACAAGAGATTCAGTCGCCTTCTTGAGGTACCTCTACATGTTTGATTATGCGTAGTCGCCATCTGGCCTCCCAGCAGACAACCATGACATCACAGCTCGCAGCAGCTGAAAAAGTTCATCGAAATATCGTGCAGAAAAATGAATCCAACAACTAGGTAGAACACCCAAGAGCACAACGTTAACCTAGAAAACCTGAGGGATCATGTCCAGAACTTAATTTTGTTGCCTCTTCGACGGAAATATGAAATGTCAGAAAAGATAAGCCGCAAATACAATTTAATCACTTTTTGATATTCATTTTACTATCTCGATTTTACTCGTTTCATCACCTTCCGTACTTTTACATAATTGTGAGTGCTTAGGTGTTTCGACCGTCATATATACTTAACCAGCTTACTGCATGAACGCACAGACAATAATTTCTCCACGTGCCTTGTGACATTTTGGTGGTGTTTCATGCTGTTTTGGAACTGCTTTACGACTTTACGTGCAGAACGTGCAATCGACTAATCGACTGGTTGGACGAATAATGACAAGTTCACTTGATTATACGTGTCTTTCAGTTCATACTTAATTGGGTTGGTCTCTATTTTGAAAGCACTCGTGCAGAATGAACGTGCGGTACTTGACTCCCGTCAGAGAGCGCTTGAGTTAATTCAGTGGAGGAGCGGTGTGTTTTAACTCTCAAAGTCGCGTAACAGCAGCCTTTGATGTGAACGTTTGCAGGGGAGACGTGTAATCTTCGAGAGCTGTGACGTCTCGCATGAGTTTCCGCGAAATTCCTGTGAGATGAGCCTGCAGTATTAGCAACCATAATCAAATACTCAAGACGTGTACTTCAACAGAGAGTTCTCCAGTAGGCAACTATCAACATATGGTAGACGAAAGTGGATTACAAATAAACTAGAGTACCCGCTGCTCTTAAGTTAATTTAAAAGCAATATTTAACGATTGAATATAAAGTATCGATTTTTAATTGTAGACTGAAAACAGTATCACCTGACTCGAAATTATGCACTTCGAAACCGGTAGACCGAACGAAATGACAAAGAGATAAATAAGGCATGCTACCTTGTATTACGATTACGAGCTGTTGTTAGAAGAACTTATTTGGTTCTAGCTTTAAGTTGCAAACTTAATCTTTTTGCTGCGTGCAGCGTACTGCAGTTTCTACACTGGACAGAGCAGCAACATTAGTAAGATATAGTTCTAACTCGCGTTTATTAGGCGCCTGGTTATATTTCCTGTAAATGTGTTTGCTTATTGACGTGAGATATTGAAAAGTACGAGGGGCATTCAATAAGCAATAGAACACTTTCGTCAGGCAGTTTCGGTCGACCAAATGCGAAATCTCTTGTGATACACACCGAGCGAGGTGGCGCAGTGGTTAAGCCACTATCGGCCGTGGTGGGCGAGCGGTTCTAGGCGCTTCAGTCTGGAACCGCGCGACCGCTACGGTCGCAGGTTCGAATCCTGCCTCGGGTATGGATGTGTGTGATGTCCTTAGTTAGGTTTAAGTAGTTCTAAGTTCTAGGGGACTGATGACCTCAGATGTTAAGTCCCACAGCGCTCAGAGCCATTTGAACCATTTGGTTTAGACACTGGATCCGCTTTCGAGAGGACGACGGTTCACACCTGTCTCCGGCCATCCTCATTTAGGTTTTCCGTGATTTCCCTAAATCGTTTCAGGCGAATGCCGGGATGGTTCCTTTCAAAGGTCGATTTCCTTCCCCATCCTTCCCTAATCCTAGCTTGTACTCCGTCTCTAATGACCTCGTTGTCGACGGGACGTTAAACACTAATCTCCTCCTCCTCTTTTGATACATCTTGAAATATTCCCGCTGCAGCCCTTATGGTTTCGCGAAGTTCCGATAGGTAGCGGCGTTACAGATAATCTTTAAAATGACGCCTGTGTCTGAGGCGCGTTGAAGGCAGAGAGTTCTCTCTTGGTAGAAAACTAGAGCAACGCAGATCTTCATAGGCGCCTGTAGGATGTCTGCACAGACCTGTCAATGAACAAAAGCAAGCTGAGTCGTTGGGCGAGGCTTCTGTCATCATAGCAACAAGGTCGCGCCACCGTGTCCTATCTCAGGCGTGTCGCCCAGTCGCACACAGCTGTATATTTGCGACATGCAGACGCTCTCCTTCGAGTTGAGCGACGGATCACAAACACCTCGCTGCTCAAGTGGTCGTCGCTGTTGCTAGTGCTGACACACTCGTCAGCCAGTTGGGTGTGTGCTCGCTGGGTTTTCTGCCGCCTAACACAAGACCACAAAGAGCAACGAAGGACCGTATGTGGAGGATTGCTTGCGCCCTACGAGGCACAAAACTGCGTTAACTGTTCTTCCTTAACTACCCTATATCCCGGGTCTCTCACTTTCCAATTTCCATCTGTTTGGCCCAATGAAAAATGCACTCTGTTCGTGGCTGATGGGCAGGTTATGGTGGAGCAAGGCGTTGTCTCCGACATCGACCGGTCGAGTGGTACCATGCAGCCATATAGGCCCTTTCAGAATGGTGGCGTAAGGCTGTCGCACTAAACGGAGATTATGTTGAAAAATAGACTGGAAAAGAGAGGTGAATAATATGGTGTACTGTAATCCTAAACAAAACCGAAATTCTTCCAGAAAAAAAATGTGTCGTATTATGTACTGATTATGTTGAAAAATAGACTGGAAAAGAGAGGTGAATAATATGGTGTACTATAATCCTAAACAAAACCGAAATTCTTCCAGAAAAAAAAGTCTCGTATTATTTACTGATCGGTCCTCTTAACTATTTCTTCAATAAATGTGAAGAGCCATCGCTACGAACGCAGTTAGGTTCTTTCTGATCCGCGAAATTGTGTGAAACACTATCTCATATAGCTGACTTTCTTTTTTGTTGTCCTTTGTGTTGTCTCTTGTAATTCTTCCCCGTAACATTTCTTTTTTAAAACCATGTCGTTTTTGGTGCAGAGATAAAAATATGAGAGATAAAAATATTCCCGGGAGAATTTAACATTTGCAACACATTTGTTGAAGCTGCACTTGCAATTTCATCATTGATTCTGACTTCTATGTGTTGCAGTAACAACTGCAACAGAATAAACTCGATTCTACCGCTATTTTTCCTGTGCACTGCGCACCGCAAATTGTAAAGTTTTCCCAATGTTTGAGCGCTTTTGAATCTACGTATCGTCGAACAGGATGTTTACGTGTGTAATGTTCTTCATTATTAATGCAGTAGTCATTTATGCAACCTACACATCACTCGCAATGCTTTTTTGCACCCGTTAAAAAAGTACCTGCCTGGACCATCAACAATCAAGTTAATTCGTTACTTATTGGCATATAATGTAATAACAAAACAAACAAAACATATTTTCGATAATGTTAATAAGAATACTTCCTGAAAAAGTTTAATTGATGTTGGTTAATTATAGGTTAAATAATTTGAGCTTGAAAAATTCTGGAAACTGGATTGAAAAATTTTATTAAATATTCAAATTTTGCAGCACCATAAGTTTTCTATTCCTGCCTCTGTAAGGCATCTTCTTCTTGTAATTTAAAGACCATTGTAGCCTTTTTCTTTAATTTTTCCTTCGCCGCGCAGCATCTTGGGGTTCTGCTTCATCCATCGTCGATATCTAGATCAACATAACTAGTTCTGGCAGGTTGGTAATGGACTTCTGGGACTCCTGTTCTTTTGGAACATTCCATACTGATCTGAAAAACAGCTTCTACAAGACCAAAACATGTCTTGGTTTCAGTCACAACCATTTCTTTAGAGCATTTGGAGCAAATGACACTGTGCAAACTTTCATTTGCATTTTGCATCTTGCCGCCAGCGTATATTGCCAGTAGTGCATCAGATCCTAGTCTCTGATATATAGGCACTATGTTCATCACAACATCAATACAAAAAAGAAAATATTACCTCTGTGAGGTCCTGACGCTGTACCCAGTGCAAAACTGCTATTGTAAAAACACCAGGACAATTCAACTCCTGGACTTTTTATGGTGCTGTTTTTTGTCATTGCTCACACAACTCTGTAAAGCTGACTTCACGCTCTTTAAATCTGGTACGTTATTGACTACTGCTGCTCTGTAATAACAAGACAACTTTTTAATTGTAGATTGAACCAACATTGGGAAGCAAAATGTTTTACCGTCGCTGTGAAGATGATTCTGTCTGATGGCGACAGACATCAAAAACTACGTTTCGCGCAGCCCTTATTTCAAACATATGTTAGACGTACTTGTAACTTTAATACAGCCAAACCGTTTTGAGATCTAAGATTAAACACTCCAAAGATAAGGAATAGCCTTTAACTTTTTTTCTGAAAAGTTTAAGTTTTAAGGTGGAGTCACCCCTTACTCCCTGATACTAGGTACAAGAAGTGCGTCGCACTCAGAAGTCGAAAAAGTAGACACAGCTTGCGGTAGTCGCTTACCTTGTCTTGTCACAACCAGTGCATTCAAATGAACCATGTATTAATAGCAAAGAAATGGTTAACTCTGACTGCAATATCTACTGCAAAGACAGGTTAAGTGTCCGTGCTGGAGGCACGTAAAAGAAAAAGAAAGAACGGGATAACATTTACGGTGGCTAGTAGAGATTCCGAATGCAAAATAGTTTAGGTTGAGATAAGAGTTAAAAGTGGATCAGAAATTGTCAAGGAATGCTTTCACGGACCCCCAGCCACAAGAGCAGTAGTGGTGGAACATTTGAGAGGAAACTTGGAAAAGATAAGAAGTGATCAAAAAGTTTCAGTCTCGAGGGCGTTGCTGCAGCGTATATACAACGTAGCACGACTCCTGTGGTGGTATAATTACCGACATGGAGGCAAGTTATTAGTGTGGCCTTCGTGTATCTCCGACTTGCGTGCGGTAAATGCGGAAACGTGAACTATGACGATATTATTATCAAATGCATTCGATCAGAACCAACGTACTGTTAGTCTGTTCTTGGCAGCCGAAGATCAAACACGGGTAAACATCAATCAGAGAATGAAGAATATGTATTGAGTCCGCGTGACTGTTGAAAACCTTCATGGATAGCTTAGAAAGTTCCATGACTCTTTTCGTGGAATATGCTATTGCAGTCGCAACGGCAGAAAGACGTGCAAAGGATCTACGCTTGGGGCAATGATCAGCAGTTTACTCTCAACATAAAAACTGATATATTGCTCATAAATAGACAGAAAGTCCCATTATTGTATGGTTAGACGACTGCAGAACAATCAGTGGAGGCACTCACACCCACAAAGTAAGTGTGTGCGGAGGGACTGGAAGTTGAATGACCAGGTAAAACTAATCACAGATGGAGGGGGATGCCGGATTGAAACTCTTGGAGGGCACAAAGGAGTTAGCTTTCGAAGCACTCGTTCAACCAAAATGTGAATATTGCACGTCAGTTTAGGAAATAGGTAACGAACACTCGTTCGACCAAAACTTGAATACTGTATGTCAGTTTGGGGCCAGTATGTGATAGGCTTCATAATGGAAACAGAGAATCCAAAGAAGAGCAGCACGCTTCGTGACAGGTTCATGTAGCAAACGTGAAACTCCAGTGGCAAACGCTGCACAAGGAGCGCAGTGGAAGACGTTGTTGTCTACTGTTAAAGTCCAGAGAGCGTACGTTCCTAGAGGAGTCAACCAATTGCTTTCTCCTACGTGTGATCTAGCGAAAAGACCGTGGAGACAAAATTAGAGAGACTCCAGCGCACACAGAGGCCTACCATCAATCGTTCTTCCCGCGAACCGGTCATGACTGGGACAGGAAGGAGGGTCAAATAGGGTGGTAAATGACAGTGGTGCACAAAGTACCCTCCACCACACACCGTAATGTGGCTTGCGGATAATAGATGCTGGCGTAGATGTAGAAGTACTTCAGAAAGAATATTCCGAATTATTTGCATTATCACTGGGTTGTTAAAAACTGTTGTTTAGCTGCTCTACATGTATTACGAAGTCATATCAACTTGTCATGAAACGTTTCTTTAATCAAGACTGACAGTTTCGAGTTTAAAGAAAATTTTGTACTATTCGGCAGCTATTAAAGTTACTGGTTTGAGAGTTGAATTTTAAAACATCATTAATATTTGAAAACGTTGTGTGAAAAATAATTAGGATCGGTGTATCGTAACAGACAATATTAAAATCGACAGGTTGATGTGCTTTTGCGACGTGATACACTGATGGACAGTAACACGCCGTATGACAAATGCAAGCGCGGACACAGAACTCAAGGTCTACATTTCCAGACTGCATATTCAAGGGAGATCAGTATCGCCTTTTAATGAGCGATTAAATGCCGCCAAGACACAAGTATGAAATTATCCTCTGTGGATTCATAATTTTTCGATACGTCCATTGGAGTGTTAAGATGACCGAAAAGTCATTGATTTTGCCTTCAATGAAAATCAAAAATATCACATAAAATTGGGTATAATTATATTAGATAAAACTAATTCATGTTACTTTTTTCGTAATTTTATTGATAGCAAAATGCCATATAGAACTTACAATATAATTGAAATTAATTTTCTAGTTCGTGAAATCATCTTCGGTTGTCGGTTACAATGAAAGTCCATCTCGACTATCGTTGCATGTCGCGGCATCTTTGGAGCTGACTGATAGTCACCCAATTCCTCCCTAATTGAAGAATTCCTATCCGGTATGGCGGTTATTGATTGAAGATTGAACAGTTTTTAGATTTCTTTGAATATCTTAAAGAAAATCAACACTTATTGGAAAACATGAGTGGTCTTTTGCCCTCAACAGGTTTCAGTATTGACTTTTGTACCGCATGTTACCAAAGGATATTTGATGAATGTGTAAAGCATGGGGTATGTAGAAGATTCAGAGACATGGCAGCTTGTTTCGTGTTTGAAGTACTGCCCGTTGTTATGACAATTACTTTAAACTTGGTATTAAATTTGGTGATAACAGCCCTTAATCAGTTTGAAATATTTTCTGCAATGTTTCTTTCTTCAGACTGGAAGCTCTCTAGAAGGTACGACTATAAATGCGTCTTCTCGTATATAAAATATGCCGTCGGGGCATATAAATAACTGTTTTCATTGTTTCCAGCAATCGTTGACTTGACAGCACTCAAATACACTCAGGTGACAAAAGACATGGGATACCTCCTAATAACTTATCGAACCTACTTTTGCCTGACGTAGTGCAGCATGTCGACGTGGAATGGACTCCACAAGTCGTTGAGGGCCCCTGGAGAAAAACTGGGCCATGCTGCCTTATAGCCATAGTTGCGAAAGTGTTACTAGTGCGGGATGTTGTGCTCGACCTGATCTCTCGATTATGTCCCATAAATATTCGATAGGATTCATGTCGAGCGATCTGGGCAGCCAAATCATTCACTCGAATTGTCCAGAACGTTCTTCAAAACCAATCGCGAACAACTGTGACTCAGTGACATGACGCTGTTGTTTGTGAACATGAAGTCTATGAACAGCTGCAAATGGTTACTAATTAGCGGGCCATAACCATTCTAGACAGTGGTTAGTTCAATTGGACCAGAGGACCAAGTCCATTCCTGTTAACACAGCCCACACCACTATGGAGTCACCAGCAGCATGCAGAGCGCCTTGTTGACAACTTGGGTCCATGGCTTCGTCGAGTCTATCATCAGCACTTACCTACTGGGATGGGGACTCATCTGACGAAGACAGGGTATTCCAGTCGTCTAGGGTCGGACCGATATGTTCACGAAGCCAGCAGAAGCGCTGCAGACGATGTCGTGCTGTTAGCAACGGCTTTGGCATTGGTCGTCTGCTATCATAGCCCATGGACGCCAGATTTCGCCGCACTGTTCCAACGGATACGTTCGTCGTTCGTCCCGCATGGATTTATGCGGTTATTTTACGCAGTATTGGTTCTCTATCAACACTGAAAACTCTGCAGAGTCGTCTCTGCTCTCGGTCTTTACGTGAAGGCCATCGGCTACAGCATTGCCCGTGGCGAGAGGTAATGCCTGAAATATAGTATTCTCGGCACAGTCTTGACAGTGTGGATCTCGGCATATTGAATTTCCTGACTATTTCCGAAAAGAAACGTCCAATGGGTCTAGCTTCAAATACCGTTCGGCGTTGGAAGTCTATTGCCGTCGTGTGGCCATAATTACGTCAGAAACCTTTTCACATGAATCACCTGGGCGCAAATGATAGCTACGACATTGGGCTGCCCTTTTGTGCCTTGTGTAGGTGATACCACCGCCATCTGTATATGTGCATATCGTTATCCCATGACTTTTGTCACCTCATTGTGGTTCAAATGGCTCTGAGCCCCATGGGACTTACCATCGGAGGTCATCAGTCCCCTAGAGCTTAGAACTACTTAAACCTAACTAACCTAAGGACAGTACACACATCCATGCCCGAGGCAGGATTCGAATCTGCGAACGTAGCGGTTGCGCAGTTCAGGACTGAAGCACCTAGAACAGCTCGGTCACCGCGGCCGGATAACCTCATTGTGTATTTAACTCGTATTTTTGGGTATTAGAAAGTTTAATAACGTTCCCGAAATTGCAATTACAGTTTGTACAAAGCCTAATCATCATTTTTTAAACGTTGTGTAATTAATTGTAATTTTAATTAATGCAATCGGTTTTACAAAACTGAGAGATTTACTTATGGAAGTCACAAACGAAAATTAGATGGCTTGAATGTATCACAAAAGAGAAATCAGGATCTCGTCGTGAACCAAATGACTCTTTGCAGGATGGATACAGAATGAGACTTATTTTTATTTTATGGAAGGAGAGCGTTGTCAGAATTGGAAGCAGACATCGGTGAGGATGATTTGTGAGAGCATTTCTCCACTTTCTCCGGAAGTACCATTAGTTGACTGCGTTTCGTACGTACTACTGGATACTTTTAGTTCTGTTCAGGTCTGATGAGGAACCGGGGGAAGAGGAAGTTATCTGATGGCAATGCCGTCAGTTCCTTTTTTTACCCAGTTTGGTAAAATGATTCCAAGCATCGCATCAAGCTCTTCTAGCCAAAGGTGATGAAGTTGACATGCCTCCTGCAACACTGAAACTACGTTACATGGCAAAATTGAAATACTTAATTATTTTTGGTTTGCCATGTTCAGATTACTGCAGTTAAATAATACTTTTACACCACACGCGTTTCGATTTTATTTACAAAGCATCTTCTATGGTCGTTCTTGAAATATGGATAGATAATACATCTGAAAATTTTAGTCGTTATAGATTAAAAACTGTATTTCCTTATGACGCTGGCACACAGTTTGTTTTTACGTCTTCTTTACATACTCTGCAAACCACCGACTTATCGTCGCTGTCAGCGGAAGCACAGGTCAAAAGAAACTTGGGTTCACATTCACTCTCGGTTAATTTCCCGCCATTTTTAAAGCCACTTGTTCTTAAGTTCCATTGGCGCTATTTGCACTTCACGTCACTTTGTAAAACACTACAACAGGATAAGAAGTGTAGTTCTACGTATTCAGTAATCAGCACAATGTTTATGTTTATTTACTTGTTTTCTGTGTAGTTTGTGAGCGTTTCTCCTGCATTCGTGTATGTATCTGTTTGTGTTTGTGTATGTGTGTGTGTGTGTGTGTGTGTGTGTGTGAGAGAGAGAGAGAGACAGAATGGCCACAGAATATAATTTGTAAAAAAAGTGAGTCATGTCTGAAGTTTTTTTTACATCTTTAATAGGAGTAAAATTAAGGTGGAAAACGAATAGTAATTGACTAAAACAGCTGGCGCAGAAGATGGGCCATGCAATCAAACATAAAATATTTTCCACTAACACACATTCTTAAAACACTAAAAACTTATCACAACAAATGTACACACAGTGTGTTCTGTACTCTACACATATATGAAAAATTTAATAATGTAATATACATACTGTTATGATCATAGTTAAGAATATCCACACTGAGCTGAAATTAAATGAAAGTGCTGAATCAAGACATAATCAGGTCAGACTGCGTTCTGAATCAATGACCAAGCCAAGAGCACTGCATGGTGAATCAATGTGTGACACTTGAGCACAGAGACTGGTTAACCTCAGAGTCACCAGTGATCTGCTCCATGGTGAATCTGAGCAGACAGCTGTCTCACCAACTCCTGTGGGTCAGCTACTTGCATCTCGCTCGCTCCCAAGTGAGCTGCCAAGGAAAAAATGGTTCAAATGGCTCTGAGCACTATGGGACTTAACATCTATGGTCATCAGTCCCCTAGAACTTAGAACTACTTAAACCTAACTAACCTAAGGACAGCACACAACACCCAGTCATCACGAGGCAGAGAAAATCCCTGACCCCGCCGGGAATCGAACCCAGGACCCCGTGCTCGGGAAGCGGGAACGCCACCGCGAGACCACGAGCTGCGGACAGCTGCCAAGATCTTCCACTTTACTTTCCCAGTGGAGTGTCAAGAGAGGGTAGAGTGCTAGCACCTTGCAAACTGACATTTCAAATCAAGAGCGAAAGTAGAAATCGAGTACGTATTTTCTGTGTTATTATGGTGTTCTGTAGAGCTGACCTTTCGCTGCTTTCTATTTATTTCAAGGCCGTCAAAGCTGTCATACATACACATCATCTATTGAGTACTTTTCTGCAATGTGGTATACAGTGCCTAATTCAGCATGTCGCAAGGGTCACTGCTGAAGCAGCTGGCACTAGATTCTTGATTCCACCCTCTGATATCACTGGAGAGACATTCTGGATTCAACAGCTACTGCTCCTACAGTGCTCTTTCCAGTACACACATTACTAGATTAAGAAAATAATGGTATTAGAGTACTATTATTATAGCTCATTTAAATGTCACGTTTTATACACTGAACATCGCAAGAAATTTGCATGATATGAAACCAGCCAAGGATAGGAATTTAATGTTAGCCTGGATTTGACGTTTCTGCTGAAACTAATTTAACTAATAACTGTGCTTTAGCACGACGGATGTTAGCTGGGACAAGTTTAACTCACACACTCCAACATGCTTGTTGCCGAATGGCTGTTGTTTTATGTCCACAGTCCCACAGCCATCCTCTTCTGATGTATGGGAGTTCGCAAAATCTTGCTCGATCTTACGTCCCCTCCTGTGGCCCGACATTATCAGACTGTCTTTCTCCACCCTGTGTATGTAGATAAAACTGTCCTACACACAGCTGGCTTGAGCACTGTAGTGCTGTACCACCTGTGGGCGTATTGTGAGCTATTTACTGTTACCATTTGTTATGACCAGACGAGACTACAGCTGTACCACCTTAACTGTGGTTCCTTTGATTGATTGGTGATGTGGCACATAGGGACTAGCACACATGAAATATTTGTTAACTTTATTAATGATAAAAAGATTTACCTAACCTATCTCAGTTCTTTGCCACAGGAAAGCACGATAATTTACAGCTGACAGTAACTATTAAAGTATCACTTGCTGTTTGTGCATTAATTAACAAACTGTTCCACATGTACGAAATTACAACGCCATCTGAAACTGTGAACGATTCGTGTTGTGATCAGTGTTGTCGATTGCTTGAGCCGAGGCCAGAAACTATGGCAGAGCGCTTCCGTGTTCGGCTCTATACTGACCTCCGCGGCGAGAGCACTGCTGTGCTGGGAGGGGAGGCGTGGTTTTCGGGAGTATCTTCCATTCTTATTTGTGGATTGCAGCGAGAACACACTAACGCCTGTGGCATCGGCGTGTGTTGCGTGGCACCGCGATCTCTGGGCAATACCACATCACCCCTCACCTTTGAACTCACTTATTGTCTCCTGAAGGGCTGCAGCTGAAGTATGCACTGAACAACCGGAGCACTGCGGCAATCAGAACTAAAGTATAGAGGCGAAGAACCTGCAGTACTGCATATGAGCGGTTGTCGCAGGCCTGGAAGCATAGCAAGATAGCAGCTGAGAGCAGCGCTGGAACCATCAAAACTGTTCACATAGCACTTATCAGAATGTACGCAACTCCATCAGTTCTTGGCTATTATCGATTTTTAGATTACAGTCAGCGAGCTTACTGTTTTTTTTTTTTTTTTTTTATGTTCGAAGTAACTGTGCCAACCGGGTCTTGTGATGTATCACTATATGGCGCTACTCTGCAGTTCCACCTGTTTTTTTCACAATGGCTCTGAGCACTATGCGATTTAACCTCTGAGGTCATCAGTCGCCTAGAACTTAGAACTAATTAAACCTAACTAACCTAAGGACATCACACACATCCATGCCCGAGGCAGGATTCGAACCTGCGACCGTAGTGGTTGCTAGGCTCCAGACTGTAGTGCCTAGAACCGTACGGCCACTCCGACCGGCACCTGTTTTTTCAAGTGGCGCTTGCGATGCCCCATCCAGTTCTACCCTTTTATGGACCGGTTTTCGCCTATAAATGACCGTGGTTGGCGATCGGACTCGTAGTTATAATGGGCGGACACTCGGGTGCAGTAAGACCTGAGGGTTCATTTCACTAATCGCTCTAGGCACTGCAGAGCTATGCTCTTACCACACAATCTTTCATTTTTAATAATTGGAACCACTCCAGTAACTTGACAAGTAGAAAGGAGTAGGAGAGCACACAACTACTCTGAAATAGCGACATACACTGCATATGGACAATATGGATAATACACATGTATTAATTTCACTGCCGCAGGAAAATACACTTTCATCAGCACAGAATAAATGTATTTTAAACTTGAGACACTTTTATGTAAAATAATACTGAAATGTTGAGTGAAAAGATCCTGCTAAGCAATGAATATGCGTAGCTACTGTGGTGGTGTTATTTGTAGTTTTTGCAACTAACAAACATCATTCTTTAACATTATCTTTATACAGAATTGACCACTGCCAGAAAATTAATTTTTAACACTGATGTTTCCTGATAATTATTAACGTAAATAGATTTAGAACTGATAGTACTTCAATGCAATGTAACAAAAACGCTTTGCTGCACTTTTGTTGAAACACAACTTTAGTGTGTCTCATGCCATGAATCAGTGAAATCGTATGGTCTGAACACCATAGTAATAATATTTTTTGTGGTAGTACAAATGTGAACAATTTCTTTTTTTTTTTTTTTTTGCCTCTTCTGCAGCTGCTTGTATTATGATTGTCAATGTAATAATGTAGCTGGTACTTTGAGCTCTATCTGATGCTTTGCTTAATATGGAAATAATAATTTTAATCACTTTGTGTAGATGTATGTAATACAGCTAATGATCTGAAAATGTAGCTGATTAAATATCACAATATGTGAAAAGGACACACTACTGAAATGACAACACTGTGATAAAGCTTGTTGCTTTTAAACACTTATCTTGTACTAGCGTGTACAAGAGGACGAAGAATCATGACTTTTACAATATGTCTGTTACTGTGAAAAATAGAATACACTAAACTTCACCACAGAAATAAATACTTCAGTCCTTTTGTGGTGCTGAGCAACATATTGCAGCCTCTGACGAGATTTGGCTACCGATGGGTAGTTTAGCAGCTTTTACATAGTGCCTTCTGAAACGTCCCATTAGAAAAATTATGAATGACTGTCTTGGTAGCGCGACTGCTACGGTCGCAGGTTCGAATCCCTACTCGGGCATGGATGTGTGTGATGTCCTTAGGTTATTTAGGTTTAAGTAGTTCAAAGTTCTAGGGGACTGATGACCTCAGATGTTAAGTCCCATAGTGCTCAGAGCCATTTGAACCATTTTGAACCGTCTTGGTTAACCTCTTACGTTATTTGACTTTCAAACAGCTGAGCAAAACTGAACGTACTCAGACATTTCTCTCTTTACTTATTCTGATCATCACTAAACTGACACACAATATTTATAGCGCAACGCAGTCTGACTTTCAATAATCCCTACAAAAGAATGGCCCTGACTAACAATAACCTATACTCTTCATGAATCACTTACCTCACAAAAATCTTCGTTACTCGAACTACTGCAATACAGCGAGCGCCAATACTGCCAGATAAATAAAAGTTTCTAACTACTGAAGGCACTAACTACTGATAGGCATAGTTAGCAAATGAAATATTTTGATGGAGAATAAACAATGTATTTACCTTAACAGCGTTCAAAAGTCATAAATTATATAATTTTGTGACATTCAATTAAACAAATTTCCTTTATCCTACGGACACAAGTCCAGATCGTCCGCTCAAAACTCTGGCGTATCTCTCTCCACATCCGCCACTGCTGGCGGCTCACCTCCAACTGGGCAACGCTACGCGCTGTTCACGTCCAACTGCCGAACACTACAATAGCGAATATTCTAACAATGCCAACCAGAAACAGACTGCACACAGCACAGTCAGTGATTTCCATACAGAGCGCTACGTGGCGTAACCAACAAAAAACCCTAAACAGTCTACTTACACTTCCAAGTCAAAATTCCCATCATAATATTTGGCCAGTACAGCGAGTAATGCTACAACGTGCTGTCAGCCTCCTTCACAGTAAACGACTTCCCACTGGCTATCGTAATAACACTGCCACTTCTGATTGGTTGACAGATACCTACTTAATACTCATTATGTGTAGCAATAATTTCCCGTCCATCCGAAGCCGTTCAAGAGTGAGTGTGCTCAATTTAATCACCACACAATCCTGTACGTTTGCATCGCACCACAAAGTAAACTGCTCTGGAGCTTTTTGTCTCAACGTTTCTCCCGGCTTATCCTTCCGCGGCGGAGTCCCTCTAGATTTTAACTTAAGCCTATAGCCAAGACTCGCTACAGCTTTGATTATAAAGGTTCATAATAATTTAATGCTAAGATCTACTTAACAATATATAGAGGTTAATTCCAAAAACGTTATTTACATTTAAAACACAGTTACAAATTACTGGTTGCGTATTTCGCAGGCTAGTGGCACCACCTTTCAGCGGCGAGCTGCCTCAGTTTACCCCGCTGCCGTTAGATGGCATATGTGCCCTCAGCGCTCTATCATCTCACTGCTTGCTTTGTACAGGTTTTTACAACTGCCTTGCTACTGATCGTATTTTTTTAGCAATAGCCGAGAATAACGAAATAACTTCTACGACATGAAATGGAGTAATTCCTACACCGTGTGACGCATACCCGCTGTGCACGCCTCCTGGCCGCGCCGCACCACGCCCCAGAGACGCTGACGCGCCGCTCTCCTGTGTGTTTGCAGGTCGTTGCGGCCGCGGCAGCCCGTGCGAGCAGCTGTGCTACGAACTGCACGACGGCATGTTTGAGTGCGACTGCAGGCCCGGCTACGAGCTGCACCGCAACGGATACAGCTGCCTCGGTGAGTCTACGCCTGCGCCATCTACAAGGTACCTTCGCACCGGAAACCAACTCCAACAAACACGGCTGACTAATGATTTCAGCTCCAAGTTTGGCTTAGTTGTCAACCGTTGTCAACAGTCCTTTGAAATTGCGAGTTTGAAAAACCTGCTGAGGGGAGCTTTGTCTCGAGTTTTTAGGCTATGGTGAGTGAGCAAAAACAGTGGCGCATGCGCAATGCCGTGTCGTCTCCTTTGTTTCTTTCTTTTGTTTATGCTATGGAACGCCCCAGTAGTCCACACAAATAACCAGTTAGTACATCTACATCTGCATGGATACTCGGCAATTCACATTTAAGTGCCTGGCAGAGAGTTCATCAAACAACCTTCACAAACCTCTATTATTCCAATCTAGTATAGCGTGCAGAAAGAACGAACACATATAATTTCCCGTACGACCTCTGAAATCTCTTATTTCACCATGGTGAACATTTCTCCCGATGTAGATCGGCGTCAACAAAATATTTTCACATTCTGAAGAGAAAGTTGGTGATATGAATTTCGTGAGAATATTACGTCGAAACGAAAAATGCATTTGTTTTAATGATGTCCAGCCCAAATCCAGCATCATTTCAGTGACACTCTCTCTCCTATTTCGCAATAATACAAAACGTGCTGCCCTTCTTTGAACTTTTTCGATGTACTCTGTCAATCCTATCTCGTGAGGATCCCACACGGCGCAGCAGTATTCTAAAAGAGGACGGACAAGCGTACTGTGGCAGTCTCCTTAGTAGGTCTGTTACATTTTCTAAGTGTCCTGCCAGTGAAACGCAGTCTTTGGTTAGACTTACCGACATTTTCTACGTGTTCCTTCCAATTTAAGTTGTTCGTAATTGTAATTCCTACGTAATTAGTTGAATTTACGGCCTTTAGATGTGACTGATTTATCGTGTAACCGAAGTGTAACGGGTTCCTTTTAGCACTCATGTGGATTATCTCACTCTTTTCGTTATTTACAGTCAATTGCCAACTATCGCACCATTCATATATCTATTTTAAATCGTTTTGCAGTTTGTTTTGATCTTCTGATGACTTTATTAGTCGATAAACGACAGGGTCATCTGCAAACAAACTAACCGGCTGCTCAGATTGTCTCCCTAATCGTTATATATATAGCAAAGGGGCTATAACACTACCTTGGGAACGCCAGAAATCACTTCTGTTTTACTCGATGACTTTCCGTCAGTTACTACGGAACTGTGACCTCTCTGACAAGAAATCCGAAGCCAAGTCACATATCTGAGACGATATTCCATAAGCACGCAATTTCGCTACAAGCCGCTTCTGTGGCACAGTGTTAAGAAGCCTTCCAGAAATCCAGAAATACGGAATCAATCTGAAATCCCTTGTCAGTGGCACTCAACACTTCATGCGAGTAAGGAACTAGTTGTTTTTCACAAGAACGATGATTTTTAAATCCGCATTGACTGTCTGTCAAGAGACCGTTTTCTCCGACGTAATTTATAATGCTCGAATACAATTTATGTTCCAAAACACTGCTGCATTTCGACGTTAATGATATGGGCCTGTAATTTAGAGGTTTACTCCTGCTACCTTTCTTGAATATTGGAGTAACTTATCCAACGTTCCTGTCTTTGGGTATGGACCTTTCGTCGAGTGATCGGTTTTATATCATTTTAAGAACGGAGCTATTCCATCAGCATACACTGAAAGGGACCTAATTGGCATACAGTCCGGACCAGAAGACTTGCTTTTATTAAGTGAGTTAAGTTGGTTCACTACACCGAGGATATCTATTTCTGCGTTACTCATGTCGGCAACTGTTCTTGATTCGAATTCTAGAATATTTACTTCGTCTACTTTTATGAAAGCATTTAGATAGACTGTGTTTAGTTCAAATGGTTCAAATGGCTCTGAGCACTATGGGACTCAACTGCTGAGGTCATTAGTCCCCTAGAACTTAGAACTAGTTAAACCTAACTAACCTAAGGACATCACACACATCCATGCCCGAGGCAGGATTCGAACCTGCGACCATACCGGTCTTGCGGTTCCAGACTGCAGCGCCTTTAACCGCACGGCCACTTCGGCCGGCACTGTGTTTAGTAACTCTGCTTTAGCAGCGCTGTCTTCCATAGTATCTCTATTGCTATCGCACATAGAAGTATGCAACTAGCATACTTCACATACGACCAGAATCTATTTGGATTTTCAGCCAGGTTTCGAGACAAAGTTACGCTGTAGAAACTGAACTTAGGAAACCTTTGTGTGAAACTCCCGATTCAGTAATTTCATTATTACGTTATTTAGTTTCATTTTACGTTTTAGGCAGTGATATAAACCATGAAGCTGGCAAGATGGAGCGTATCTGGGAGCAGGTGAATTTAAATTTAAATTGTTTCTGGCAACTTAGTTTTTCACTAAAAGGTTGAAGAACCTGCCGACTACTGCGGTAATCTGAAGTTAACAAAACTTTCAGTTCACTGCTTTCAGATAGTGGGGAATTGGTAACGAACTGGATATGTGGTATGTGGCACTGTGTTGGGAATGTGTAGTACCTATATAATATTACAAATCCTTGAGTACAACGATAATCCAGCACACTCTAGGCACAATAGCATCACTTTTCTTGGCCAGTGAAATTCGATGAGAGTACATTAAACTCTTGTAACCGTCACCTGCTGCCAAAAATCGAAGACTTACAAGCTTTCCTGCAGGTGATACTGCAGCTCTAAAATTTGTGCTTTTCCGTTGAATATGTATTGCTACATGCCTCAAGAGTTCTTCGAATTGCTCACAGGTTATTCTGACAAAATTCTTGAAACCTTGCCTATTTTCAATACAGAGCTCCTCTAATAGAAGATGTTAGGCTTTTCTTTGTGACGAAAACTTTCTGGTCTGGACAACACTGGTCGTTTTTTGGGTTGATAAAAAGAAGCCGAATGTGTGTGTGTTGCAAACATTTTGCAACACTTGACAATAGTTGCTGAATTTCCAAACTCACAACAGTTACTAGTTCGCCAAACCTGAATCTATTGTGAGATTTTTTGTTGGAATTGGTTTTCATTGTGAAAGTACATTAACACATTCAAGTGACTAAGTGTCTAAGTGTGTTGGTCGCTGTCGTGACATACTTCAGGGAACTGAGACAGCTGCGACTTCCTTCTGATTTTCAATGAAATTCATGTTAAATAAGTAGTTCGTAAGTTACTACAAATTATGTAGATCATTTGTACGATTTATTTCGAAATGCCGTGAAATCAGGTGGCCTGCATGATACGTATACTTGATTTATTGTTGTAATTGGTTCTATGTTGGCCGTTTACAGATTACTAAATCCTAAAGTAGATTAAATGTAATTTATCTTAAGATATTAATTTTGGCAATGCGCACATTAGAAGCAAACGTAAATCAAGAACAAATTAACTTGTTTCTTCATCGTTCGAAACATGTCATTTAATTATTTAAATACTCTTCTAAAGAATAGTAGGAATGTTCCAGAAAAAACGATTTTAGATTTCACTATACATTTTCTTTTAACGCTACAAGACATTTTATTGTATAGGACGAATGATCACAGGTTTTTGTGACTGCTTCATGAGCCATCAACGGCTCTAGTAATGAATGTCAAATGCCATTTTTCCTTCTAATTTTGAGACGATGGACATTATAATTGTCCTCAGATTGGTTTGGACTGGTTATAACGAATACTACTTAAGAAATTACATTCTGCGGAGGTTCAATTTCCAGTACGTCATAAGGTACTGTAAAGGCGGTTGATGAGTAACACATATTATTCTCACTGCTCAGTTTTGTGTATGCAGTAGTTTCATCTTAACTGAGGAATTTCCTCAGAATACTATGGCATACGACGTTAATGCGTGTAAATACGTAAATACGTTGGGGTGGTACGTTTATTGCAGTTTTATTCCGATTGTTGTAGAGATTTCTTTCAAAAGCTGACAATTTCTTCTATTGCTGTCTCTGTAGCTAGCTTGCTTACAACACTTGTGTGATCTATAGAAAATGTCAACTTGATATGTATCAAGTGGAAGGTCATACACAGGTGCAAGGAATGAGAACAGATACCAAAATGAACTCGGTGGAACTTAATGAATTACCCCAGCCACTCAGACTTTCTCCCATTTAAGAATCGTTTGATTTATTTAGCACCAAGTGGAGCATTTCCTTTGATTAAGTGCGATGCAGACCACTTGTTTAGAAAGCATTAATTTCACAAATTAAACTATTAGAAGGAAATGGTGTCAAAATCTAATTTCTTGCGCAGTTCATGGCCGTGATCAGATAGCCTGTATCTTTCTTATTTTAACCAAAGTAAGGGGATTGCACGGTGAATAATCAGACTTCACTGTCACTGAAAGAGTTACACGTCATGCTTTTCTTATGCAGACCTGTATGATGGACGTTTCAGGCATTTTTGTTGATTTCTTTACTTTTGCGTCAGTTTGGGAAATCGAGAACTCAGGTTGTTACATCCATCCCCGTAATGAACAAGGACGAGGTACTGTCTTCCATTGAAACCAAAACTGAGTCCCCATTCACCTGTTAGGAAACGCACTGTTTCCCTTGACAAGGGGAGGTAAACACAAAAAGGCAAGGGTCTATTAATCTTCGGCACTTCAAATATACAGTGAATAATGGTACCACTTAGAAAAATAGCAACAAGGGATGGGAAGGGACACCATGTGCACTCAGCGTGTATGCCTGTTCCGGCAGCCATTCAGGGAACGGGGGGCAACGAACTGCGGACTGCGGTGAGTTGTGGAACAAACGATGCGTATCGCCTGGGTTCCGAAGTCATACTTGGATCGTTCAGGCTACTGGCAGAGAAGGCTAAGAATACTAGCCTTGCTCATAGTATGCAGCTTTGCCACCAGAAGAGATCGGGCACTCTGTTTCTGAGTCGAGTGGTAGGCTTGAACGAGAAACTGCGAAGTTTCTGGGACAGGCTGGACTCTAGTTATTTAGAATTGCGCCATTGGGTTGAGAACTGAAACGTTCCACTAAATGTGTCATTTGTGCACTTCACGTCGGAGACCGCTACCGACGTTGTTGACTATGTGTGGGCTGCACACAACAGGTTTTTAGATTATGGGGGCGAGAAGTGGCTGTGCGGTTTGAGGCGCCATGTCACGGACTGCGATGTCTCACCCGCCTCAGGTTCAAGTCCGCCCTCGGGCATGGGTGCGAGTGTTGTCCGTAGCATAAGTTAGTTTAAGTAATGTGTAGGACTAGGGACCCATGGCCTCAGCAGTTTGGTCCCATAAGAATTCACACAGACATTTTTTTTATCAGTGTAAGATACAAAGAAATACTCCCCACAGACGAGACTATAAAAATCCTGGTAGTTAACCCCCGAAGCATTCACAACAAAAGGCCAGTGTTTGAAGCGCTCCTAAATTGCAGTGAAGCTCCCAAAATACTAGTTACAGAAAACTAGTTAAAGCTTGTGGTTGATAGCAGTGAGATTTTTGAGGAAATTTTAAACATACATCAAAAGACAGACTACTGGGAAATGGAAGTGGTGTATTATCGCAGTACACAAGAAACTCAAATCCACCGAGACGGAAAATGAAACTGCACGCAAGATTGTTTACGCAAGACTCAGTATCACGCCTGGGCATAAAGTTATAATTGAATCCTTCTACCGACCAATAGATTCACCTCATGATTTAAACTAAAACTTTGCAGGAACCCGAGGTTCACTTGTATTTAAGTTCCTGAATCTTATTGTGATCAATGGAGTTGACTCACATTATTCAACAGGCAAACGGGATAGTTAAAGTTTTATTAGTACTTGGTGTGACAGACATCCTGTGAAACATTACTGCTTGCCTTCTCTGAAAGCTACGTAGAGTAGACAGTTCAGAACCGCACTTGTGAGTGAAATATATTAGATCTAATGCCATTCTCTTTGAGGATGTCCATATTGAACTTGGTACCAGCAACAATGATTACCAAAGTACAAAAATCAACTGAAACAAGTAGATAGTTTTATAAATTCGGTAAACTACAGTAAACACTTTGTAAGGTTATGAAATGGAATAATCACTTTGGCTCTCTCGTGTTTAAAACAGGTGGTAAAGTTTGGTTTATTGGTGACTACTGGGTAAATGCCGTCAGTTTACAAAGGACACTGCTTACAAATCACTCGTGGGAACCACCCTAGAATAATGCTCAATTGTATGGGTCCCATACCAAACAGGACTAAATAAACATATACAAAGAAGGGCAGCGCAAATGGTCACAGGTTTGTTTGAATTGTGGGAGAGTATCACGGAGGTGTAGAAAGAACTGAACTCGCAGATTCTTGACGATAGACGAGAACTACTTCTTATAAAGTTTCAAGAACCGACTTTAAATGATGACTCTAGCAACATCCTACAACCCTCTGATTTTCGCTCTCCTCCGGATCCTGAGGTCAACAGACTCTTTACAGCACGCACAGAGCCATTCAGACACTCATTCCTCCCATGGTCCATACGTGAATATAACGGGGAAAGACCATAATAACTGGTACAGTGAGACGCTCTTTCTACCATGATATCCACAGTGGTTTATAGAGTATAGACGTAGAAGCACATATAGATGCAAATTGAAAAAAATAAAGACGGTCGGCAGGTTTGTTTTACTCACGGAAGGATGGTATACACTTGAAGAAGGATGCTTGTTAGTATCTTACTTCAGCCTCTTACATTTCGCAGTTGTAGGGATCGTGAAATTTACATGAGCTAACAATGAACCTTTTCTACATATAGTTTCATCAATAACTCACTGCATGTCGTATCCTTATCAAATTCGACCTTTAATTATTTAATTACCCGTATATGTGAATTGCCTCTTTTATTTTGTTCTTATTCTGCATTTCCTAATCATCGACTTCAACAAGCCTTTGACAGCACAGATCGGCAAGAACTATGCAGACTACTGGCAGAAGTTTGTTTATGTACTAAACTAATAAGACTAACCAGAATGACAATGACAGAGACAAGAGCAACAGTGAATGTCCTTAGCAGAACCAGTGAAAACTTTGACTTTAATAAAGGTGTGGAGCTAGGTGATAGTCTCTCCACTGCCCTGTTCGATAGAGCTCTGCATAGTCTAGTAAATGAAGTTAACAAAGGGGCCCCATATTTATGAAAACAAGCCAGATATGTGCATACGCTGACGACGTTGCTATAGTAGGAAGAACTATCAGTACATCGCGAGAAACATACCGGCCAATCGAAACAGAAACCTAAAAAATCGGCCTCATATTAAATGAAAACAAAACACAATACGTGGTAATGTCACAATCTGAGGCTAGAAGAACCCCTAAAGATCTAAACATCAATGGGAAATGCTTCAAAGAAGTTCCTCTTTTAACTACTTCGTAGCCCTATTAACAAATGATAACACTATTTGAAAGGCAATACGGGAGAGAATACAAAGAGGAAAACGAGCTTACTTTGCAAATATTCAACTTTTCAGGAATAGCCTCGTTACAAGAAAAACAAAAGTTCTAATATATAACTCCCTAGTCCGCCCAGTTATTACATACGGGTCAGAGGTATGGACATTGACAGAGCATGATAAAAATGCACCAAGAAACTATGGACGGAAAATACTACGCAAAATGTATGGTCCAATAAGGGAAGAAGAAGGCTGGAGAGTACGCTATAATGCAGAATTACAAAAGTTACTACAAGGTTGAAATCACAGGGAATACAATGGCTAGAACACGTAGATGGAACAGCAGAGGATAGAATTCCAAAGAAAATGATGAAAGGTATGAACCATTCAGCTAGGCGAAAAGGGAGACGTAGAAGAAGATTGATTGACGACGTAGTAGTAGATTTCACCAGTAGTAGAGTCCGGGGTTGGAAAAGAGCAGGAAATAACCAAGAAGTGTGGAGGAAGATCGTTGAAGGAGCCAAGGCTCAGCAAGGGCTGTAGAACTACAGAAGAAGAAGAAGAAGAATTCTGTAATACCGCATGTCCAGTATTCCTATGAAAGTGGTCCACGAATGAAGAAAACTACTACTACCACTATTAGCAGTAGTATTACTCTTAGCATTCGATTGATTTGCACGGCATAGATGCAGAGATGGATACAAGAGACGTTCATGATTAGAATGAAATAAGTAAAGCTTGAAGGAGCACTGTTTGTGGGTTGTTTTGTGCGTTATTTATAAACATGCACTAACATGAAATCTCAAGAACATTAGATAAGGCGTTACAGGTGCCAACTACGTATCTGATTGCTATTCGATACTTCTCCGTTATCATAGACAGGTAGGATTCTAGTTGTTAATTTCAGTTTCCAGATCATCAACTCCTCATAAAAAGTCCTACGCCACGGCTGTACGTTCTCAGGTAACTTGCCACGTCCAATTCGGACACGAAAGTTTAACTGAGAACTTTCTGCTCATGGATTTTATCGCGGAAGACTCCGCAGCTAAATCCTAGTGTACGTGAATAACACCCGTCTTCTACAAGCGGCCTCAACTAAAATTTCCGTAACGTGGTTAAAATCACACAAAATATCTCAAAACAAGTAGTACAAGCACTGCCCTCTCCTCACCAAGTTACAGCCTGAAAATTTTTAAATACAGATTAATAATTTTTTTTAACTACAGTTGAGCAAACGCCTCGTCAGCTACTCTGGCTCGCTGGAACGCGTAGTTTTTCACAGCGTGCGCCTCTCGACCAGAGAACGGATCAGCTTGCTTGCTGGAGCCTTCCCGGCGGAGCGGATGAGAAAGCCGATCGCTGCAAACTTTTAGCAGCTGACGTCAAACACCGGAAAGGGAGTGGGGCATAAAAGGGGTTGTTCGAAACTCTTCCAATCTGCGGGGTAAACATCGTGCTCCGCAAAAACTTGAACAGCAGATACACGGGAGCTTTCGAGCTGCGTATTCCTCTCGGTGCTATTCCGAGCGCACAGAGTTCCTCATGAGAAGTTCTCAGCGAAATGGAAGTAATTACTTCTAAAGCACAAAGAAGCCTTACCATTCGCGTTAATCGAAATTCAGCGAAGCGAACGAGAAGTTGTTGTTATTCCGAAGCTACGCACCACTGCAGCTGCTTATTCTGACTGCCGACTTGCTTATTACACAGTTCATTATATGCACTGCTAACTACAACGTAAATAATGGTCAGGAGGTCAAGTGAAAAGCCTGTTAGTCGTCTCTTCATCGACAATGGACGGGCGGCGATCGATACTGCGAGTGGAGACGCACAGCAGGGTACACGACACATGTCTAGCTACGTAATTGATGATGTCCGGGAGAGAGAGATAGAGAGATAGATAGATAGAGAGAGAGAGAGTGAGAGAGAGAGAGAGAGATTGCGTAGGAGATGGAGCTGCCAGAGAGCAAGAGAGCGACATGGGGTAGGGTTGGGAAGGAGGGCAACTGGCGCAGAGTGAAGAATGAAATGCGGGTGTTCTGACATGCCCATGGAAGTTATTAAGTAAATAAAGTTCCACCCCAACCACAAAATAATTTATCAATAATGCTAATAGTTTCGAAGGCTGCACCTTAAAATTTTACGCCGAGGACAATCACGAGCAAATGGAAAGTGAGAAATGAATTTTGGATAGGCGATACGGCATGCCGTGCTTAACGTTCAAAGTATGTACTCCTCATGGTAAACTCCGTGGTGACATTGCCAAAATATAATTGGACGCTGGCAGCTCGTTATTCCCTATGTGGCTGTATTTGTCCACGTCACAGTGTCAGAAGGAGGAGGCTTTATCTTTCGAAACAGTTGCACCATTAATGAGGAAATTTGTGGCAGGGATGGAATTTTATACATTGCATCTACATTCTTATCTACATCTACATGGGTACTCTGCAAACCACATTTAAGCGCCTGGCAGAGGGTTCATCGAACCACCTTCACAATTAATTCTCTATTCATAGTATGAAGGCTTTCACGACCGAATGACATATCTCCTGGTAAACCTTCCGGGATGTAAGGTCGTGGTCCATGAAACTCTTCAGCTCCTAACGTTTCGTCCAGAGCTGCGCTGGACATCTTCAGAGGGGTGTTTCTCCTCCGGTGAGTCTTGCCGACTGACGGGTCGAACGTCTGAGAGCGACTTATATATCGTAGAAAGTGGGCGTGGCCAGAGTTACACGTGATATGCAGAGATAATCTTTGTCAGAGATAAAACTTAACTATCGATCGTAATCTCGTCACGGATAAAACTGTCTAGCAATTCTGTAGTGCTACTGTCCAAATATCACTAAGTTTCATGGTCTCTTCTTTCCGATTAAAATTATCCCTATGTTTATATATATGTTACCCACGGCTTTCTAGAGAAGCAATTGAAATATATAAACATAGGGAAACGTCAGAAAAATCATTAGATGAACGTCGGCCGAAGAACCCGAGACAGAAGCCAATAGGCAGTTTGTCAACAAGTGGCCACGAAAGCCTTAACAATTTTGTAAACATCTCGTATAGCGCGCAGAAAGAACGAGCACCTATATCTTTCCGTACGACCTCTGATTTCTCTTAATCATGGTTATCCTTTCTCCCTATGTAGATCGGCATCAGAAAAGTATTTTCGCATTCGAAAGAAAAAGTTGGTGACTGGAATTTCGTGAGACGATTCCCTCGAAACGAGAAACGCCTTTGTTTTAATGATGTCCAGCCCAAATCCTGTATCATTCCAGTGAAACTCTCTCCCATATTTAGCGATAATACAAAACGTGCTGTCCTTCTTTGAACTTTTTTGACGCACTCCGTCAATCCTATCTGGTAAGGATCCCACACCGCGCAGCAGTATTCTAAAGGAGGACAGACAAGCATAGTGTAGGTGGTCTCCTTAGTAGATCGGTTACGTTTCCTAAGTGTACAGCCAATAAAAGGCAGTCTTTGGTTAGACATCCCCACAACATTTTCTATGTGTTCCTTCCAATTAAAGTTGTACGTAATTCCTAGGTAATTAGTTGAATTTACGGCCTTTAGATTTGACTGATTTATAGTGTAACAGAAGTTTAACGGATATCTTTTAGCACTCGTGTTGATGACTTTTCGTTATTTAGGGTCAACTGCCAATTTTCGCACCATTCAGATGTCTTTTCTAAATCGTTTTGCAATTTGTTTTGATCTTCTGTTGACTTTATTAGTCAATAAACGACAGTGTCATCTGCAAACAAACTAAGGGAAAGAAGACCAACGATGTCGATCACAGCAAGCTGAAATAACGTCTCTTGGGGAAGGAGATTTCGGACAATGAGGGCATTCACGCGGCGATTCTGGAATGTATCTGTGACCGAGGAGCGGATTCCTACCGTTGAGGAACTGCGCGATTGATGGAACATATTCACAGTAAACAAATCCACCATAGCTGGAAAATGCTTTTATCGACTGAAGTCTTACAGGACAGAAGACGCTATATACTATCATGGTTTCCGAGTCTTAGCATCATCGGTTGCGTCTGATTCTAAAGTAAAAAAATTGTTGCAGTTTACTTACTTGAACACCTAAAAAATTTACTGAATAAACATTAAGATGTAAAAAACAATCAGATAAAATAGCGACTTCTATCGTGTAAGACTAAGGTCAATAAAAGCGTTTCACAACGGTGGCGGTTTTGTTTACTGTGAACTTGTTGCAGAGTAGTTGTGGATGTTCCACAAACAAAAATTTGTGACTGGTAGAACGCTGCGGCCATTCATTTCGAAGACTTCGCGAGTACGTCGAAAAAATTGTCATTTATTTGTGTCACTTTGAAGTGTAGTGCAGCACAATATACTTGGCCTGAAGTGACAATGTGTAACTTTCTTTTTGAAGTCACATCATAATTGCAAGAAGTGCACCTAATTTGTAACTACATGCAAGTAAAAGAAACAGCCTTGAGAAAAATCGGATGGTGGTTTTGAAAAGGATAACTCCGTAGTGCTCTGCGAAAATTAAAAATTTTTCCCCAGTTTTCTTTTCAGTCGTGTAGAAGATTTACCTCTGTGAAATCGGAACTCCTTTATATAATGGACAACCAGTTGCCGTCTAATTAACATTGTTTGAAAACTTTTTCCTGCCTTTATAAATGAAAACACTTACTTAAACTGTGTAATCCACTTCTTCGGGTATAGTTATTTTTTAAATCTTCCTTTCGCCTCTTTTATAAGTGTATGTCCACAGGTTTTGACGTCGTTTCTTTGTGATGTTGACAAGGTTTTACCAAATTAGCCGCCTCCGTAGCTGAGGCCGCTAAGGCACGCCCATAGGTTGCGCTCGACTCGGTAGTAAGCCGGTTCGAATACTGGTGGTGGTTGAGCTTCTCACTGCCGGAAATTGGCCGATACAGGACGTCAAGTTCCTGATCACTATTCTTTGCTTCATTGTCCTGGATTACATTCCAAACCTCTCTGCAGTGTCTCACGAAGTGAGTATATGTGACACCGTTAATGGTGAACCGTCCTTCGGATGGGGATGTTAAGCTCAGCTACCCCCTTGGTGCTATTCGAGAAGAGTAGGGTGTGTTCCGGCACTCTCCCTTATGTAGTTATCAACATATAACACGAACGTAACACTACACTATACGCGCACCCATTACACTCATCTACAATGCACAAATACACATGCGACACAACTGTCGCATATCCGCAAAGAAAGAGGCCAGTATGTGCGGAGGAAGAACATCTTTCCGATAGGCGCCTGGACCCATCCCGTGGGATATCCCACCGAACAATGCCATTCGGCATATACACCTACCTAATACGTTAGTTTATGTCCCACTGTCGAACAGAAACAAACTATAGCAGAGAAATTAAATCGTAGTCGATTTGACGACGAAAGTGTTACCAAAATATATTCCGTGTCACGCATCACATTGGTAGCAAAGGTGAAACATTTCTGGCGCACATCCTCCCTCACCCTCTACTTGTCACGCACTGCCCACCATCAGTAAAGGCAGTTGTTATTCTGGAAACTGCAACTTCTCAATCACTATGATAAACGTTATTTACCCTCCACTCCTAGTAGGAAAGGTGTTTCAATAATGAAGAAGACATTGAATGAACATAACTTGCTCCAAATACTACATGGAAGCGTACTATAGTATGATTAAATTTAGGACATTGTAAGTTTACTCATCACTTCTCTTATTTCTGGCAATGTGAGCATTACGAAGCAGGAAATATCCTCTCTTCATAACCATTTGGGCTATAGTAGAGAAATTTTTATTAATACTTCGTAAATTGGTGAACGATAACATTTGAAGATATTGAATGAAATGCAGTTAGCTTACAGACGAAAGTAATATGCATGAACTTTATAAATTTAGGCGTGCCATAACTTTCTGGCAAGAAGTACATACTCATCTTGAACAAGTGAGCTGTTTGAATGGGGAGGCTGTACGAACTGTGCATCACTTAATCATTTGTAGTTATTTTTGCGTTTCCCCGTTTCAGCTCACTGCACTTCAAAAGAAATTTGGCACCAGACAAGTTTTGCTTTTATTTACAAAGCGTCGAATGTGTTCACTGGGGTGTTTTATCTCTTGTTTACATGTTTTGAAGTGCTCTGGCTTTTCTTGCGCTTTTAGCGTAGGCTGGAGTGAAATAGAAAAACACGATTGCAAATTTGCCTTTGGCTATTTCTCAGCTTTTACAAATTCACTATTTCTTTACTGGCGATTGCGAATTTTTGCACTTGACTACTGTAAATTTCACAAAGACTATTTTAAAACATGCTTTCTTACGATACCGACCTCGGCTAACAACGAAAGAAAAAACGGTGCTCTTTGAAACATGTGAAGATGGGGTAAAGACACCAATGGCCACAGAAGATGCTTTACAAAGACTGGCGAAACGCTTCTGATGAAAACTTCTTTGAAATACAGTAAACTAAAGACGGGGAAAACAATAAATGCAGATTCCTAAATAAAGCAAGGACGCATCTGGTGAAAAGCTGCTCTTATATGCGTAAGTTTAAGACGGCAGAAAATAATAACTGATACATACCACTGTTTAAAGAAAGTTTATCATTACTCATTATCACGAAAACAGTATGCCAACAGTTGGAACTGTTCGGAAATATATTTAAAAAACAGAAATTTAGCTTACAAGCTGCCTCCTTGCTCTTTGCTGTTGTGCTTTTGAGAAATCTGCAACGACGTTGTCAAGACTTGAGGTTAGTGGAAATTTTGATTGGGGCCAGATAATTGTTTTATTTCAGTTGCTCATTTAATACAAAAACAAGCTTTACTGTGACCAGTTACAGTTTAATTCTAACTGGATTCTGTTTACTCAAAGGTTAGCATACGAACTTAAGTTGGATAAAAGTTTGTGAGCACACAGTTTTGGTAAAACGTAGACTTTTTATAGAGTGGGAGGTAAAGCTGGGCTAAATGTCATACAGATTTACCAATTGTGGGGGGCTAACGTCATTGGTAAATTCGTCTCTTGTTGTGGTATACAGCTCAGATATTAGCACTGTGAACGGACGACGTTCGCCCTTAAACAGCTCCTACAGGGAACTGACAGCTGTCAATACGTTAACTGTACAGCTCAGTGAATGCTTAATTGGATCTATTTTTTATGACTACAGTAAAGCGCGTACAGACGCTTGACACTGCGGATCTCACCTTTTCGCCGTCGCTGGTCGCCGGCTACTACATCGCGACGACCGATAGTGAAACATCTCTCTCTTCAACACAATTGTACGACGCCGCGCTTCCACGATCTGGTAAACTCGACATGAAAGGAAAATAAAATTGTGTGGTAATTTGAAACTAGAGCTAACATAAACACACTGAAGCAACTATTAATAAATATTTGCGTGACGTCATTCACGGGGATGATATCAGTGACTCCCTGACGACGGGGAGTAAGTCGTTCTTGAATAGCTCGACGGTAAGAGTATTCCCTGCGAAAGCCAAAATGGCTTCTCTTCTCGGTCGAACCTCCTAATCTAAAGACAAGTTTCAGCGTTAAACTGCTTTAAATTTGGGTTTTCAGTCCCTACTAAGTTTGCTAGCCAAGCGAGCGTAACACTACAATCTACGCAATCTATATCTTACCATATCATATCTCAATCTGAGCTTGTGCGTCGTTTCTAATGACCTCGTATTCGACGAGACGTTAAATTCTTACCTTCCTTCCCCTTTTCAGTAGCTCTATCCGAAATTCCGAACTTTACAGATGTTCTCTTGTTTACCCCTAGTCTCACCCTGGAATTGTGTTGTTTAGTCGAAAGGTTATGTCGTATGAAACCAGAGCAACCCGCCACGGCTCGCACGGATGCACTATCTACGACCGGGTGACTTGTTTAGCGAAGCGGCAGGTTTTCTTAACGGGCCACTCCGTACAGTTGAGGTTAAAATTTAGAGAACAATATTATGTAACTAAATGTTAACACCAAAATGTATAACACCTTAAACGATTTAAGCAGCGCACGCCAGGAAAGTTCTCGGTAGGCTCGAATTAATCGACAAAAATCACTGTAGCGCAGCCAACTTGTGCGCAATATTTGTAAAGTATATACATAAACCTTCCTCGTGCAACAGTTTGTCTGTTAGTCAAAACTGTATCAAAACCTACGACAGTTCCTGAGATTAGCCTTCGTACAGCGAGAGAAAAACGTGCCGTGGAAATACAATTTATAATACGCATAGAAGATGATTATTGATGTGTAGATTGTGGTGAAGTTTCGCAGTTCTGCGCAGCAGCGGGGCCCTGTTGCTTTTCTGCTTTTCCCGCCGGTACTGCCTCCTCTGTTGCTGACCACAGACTCTATTTCCATTAATGTCACGAGACGTGTCTCCAAACGGCAATTAAATTTGGAAAAGATTACAGTACATACACTGTTCTGCAAATCCTAAAGACGTGACAGATAAAGTTATATAGTATAGTAATAACTCAATGAAAGTGAATGGAAGTGCTGGTGAATGTTTCCAAAGATCTGCCAGTCACACACAGAAAGCTGTACGTCACATGGCGGCAAGTCAGTGAGACTGTGGCGCCAAATGAGGATAGCCCAGCATCACGAGGCCGTCGAAGGAACGGGAAAGGGCACTGTGTGTCAACCCGTTGTGGTGACGTTCTGCATACAACACGGCCGGAAGACAACATATGGATGTCTTCACACAGAGAAGAATCGTAGGGAAGCTGTAAGAAGGGCGTAATGTGACAAGTGTAGTCCAGGAGATTTCTACGTTCACAGCACGGTTTGACGTGCAGGGCAGCGCTCCGAACCACAGGTACTGTGGCCTGCAAACCACGCGTTACAGGTCTGCAACGGACGCAGTCTCACGAGCCACACAGCCACGGCGTCTACGTCGGAAGGCCTCTTGCCAGACGACCAGTACCGGTGTAGAAGCATGAAACCGGAATTTCCCTGTAGATGGTGCTAGCCGTCAGTGTAGGTCCCGTGAGTCCGTGTCTGCAGCACCATCTGCTTCCTGCAACGGCTGACGACGAATGTCAACACACAGTAACCCAAGTTCCATTCATCGGTATGTGTTTCAGATCCATAAACATGTCGAGTTCTGTGCCTACGAACTGCGATTTGCTGACGGCATTCGTTTTCTGGTATCATTTGAAGAAGACTGCTGTAGAATCGTATCGAATGCTTGTCGAAGCTTTCGTCGAATACGTTCTTGGGAAACAGCGTTTCTAATAGTTCAAAAAATTCAAAACTGGTGATTTTGACACGAGAAAGACGGGCGGGGGAAACTACCGAAAAAGTTCGAGGACAACGAATTGCAGCTTGTATTGGATGAAGATGATAAACTCAACAGGAACTTGCGGAACAATTGAATGTGACGCAGAAAGCCGTTTCTCTTCGGTTGAAACGTATTGGAAAGGTACAGAAAGTGGGAAAATGGATTTCGCATGAACTGAATAAAAGACAGCAACGAAATCGAAATATCACTTGTGAAATGTTGCTCGCCAGATACAAAAGAAAGTCGTTTCTCCATCGAATAATGACAGGCGATGAAAAACGGATATATTTTGAGAATCCTAAGCATCGTAAATCATTGTTAAATCGAGGCAAACCAGCGACATCCACTGCAAGACCAAATATCTTTGGAAAGAAGACAATGCTCTGTGTTTGGTTGGATCAGAAGGTGTGATCTATTATTATCTGCTAAAACTTAGTGAAATCGTTAACACTGAACGCTACCAACAGGAAAAGATCGATTTAAATCAAGCATTACCTAAAAAATGACCGGAACATGGGAAAAGGCAACGCCAAGTCATATTGCTGCATGATAACGCCCCATCACACACAGAAAAACGGGTCAGGGAAACGATGAGGCGTTCAGTTGGGAAATACCATGGCATGCGGCTTATTCTCCAGACTTTGCTCCTTCAGATGATCATATGTTTGCATCACTGGATCACGCTCTCGCTGAACAGCGTTTCAATTCGTATGAAAATGTATGAAAATGGCTCGCTGACTGGTTCGCTTCAAAAGAAAAACTGTTTCTTTTGGCGAGGCATTCATAGCCTACCGGAGAGCTGGGTACATTGTGTTTTGTTGACATCCGCACATCGGTGACGCCGCTTGCTATGGTATCGAAATGATAAGGATCGGGACAACGAAAAGTGGTGTCGTGCGCTCTCCTCGGATGAGAACAGATTCAGTATGACAAGTGATTCAGGGTGTAAACTTACAAGGTGATACGTGGGAATACTTCATGCACCCAGGAACATTATCGAAATTCATCGAATGGTCTAGTTGTTAATAATAGCATGGAGAGGCATAATGTTGCGTGGGCGTATTGTCCTCGAAATCTTTGTAAATGCTACACACACTCGTCATTGTTATTGTAACACTTTATTTCTTCACAATCTGCTTCTTTTCACGGGTACTTTCGGCTCTGACTTCATTTTTATAGACGACAAAGCGCGAGCATATCGCAGCACAGGTGGAGGGGTTCTTGGAAGGAAAGAATATTCGGAGAATGGACCCGTTGCTGCGACTCAGATCCGATTGAGAACATGGGGAATGCCATTGAGCGACCCACTGTAGCACGTGTACGTGGACGAACGACAATTCAGCACCAATAGTTTCCCACCACCCTGTGCAGAAGAAAGCGGTCCTGAACACGTTGGTTCATAGAGCCAAGATTATATCTGACGACGACCACCTACAGTCTGAATTGCAGAACTTAAAACGTGTTTTCGGGGAAAATGGATACAGCGAAAGAGACATCGCAAACACTTTCAAGGGCCTCCGACGAGAGACACATGGTGAATCTGTGGTGTCACCGCCAGACAACACACTTGCTACTTCGGACCCGCGTGTCGCCACTACGCGATTGCAGACCGAGCGCCGCCACACGGCAGGTCTAGTCTAGAGAGACTCACTAGCACTCGCCCCAGTTGTCCAGCCGACTTTTCTAGCCATGGTTTACTGTCTACATACGCTCTCATTTGCAGAGACGACAGTTTAGCATAGCCTTCAGCTACGTCATTTGCTACGACCTAGGAAGGCGCCATATTCAGTTAGCATTAATATTGATATTGTGAGTCATGTACCTTCAAGAGCGACGTTCATCATTAATGGATTAAAGTTAAGTATCAAACTAATTCCGTCTGCTTTCTGAATTCTAATTCCTTGTCATGTTCCAGACCTCACGTCAGTATAGCCCTTCCCTCCTCACGCCAGCCTGCGTGAGCTGAAACGCGTGCATTTCGGCCTGCTCTAGTAATACGGTGTTGGCTCTTCTTCCAACACAACAGAATCAGTAGAAGAGGCCAAACGGACTGCATTTCTGCCCTGCTGTGGGGCAACTAGCAGCAAGTTAGGACGTCTGCTGCAGAAACATGGGCTAAGACCAGTGTTCCGGCCCGGCCCCAAGATACGAGATATTTTGCGCCCTGTTAAAGACGACATTTCTCTTCGAGTGTGCGGCATGTATGGTGTGCCCTGTGAATGTGGCAGCATATATATCGGACAGACAATTCGCACGGTTGCGGAGCGTTGTACTGAGCACAAGTGCCACATAAAACAAAGTGAGCTTGACAAGTCGGCGATAGCGAAGAATTGCCTAGAAAACAAACATAAAACACAGTTCGAAAATACAAATGTGTTGGCTCATGCATCTACATATTGGAACTCCGATATAAAGGAAGCGGCCAGGATTCGTTTAAACAACAACAATTTCAACAAAGACCAGGCGTACACACTCAGCTGGGCATGGGGGCGGGCTTTGGACATCGAAAGAAAGAAAAGTCAGCTGCGCGACGCGGGACCGGCAGTTCCGGACGTGGCGGCTGCCCCTGGCGCCACATGACGTCACAGGTGCTGCCACGGGCAATAGTCCCACTAGCTGCCCTGTTCGACTTACGCGCGCGCGCCACATTGGGAGTATCTGATTGGCTGCTGCTGATGCCTATATATAGGCTAGGCGCAAATTGAGACGCGTATAGCAAGTGTGACGTGACAAGACACTACAGCGCGACACGCACGTGCCGCACGAGTCTTGCGGGTGCAGCGCATATTGCGACGCGTACACCATACTTCGCACCCGCCGACTGGCGACGCTGTGAGCTGACAGAACCGAAGCGCGTGCAACCTGTTGTCTTTCTCAAACGATTTTACAGAAACTATTCACTGAAAATATAAGATTATTGCCTTATTTGTAGAGTTACATGTGAGCATCGTGACGAAGAGCCCATTAACTCGCTAATGACCATTCTTATTGTGATGTACACATTTTAGTAAGACACTACGCAAAATTCAAAAAGTTTGCAACGAAAATTAGGGGTCACTATGATTTTGCGTTTGGTGCGTATTACACCGTATGTTGCTGCGTATGAAATTTAGCTAACATGCTGAATTTTTGTGTAGACTTGGGAGGAGGTCTCTATCTGCCTCCGATTTCGAGAAAATGGATCCCATGTAGCGCGCTCACTTCCGATCTCACGCCCGCGAGAATGAAATACTCGTAACCTCTCTCATATCTCCTAAACCGCTCGAGACATCGAAAGTTTGGCGAATGATAGCACACAAGGAGGAGAGTGTTTTGTCAATTCTTAAACACACGGAACTTTCTTATCTATGACGATATATTTTATTTATTTCACTCCAGTGACTGTAATTTTTTAAGAGTTATCGACAGCTAGCGAAACAAGAGCTTCCTAGTATGAAAATAAACATGAAATTTCTTCGTTTATGTTACTGCAAACCGACACTATGAGGTTTCTCGTAAGCTACTGAGCTCTGTGATTGCCAATTACTTGTTTAATGAGGCACTCCGTTTCGGAATTCTGTCTCAATAGCTGCTGTGATATGAGTTTGGCAAATTACACTGTGACAAAGGAAGTACAATTAAACCAGTCACCAAGAGAAATGTGGCCGTTACTTACAAACAGTGATGCTTCTCTGAATGAGAAAAGATTAACAATTCACACAAAAATAGATTGCCAATTCCGTTGGAATTTTGGTGGAATCCACGTAACCCATCGTATTCATAACACTGAGCGACTGGAATGGAAACTTACCAAAGGATTTTATTCCTTCTCTTGATCTGATCAGTATTAAAATAATGACGAGCGTTCCTTTGAGGCGGAATGATAGGCACATGCCAGATACTGGTTACTCACCTACGGCTTGCCAAACTGACAATGTGTGATCAAGAATAAAATAGTTGTTATTGAGAAAAATAAACAACTGATCTGTCACACAACACAATGGTCAGTGTATTGTCAGCAGCGGAAGATTATTCGCGCGACAGGAATGCACAAGCTAGCCATGTGTGCCTTGTGAGTTGGAATTCGAAAAACATTGTCATGAAAGTAGATCTGCCCTTGTCAGCAGCACATTTCACAAATTAAGTATATCTAATCATAACACTCTTTTAGGATATTCCTACTTTCGTAATAATACCGACCATTTTCTTCATTTGTGTAGCCTGTTGTTGTATAATTAGTTTATTAATGCTGATAATGTACATGCAACAATTGAAATCCTTTTTCTCATCACGGCGAACCAATTAAAACATTGTCATTTGTGACTGATTTTTGACTGTTTCTAGCTTGCAGTGGAAATATGTTGTTCACAAGCATGTAGTACAGTGTGTCGTATTACATTATTACATACATATCAGAGTAATCACAGTGAAACTTCTATACTACAGATCTTGGACGCTTTTTACCAGGAGCACAAAGGGATCACACCTGTGGAGATTATCCCTTTCCAAATTTTTGTAACAGATCGTACTGATACGCCAGCATACTAGGCAGCGATAATATAACCTTGCTTTACTTTCCTGCCTTGATTCTTAATCACTTGATTTTATAATATTCCTTGCTTCCTTATTCACTACCCTCTGTCCCTTCTTGCGATCTGAAAACATCACGGAGGCATATGGTGCATATTCCAGCGGCTACTGGCTCGTCAGTTACTGAAGTATGCATTTTTCTTGACAGAAGAAAAACAAAACAAAACTATAAAAATATAAATAACAGAAAAGTATAATGTACTAACGAAGAAAGATGGAGCGTTTAAATGGCGAAAAACGAAACGCTATCCATAGGCAATGAAATTTAGTACACAGCAAGGCAAAATTTATCGTACGGGCAATACTACCACTGCTTGTATGCACCGTTCCGATGTGAGCATATGGCCGGGCTACTTTTCCGCTCCCCACCTCAGATTTCCCACGCTGCTAGCGAGGCACGCGCAACGCGCGGCGCGAGAAACTGTGCCTCAACCACAACGCCTCGCGACCTGGCGCAGGCGCGTGTCGCGTCCCAGTCGCGTCGCGTCGCAATTTGCGCGGTCCCATTTGAACCTGTGATGTTCAAATGGGTCGCGCAAATTGCGACACGACGCGACTGGGACGCGACACGCGCCTGCGCCAGGTCGCGAGGCGTTGTGGTTGAGGCACAGTTTCTCGCGCCGCGCGTTGCGCGTGCCTCGCTAGCAGCGTGGGAAATCTGAGGTGGGGAGCGCAAAAGTAGCCCGGCCATACGCTCACATCGGAACGGCGCATATCAGCTGTGGTAGTATTGCCAATACGATAAATTTTGCCTTACTGTGTACTGAATTTTATTGCCTTTGGATAGTGTTTCGTTTTTCGCCATGTAAACGCTCCAGCTTTCTTCGTTAGCACGTTATACTTTCCTGTTATTTATATCTCCATAGTTTTGTTCTGTTTTTCTTCTGTCTAGAAAAATGTTTTCCTCCCTAACTGATGAGCCATTGGCCGCTGGAATATGCACCATATGCCTCCGTGATGTTTTCAGATCGCAAGAAGGGACAGAGGGTAGTGAATAAGGAAGCAAGGAATATTATAAAATCATGTGATTAAGAATCAAGGCAGGAAAGTAAAGCAAGGTTATATTTTCGCTGCCTAGTAAGCTAGCGTATCTGTACGATCTGTTACAAAAATTTGGAAAGGGATAATCTCCACAGGTGTGATCCCTTTGTGCTCCTGGTAAAAAGCGTCCAAGATCTGAAGTATAGAAGTTTCACTGCGATTACTCTGATATGGATGTAATAATGTAATACGACACACTGTTCTACATGCTTGAGAACAACATATTTCCACTGCAAGCTAGAAACAGTCGAAAATCAGTCACAAATGACAATGTTTTAATTGGTTCGCCGTGATGAGAAAAAGGATTTCAATTGTTGCATGTACATTATCAGCATTAATAAACTAATTATACAACAACAGGCTACACAAATGAAGAAAATGGTCGGTATTATTACGAAAGTAGGAATATCCTAAAAGAGTGTTATGTTTAGATATACTTAATTTGTGAAATGTGCTGCTGACAAAGGCAGATGTACTTTCATGACAATGTTTTTCGAACTCCATCTCACAAGGCACACTTGGCTAACTTGTGCATTCCTGCGCGCGCTTTATCCTTCGCTGCTGACAATACACTAACCATTGTGTTGTGTGACAGATCAGTTGTTTATTTTTCTCAATAACAACTATTTTATTCGCGATCACGCATTGTCAGTTTGGCAAGCCCTAGGTGAGTAAACAGTATCTGGCATGTGCCTATCATTCAGCCTGAAGGAACGCTCGTCATTACTTTAATACTCCTCAGATCAAGAAAAGGAATAAAATCCTTTGGTAAGTTTCCATTCCCGTCGCTCAGTGTTAAAAATACGATGGGTTACGGGGATTCCACCAAAATTCCAACAGAATTGCCAATCTGTTTTTGTGTGAGTTGTTAACCTTTTCGCATTCGAAGAAGCATCACCATTTATGAGTAAAGGCCACATTTCTCTTGGTGACTGGTTTAATTGTACTTTCTTTGTCGCAGTGTAATTTGCCAAACTCATTTCACAGCAGCTATTGAGACAGAATTCGGAAACGTAGGGCCTCATTAAACAAGTAATTGACAATTACAGAGCTCAATAGCTTACGAAAAACCTCATAGTATCGGTTTGCAGTAACATAAAAGAAGAAATTTCATGTTTAGTTTCATACTAGGAAGCTCTTGTTTCGCTAGCTGTCGATAACTCTTAAAAAATTACAGTCACTGGAGTGAAATAAATAAAGAAAGAAGTATAAGTAGTGATATATCGCCATAGATAAGAAAGTTCCGTGTGTTTAATAATTGGCAAAAGTCTCTCCTCCTTGTGTGCTATCATTCGCGAAACTTTCGTTTCGAAGTCTCGAGCGGTTTAGGAGATACGAGAGATGTTGCGAGTATTTCATTCTCGCGGGCGTGAGATCGGAAGTGAGCGCGCCACATGGGATCCATTTTCTCGAGATCGGAGGCAGATAGAGACCTCCTCCCAAGTCTACACAAAAATTCAGCATGTTAGCTAAATTTCATACGCAGCAACATACGGTGTAATACGCACCAAACGCAAAATCATAGTGACCCCTAATTTTCGTTGCAAACTTTTTGAATTTTGCGTAGTGTCTTACTAAAATGTGTACATCACAATAAGAATGGTCATTAGCGAGGTGATGGGCACGAAGCTGACATATAACGCTACAAGTAAGGCAAAAATCATATATTTTCAGAGAATAGTTTCTGTAAAATCGTTTGAGAAAGATAAGAGGTTGCGCGCACTTCGGTTCAGTCAGCGCAGAGCGTCGCCAGTCGGCACGTGCGAAGTACGGTGTACGCGTCGCAATATGCGCTGGACCCGCGTGACCCGTGCGGCACGTGCGTGTCGCGCTGTAGTCTAGTGTCACGTCACACGTGCTATACGCTTCTCAATTTGCGCCTAGCCTAAGCGAGAAACCGTAACAGCCCCGGCAGTCAGTTAACCCCTGACGACGATGGCGGTCTACATCTACATCTACATCTACATCCATACTCCGCAAGCCACCCGACGGTGCGTGGCGGAGGCTACCTTGATTACCTCTATCGGTTCTCCTTTCTATTCCAGTCTCGTATTGTTCGTGGAAAGAAGGATTGTCGGTATGCTTCCCTGTGGGCTCTAATCTCTCTGATTTTATCCTCATGGTCTCTTCGCGAGATATACGTAGGAGGGAGCAATATACTGCTTGACTCTTCGGTGAAGGTATGTTCTCGAAACTTCAACAAAATCCCGTACCGAGCTACTGAGCGTCTCTCCTGCAGAGTCTTCCACTGGAGTTTATCTATCATCTCCGTAACGCTTTCGCAATTACTATATGACCCTGTAACGAAGCGCGCTGCTCTCCGTTGGATCTTCTGTATCTCTTCTGTCAACCCTATCTGGTACGGATCCCACACTGTTGAGCAGTATTCAAGCAGTGGGCGAGCAAGCGTACTGTAACCTACTTCCTTTGTTTTCGGATTGCATTTCCTTAGGATTCATCCAATGAATCTCATTCTGGCATCTGCTTTACCAACGATCAACTTTATATGATCATTCCATTTTAAATCACTCCTAATGCGTACTCCCAGATAATTTATGGAATTAACTGCTTTCAGTTGCTGACCTGCTATTTTGTAGCTAAATGATAAGGGATCTATCTTTCTATGTATTCGCAGCACATTATAATTGTCTACATTGAGATTCGATTGCCAGTCCCTGCACCATGCGTCAATTCGCTGCAGATGCTCCTGCATTTCAGTACAATTTTCCATTGTTACAACCTCTCGATATACCACAGCATCAACCGCAAAAAGCCTCAGTGAACTTCCGATGTCATCCAACAAGGTCATTTATGTATATTGTGAATAGCAACGGTCCTACGACACTCCTCTGCGGCACACCTGAAATCACTCTTACTTCGGAAGACTTCTCTCCATTGAGAATGACATGTTGCGTTCTGTTATCTATGAACTCTTCAATCCAATCACACAACTGATCTGATAGTCCATATGCTCTTACTTAGTTCATTAAACGACTGTGGGGAACTGTATCGAACGCCTTGCGGAAGTCAAGAAACACGGCATCTACCTGTGAACCCGTGTCTATGGCCCTCTGAGTCTCGTGGACAAGTAGCGCGAGCTGGGTTTCACACGACCGTCTTTTTCGAAACCCATGCTGATTCCTACAGAGTAGATTTCTAGTCTCCAGAAAAGTCATTATACTCGAACATAATACGTGTTCCAAAATTCTACAAGTGATCGACGTTAGAGATATAGGTCTATAGTTCTGCACATCTGTTCGACGTCCCTTCTTGAAAACCGGGATGACCTGTACCCTTTTCCAATCCTTTGGAACGCTACGCTCTTTTAGAGACCTACGGTACACCGCTGCAAGAAGGGGGGCAAGCTCGAGGATTTCATTCGAATTGATGCGGCTTGAAAACCGAGAACGTTTTATTCATGACAGTCCAGCAGTTGTTGACGCGCTGCTGGAAGATTGGAACACCGTATCACACGAACTCCTTATCAACCTTGGGACCAGCATGAGAGAACGTAGCAGAGAAAGAATGTGTGGTGACTACTGACCGTATTAAGAACCATATTGCGCCTTTTGTTATGTACAAGGGACCATCTTAAACCGCGGTGACTTTAGCGTAATTATTGTTTATGAATAAAAGCGTCATTTCTGTTCGTCTCAGTGCGTATTTCTTTCAGTTACCTTTTCTATTACGCTGTAGGAGTTGTCCTGTATGTGGTCCAAATATCGTCTAGCCAAGGCGCAGTCTTACATCATGCAAAAAGCTACTTCTCTCCTTATCTTCTACACATTAGTGTATATTACGCACACATAATTACAATTATTAGAAACTATACACACAAACCTTTCTTGTGAATCACTCCATCTACTCGTGAAACCTGTATCCAGTAATTACGTGGTATCAGCCTTCGCACACAGACAGAAATACGTTGCATGGAACTTTACTACACTGAGCTGACGGAAGTCGTTGGATACCTCCCACTGTCGTGTCGGACCTCCTTCAGCCCGGCTTAGCGCAGCACCTCGACGTGGCGTGGACTCAACAGGTCGCTGGAAGTCCCCTGGACAAATACGAGTGTTGACCCGTGCTCCCTTTATAGCCATCCATAATTGCGAAAGCGTTTCTGGTGTAGGAGTTTGCAGCGGACTAACCTCTCGATCATGTTCCATATACAGTATGTTCGATGGGATTCATGTCGGGTGATCTGGATGGCCAGATCATTCGTTTCCTCAAACTATTCGCGAACAATTGTGGCAAGATGACATGGCGCGTAACCATCCATTAAAAACTCCATCGTTGTTCTGGAATATGAGGTCAATGAATGGCTGAAAATGGTCTCAAAGTAGACGTACACAAACATTTACACTCAATAATCATTTCAATTGGGCCAGAGGATTCAGTCTATTCCACGCAAACAAAGTGCACAGCATTATGGAGCCACCACCAGCTTGCACAGTGCGTTGTTGTTAACTGGTCCATGGCTACGTGGAGTCTACGCCACACTCGAACCCTACCATCAGTTCTTAGTCACTGAAATCGGTACTCACCTGATCAGACATCGAGTTTCCATTCGTCTAGGGTCCAAACGATATGTTCACGAGCCCAGGACAGGCACTATAGGCGATGTTGTGCTGTTAGCATAGGCATTGACGTAAGTCATCTGCTACCATAGCCTATTAAAGCCAAGCTTCGTCTCAGCGCCATAACGGATACTTTCGTCGTGCGTCGCATATTGATTTCTGCGGTTACTTCAAGTACGGATGCTTGTCTATTAGCAATGACCACGCTACGCAAACGTTGCTGCTCTCGGTCGTTAAGACAGTCAGGCAGTGCGTTGTCCGCGGCGAGGTATAATGCCTCAAATTTGGTATTCTCGCAACTCTTGAGGCTGTGCACCTCGGAATATTCAAGTCCCTACCGATTTCCAAAGTGGAATGATCCATGCATCTAGCTCCCACAGCCATTCCGTTAATTGCCGTCGTGTGGCCATAATCATGTCGGAAACTTTTCCACATGAATCACCTGAGTACAAGCGACAGCTTCACCAATGCAGTGCCCTTTTATACCTTGTATAGGGTGTATAATAATTACGCATAATAATTATGTGTTATTAATGGTAGTGTATAAGAATGATGTGTTACTAATGGTAGTATATAAGAATTATATGTTATTTATGGTTATTCAAAGCAGAGATCCGGCAGAAAAACACGTAAAGATTTATTTTAGGTTACGTGAATATTTTAGAGACTTTGACACATTAAGCCACAATATTCGGAAGCGACAGCAGTCTAACATGGAAGCACTTCGACAGGACAACGGCTGAGCAGATGGGAAATGCTTCCAAGCACAATAACAACCAGTGCAGTTAGCAGACCAGCCGTCAATGCTCCAGAAACTATCATCATACTGAAGTCACGTGCGTGACGTATCTGGCGATGCGTCGGAGGGCGAAAGGGCAACGCCCGACCATGCCAGCATAGAGGCAAAACATGGAAACCTGGCACCTGTGTCTGGTCACGTTTCTGCCCAACGTGAGAAGCATAGATCAATGACCGAAGAGTCATCGCCATAGAAACTTTGCAAAATTGGAGAACACACGGCATAAATACTCCTGACAAACGGGCATGAGGGGTCCTTTGAGGGGAGAAAGAAGAGGCGAAGAAATGTTGCCTGGCCGGATGGACCGATGGTTAAGTCAGCGGACGACGTACTGCACTGCAACGACTTAGCCACTACGCTTCTCGACAGAAGATGTCGGTAAGGCGCCAACAGCTCAACGAAGAAGACGCCATTCCAGATGTTACCAGGAAGAAGTTCGTGTGGTACTTACCCAGGTGGCTGGTAAGGACGGAGGGACTGCGGCCTCACCAAATGGGTCACTTGTGATCCTAGAGGTTGATGAACTCCTCCAGAAGACGTCGAACCTGAGGGTCGGTAGTTCGATTCCGGGACGGATCATTCCGCGCCACGCCGTAGCCGCTTGTTGATAACACAACGAGCGAATTCACAAGGAGAAGACCGCGCCGCCGCCGCAAAGGGTCACGGGTAAGGTGTTGGATGGAAGAATACGCCACCTGGTGCTCCGCTGCAACACGAGCTGTCGCTGCACCAGCGGTCACCGTAATCTGCACGGTACGACTACGCGCCCCATCGCTTAAGGGTCTTTTATGTCAATGAATGAATGATAGTATAACCACCAAAGTTTCACTCACACCTCACGCACTGAGCCAAGGAAAGATCCCATTCTACCGCCCACGAAGAGTTGCTTTCCCTCCAGCCATCCCTCACACAGTAATGACCTTTCCTCCCCTCTCTCACTGACGCTCAGTCTATAGTGCCTCAAAACCCCTCCCCGATACACTTGTGTACGCGGTACTACCGCGAACTGTATGTGCGCCCTTTGCTATCCCGTGTCTTTCGTCAACTCATTGTGGGCGTTGTACTGTGTAAGACCCAACTCATAAAACAAAATGGCTCTGAGCACTATGGAACTTAACTTCTGCGGTCATCAGTCCCTAGAACTTAGAACTACTTAAACCTAACCAACCTAAGGACATCACACACATCTATGCCCGAGGCAGGATTCGAACCTGCGACCGTAGCGGTCGCGCGGTTCCAGACTGTAGCGCCTAGAACCGCTCGGCCACACCGGCCGGCCTCTAAAACAGAAAAGTATGAGTTAGTCTACCGAAACGTCTGTAGTCATAATAATTAATTACTCATTGACTGATGTTTGAATGCTGAGAACAATAGATTCGTGAGAATTATACGAGTTCATTCATACGTTTCCATTGGTCCAGGGCGATTATTTTTCATTTTGCAGTGGCGTATTAATAAGTGAAGACACTTTATGGCAGAGCGTGCATTTGGGAGTGTGTATTAATAATTTATTGCCGTTGTAAATGAAACAGGACTTCACTGTGGGCGGGAGAGGGAGTCAGATAGATGGCGAACGCTTCGCCGCGAAGGAGAGCGGCGGGCGGCGGGCGGTCGTGCAGTATTTACGCAGATACAGGCTGCGCGCATCACGGCCGTCCCGTGGGCGTCATAAATCCATAAACCGGAAGCGTGACGCAGTTCCGTTTCCACGGATACAGATTAAAATATTTACTCGCGACTGCAGACCGCGGGCACCCACTCTTTACTTTTTACGGCGCGTTATGTTTAATGCACTGCCCTCTGTTCGTGGCAAATGATTCAGCGCTCCTGTGTACTGGTGCGGATCGAGTAAACTGCCGTGTCCTGAGGACGGTGCACATTAGGCGGAACTCGCTCTGAATCCATTCGTCATAATAATCGAAAAAAAAAGAAGGAGGGGGAAAGTTTCACCTTCTGAGTTCAGGGCACACAGTGGTGCTATGTCATTGTCTGCGGGAATAGTGCAACCCGCAAATACTGTTCAACTTCACGGTACAAACGTTATTACGGCAGGTACAAACTGCAATATTGTGGCTCTCCCCTCCCGCTGTTTCAGTAATAAATGAGATTACGCACTTCGCTTGGGGCTGTCAGAATAAAATAAAATGTATTCGGTGTCAACAACCATTACGGTCCAGCTCTTCCCACTTTCTCCCGCACATATTTGGTTGGTGTACAAGGGCGTAACGTTTTTGATTTGCTTGTTGGTATTCCGGTTGCTATGGGTGTACTCATTGACTGTCATTTTTTATTTGTAGTTCACTGTTTCTGTTTGAGTTTACGTACTGTCTTTCGTCGTGTAGCGATAGTGAGTGGAACTGTGAACGCTAGAACATGGAATGCTAACTGGAGAACGGTTTGAGTTCAGTAGAGGGGTGACAGCAGCTGAGTATAGCAGCCCTCCATCCATCTGCTGTCGTCGACTTCTTTGACGAAAGATATTGGTGTTGTTATCTACTGTAGATGCCTGACTTTTCGTTACATCTACACATCAGATGGAGCAGCAACAAACATCTTCATTGGAACGGCGACTAAATTTCGGGTTTTCATAATAATAATTAATGTTTACTCTTTGCACAGTAGAACACCCTTCATTTGTTGCTGCGTTACCGAATACAAGATAGTTAATGACGTCTTTGGATGTTAGTTATTATTTCAGTTTCATATTTTCGACGTTACAACTTATCCGCGCTGTTCCTGATTTGGTATTATTACTGTCCGATAGGAAATGAAATGTTAAATAGCTTTTAAGTCACAATTTACGCCTCGTAATATTTCATAATCGAGCCTTCCGTCATCCAGAGATACAGTTTGCAGCTTGTCTATTATTGTCGTTGACTAATACACACGCTATTGTGGATATCACTTTAGTTTTTTTATTAATAACATTTAACAACAATTAAATGATCATAAATGATTGCGTTTTGTACGTAGAAAAAAGGAGGGTTGAACCTACAATTACTCTCAGCAATTACGGCGACTAAAATGATTTTTATAGTTCGTCACTCGAAGATATAATAGCAAGGATTATGGTAAATTACTACACCTCGATGCAGTCATTCAATCTCCAGACGCTTTTACGTTCACAAAGTTAAGTGTCCAATTCCATTCTTATATTCATTTTAACGTCGTTTCGTGTAGTCCAGAGATCCTGTTATCGGTTGTTCGGTGTGTAGTTGAGTTTAATACCGACCGCTACTTTCACTCGCGCACACATTTCCTCAGATGTTCCTAGTCTGTGACCTTGCGGCCAAGATCTACCTAGACCTCAGTATAAGTTCCAACGTAAGTCTGTCCCGTGTAAATTAACTATAGTCACTTTTTATGCAGTTTATACAGTTTAATAGAAGTGCTATCCCGTCCGTAGTACGAGGCGTGTTTTTTAAGTAAGTACCGTCTTGAAATTAAAAAAAAGACGTGCTAAGATATCTCACTAATCCTATTTTTACATGAAAGCCTCTACCTTAATCTACTTTTCTACATAATTTCCGTCAATATTGAGGAACTTGTCATAACGCTGTACCAGTTTTTGAATACCTTCCTCATAGAAGTCTGCCGCCTGACTTGTTAACCACTGCATCACCACTGACCGCCTAGGTGTTCCTTCAAGAGCAGGAACAGATGGTAGTCACTGGGCGCAAGATCGGGGCTGTACGGAGGATGATCTAGAGTTTCCCATCGAAAAGATGTGATGAGATCTTTGGTCTGATTCGCCACATGCGGACGGACATTGTCTTGCAGCAAACGATGCCCTTGCTCAACTTCCATGAACTGTTGCTTTGATTCTGGTGTGACGTAGGCCACCCATGTTTCATCGCCCGAAACAGTTTAGCTTAAGAAATCATCACCGTCGTTGTGGCACCGCTCAAGGAAAGTCAATGCACTGTCTAAACGTTTGGTTTTGTGCACATCCGTCAACATTTTCGGTACCTAACGTGCGCACAATTTTCGGTAATTCAAGTGGTCGGTCACAATGCCATACTAAACACTACGAGAAACATTAGGAAAGTCATCCCGCAAGGAAGAAAACGTAAAGCGTCTATTTTCTCTCACCTTATTGTGTACTTCGTGCACCAATCTTTCAATAACGACCGAGGGACGCCCATTCCGTTGTTCATCATGCACATTTATGCGGCCATTTTTAAATGCTCTCACCCACTTACTTACCATTCCAACACTCATAATGTTTTCTCCGTAAACTGCACAGATCTCACTATGAATGCCGATCGCTTTTAGGCCTTTAGCACTAAGATATCTTATAACAGTCCGTACTTCTCAGTCGGCGGGACTCACGATTATCAGAAGCATCTTAAACACTCAGTACACAACGTAAACACGGAAGAATCAGACAGTAATGGCGTCAGTGCGTAGATTAAGGTACAGGCTTTCATGTAAAAATAAAAGTATTGAGATATCTTAGCACGTCTTTTTTTAATTTCTAAACGGAACTTACTTAAAAAACACGCCTCGTACATAACACGGAATATCGCACGCCGCAGCTACGTAGACTTACTGAGAACGCAGAAAACAAGACCTCTAACCATACCCGCGCATGGTTTATATGGTAGAATTTAGAAACAAAAGTAGCCGCTTTGAACCCCCTTTCATTTCCCTGAGGCGCCACTTTGCTTCGGGGGTTATTCTGATGAGAGATTATATATCGATGGTTTTAATTAAAACTTTCTCAATGTTATTAATTATTTCCGATATTAACGATCACCCCTCCCCTATATGAGAATAAGCCTGATAATATTGTTCTCAATTAAAAGAGCTGTTACACGAGGTAACTAGAAACATTTGCACTATGTGCGGGGATACTGCCACTGGACAGAGCTTGGCAACACAATACATTTCTCGTTATATGGAGGGTCGTTTTGACACTCTCCACGTTCAAGAAGATCTTTGGGACTTGACGAAAATTGTTGAAACTCATTAATCCAGAGTGGTCCACACAAGTGTACTCGGGAATTGGCAGATGTGGTCAACCGTGCTCATTCTACCATCGTGCAACATTTGCATGCAGTGAAGAAGGATCAAAAATCGGGCGTGTGGGTACCGCATGCTCTAAGCCAAAGTCACAAAAAATAACGGCTGCGGGCGGTGTGGCCAAGCGGTTCTAGGCGCTTCAGTCTGGAAGCGCGCGACCGCTACGTTCCCAGGTTCGAATCCTGAAACGGGCATGGATGTGTGTGATGTCCTTAGGTTAGTTAGGTTTCCGTAGTTTTAAGATCTAGGGGACTGATGAAATCAGATGTTGTCCCATAGTGCTCAGAGCCATTTGAGCCAAATAACGGTTGACCATATGTGCATCTCTGCTCGCTCGTCAGCAAGTGGCTCGTCACTGGTGTCGAGAAATAGTGTCTTTCTGCTAACACAAGGAAAAGACAGGAATGATTGAGCTCAAACAAAGCAGCAGCTCCCCGTACAAAGAACTGTGCTCATCCAAAAAGGGTAGTATTACCCATCTGGTGGAACAGCGCCAGTGTATTATGAATTGCTTCAGCACAGTGTACCCATCGCTACTGATACTTACTGTGACCTAATCTTGAACCTTCAAAAAAAATGGTTCAAATGGCTCTGAGCACTATGGGACTTAACTTCTAAGGTCATCAGTCCCCAGCCCGCATCTCGTGGTCGTGCGTTAGCGTTCTCGCTTCCCACGCCCGGGGTCGATTCCCGGCGGGGTCAGGGATTTTCTCTGCCTCGTGATGGCTGGGTGTTGTGTGCTGTCCTTAGGTTAGTTAGGTTTAAGTAGTTCTAAGTTCTAGGGGACTGATGACCATAGATGTTAAGGCCCATAGTGCTCAGAGCCAGCCTTCATCAGTCCCCTAGAACTTAGAACTACGTAAACCTAACTAACCTAAGGACATCACACACATCCATGCCTGAGGCAGGATTCGAACCTGCGACCGTAGCGGTTCCAGACTGTAGCGCCTAGAACCGCTCGGCCACCCCGGCCGGCTTGAACCTTCAGATTTTCATTTCCCCTCTATTTCGAACAACCATTAAGAATCTTCTTTTTCGGGTGAAAATTCAGTCTAAAGATGGCTCGACAAGTTATTCACTTCGAAATCACGTAATATCTGCAGTCGAGGAATCGAAAAGTTACCAAAACGTTGCCAGTCTGTTGTAAAGGGTGAGGAAGAGTATGTTATTGACGACTAAAGTCCCTGTTACGTATATCTGTTGTGTTTATTAAACTTACGAGAAAAGGCTACGAACTTATGCAGCAATCCGATAACAGCTTTAAAAGAAGTCGGTAAGGATATGCATCAGTATGGGGATACGAGAGATGTTCTTTAATAACGTTTTCTACGCATTTACTCATGACCGGCCGGGATGGCAGGGCGGTTCTAGGCACTACAGTCTGGAACCACGCGACCGCTACGGTCGCAGGTTCGAATCCTGCCTCGGGCATGGATGTGCGTGATGTCCTTAGGTTGGTTAGGTTTAAGTAGTTCTACGTTCTAGGGGACTAATGACCTGGGAAGTTAAGTCCCATAGTTCTCAGAGAAATTTTTTTTACTTATTGTTATCCTCCAGATGCATGAACAGGTACAAAAAATCTGGTAATTTGCATTCGCACTGGTCAATTGATTTCCTTATAGTGATGTACTTGATATCACTTACTGCTTCCCTCCTCTTCCCTTCAATTACTTTAGTGAAGCTGGTCTCCGTGTACATAGTATAAATATCGGCACTAAATCTGTGATGGAGTACGCAGAGCATCGGTTAACCGTTTGCATTAATATGCATGCTGTGGAAATAGCCTAACCCACACCAACGGGATTTTTTTTTCATTGCCTTTTCTCTCGAAAGAGGGTCGTGATTTACGAAAGTATATTTGTTTTCCCATACCTTCAGTTAAGATTACCAGAACTTGCTAATATCGAGACGTTCTAGTTTTGCTCTTCGCAGGAACATGATTTCCACACAGTACTCCCTCAATTTCCTCAAAAACGACTGAAAAGGAATTTCTTGCCATTTGCGTTGCTTGTATTAGTAACAATAATGAGAGACGCTTACCTCTTACGTCTTTCTACCTGCGGAATGTCCAGGATATACTAAATTAAAAATTTTGTGAGTAGAATTAAATATTACGGCCTCGTTCACCTTCAGGCTGATGCGACTAACGCATCCACAACAAATAACTTTTGACCCGTTAAAGATATTCGTAATTTCTTTTCACCTAGATGAGCAAAATCCAGAATCCATAATGTGGATGTCAGAATAATTCTGAACAAATTTATTACTGTGAAGGTGTGTACTGCAGTTCTGATTTTCACCAAAGTTCTTAAGAGTTTCTCGAAACTCTTCGGTGTCACACTCGCCCTCTAGTAATTGCGGATTTACTGACAAATAATTGTGGTACACAGACGCAGCCTTTACCACACCGCGTGTCGTCTCTGTTTTACTTTCGATGTGGTTCCTGATTGCTCTGTGGGTACTAGACAAAAAACCAAAATCCCAGGATCGATTAAATCTGAAGGTGGACACCTAGCTTCCATACTGATCAATAATTTTCCTGTTGTGGCAAATTGATTGAAATTTCAAGTAATGAAACTAGAAAATGGGGAATTGTTTGCCGGTAACAATCTATTTGATTAGGTACAGGTAATTAAGCTCTACCGTGGCGATAAACTATTTGAGAATTCATTTAAACATGAAATCTGTCGATTGAGCATACATCAGTTGTAATGAACTCGTGTTTGGAGCAAATGTTGCCATGAATATAGGTGACAAAGGTTTGTATAAGTATAAAAGGAAGAACCGGATTCAGCGTATTTAATTACGCCCCATATGCTCCATCTAATGTAACAACTAGAGAATAAAATCACCACTAACAGCAGGTGGCTATTTCCATCTGGAGATTGTGCTTACTGTCGGTGACTGCGTCATCTTCATTGATGAAGAGAAACAGTATCACTTGAACAACAGCGTGTTCTTCCGCCTTTGGAGCGCAATACAGAAGCGACTCGACAACTGGTTGGAAAGCTTATAGAGACGCATGTCTACGCGAACGCCATGCGATGATTTGTGGGCACAGAGTCGGCACTCAATAGCGTCCCAGACATGTTCAACGGGTATGGATCAGGTTAATTTGTTTGCCGACCTTATTACATGATTTCACTAACATGCTTCTCAAATGACTGTTGCACGATTCACATCCTGTGACAATACTTACCACGTCATGCACCCAGAAAACGCCAGGCAGCATCCAGTTGGCAGTGAGCAGTGGTCTTAACGTTTCAAATCTTCGCGGTACACCGAGAAGACAAAAGTCATGGTAGAGCGATATGCATATATACAGATAGTGGTAGTATCGCGCAACCAAGGTATAAAAGGGCAGTGCATTGGTGGAGCTGTCATTTGTACTCAGGCGATTCATGTGAAAAGGTTTCCGACGTGATTATCGACGCACGAAGGGAATAAACAGACTTTGAAAGCAGAATGATACTTGTGGCCATACTGAAACGCCAAAGAAACTGGTATAGGCATGCGTATTCAAATACAAAGATATGTAAGCAGCAGAATACGGCGCTGTGGACGGTGAACGCCTATATAAGACAACAAGTGTCTGGCGCAGTTGTTAGATCGGTTACTGCTGCTGTAATGGCAGGTTATCAATATTTAAGTGAGTTTGAACGTGCTGTTATAGTCAGTGCACGAGCGATGGGACACAGCATGTCCGAGGTAGCGATGAAGTGGGGATTTTCCCGTACGACCAGTTCACGAGTGTACCGTGAATATCAGGAATCTGCTAAAACATGAAATCTCCGACATCGCTGCACCCGGAAAAAGATCTTGCAATAACGAGACCAACGAAGACTGAAATGAATCGTTCAATATGACAGAAGTGCAACGCTTTAGAAAATTGCTGCAGATTTCAATGCTGGTCCATCAACATGTGTGCGCATGCAAACGATTCAACGAAACATCATCGATAGAGCTTTTGGAGCCGAAGGCCCACTCGTGTACCCTTGATGATTATACGATACAGTTTTTCGCTTCGCCTGAATCTGTTGATACCATCATTGGACTGTAGATGGCTAGAAACAGGTTGCCTGGTTGGACGAGTGTCGTTTCAAATTGTATCGAGCGGATACAAATGTATGGGTATGAAGCCAATCTCATGAATCCATGAACCATGCATGTCAGCAGGGGACTGTTCAAGCTGGTGGAGGCTCTGCAATGGTGGGGGCCTGTACAGTTGGAATGATATGGGACCCCTGATACGTCTAGATACGAATCTGACAGGTGACACGTACGTAAGCATTCTGTTTGATCACCTGCATCCATTCACATCCATTGTGCATTCCGACGGACTTGGGCAATTCCCGGAGGACAATGCAACACTCCACACGTACAGAATGATACAAAGTGGTTCCAGGAACGCTCTTCTGAGTTTAAACACTTCTGCAGGCCATCAGATTCCCCAGGCACGAACATTATTGAGAATATCTGGGATGCCTTGCAGCGTGCTGTTCACGTCTGCATCCCCTCGTACTCCTACGGATTTATAGACAGCTCCGCAGGATTCATGGTGTCATTTCCCTCCAGCACTACTTGATAGATTAGTCGACTCCACGCCACTGTCGTGTTGCGGCACTTCTGCGTGCTGGTGGGGCCCTACCCGATATTAGGCACGAGTACCAGTTTCTTTGGCTCTTCAGTGTAGTTGCATGGAACGTTCCAGTTCGTTAGTGATAGGGAATTCTGTTTTCCTGGATCCACAGTGTTTAACAGAGTGCCGACAATACCTAGTTACACTCATTACCTGTCAGTATGAACAACGTAGTGGCGACGGTCTTCACTTAGTGAGCAAGAGCTCCAGCGTTGGGTAGAGTTGTCAGTGCTAACAGAAAAGCAACACAGCGCGAAATAACGGTAGAAATCAATGTTGGACGTACGATGACAGCATACTTTAGGACAGTGCGGCGAAATTTGCCGTTAATGGGCTCCGGCAGCAAAAGGTCGACGCGAGTGCCTTCGCTAACAGCGGGACATCACATGTCCTGTCCTATGACCATACCGGTTGGATCCTAGATGACTGGGAAATCGTGGTTTTGTCATATGAGCCCCGATTTCAGTTGGTAAGAGCTGATGGCGCAACCCCGACGGAGCCATGGGGTTGGGTTGATTTGGGGGATGAGACCAACCAGCAAGGTCATCAGTCTCATCGGATTAGGGGAGGATGGGGAAGGAAGACGACCGTGCCCTGTCAAAGGAACCATCTCGGCTTTTGCCTGAGTGATTTAGGAAATCACGGAAAACCCAAACCAGGATGTCCGGAGGCGGGATTGAACCGTCATTCTCCCACATGCGAGTTCAGTGTGCTAACCGCTGCACTGCTCGGTCGACAGAGCCATGGACCTAAGTTGTGAAGAAGGCATTTTGCAAGCTGGTGGCACCATGATGGTGTGGGCTGTATTTATATGGATTGGACTGAGTCTTCTGGCCAGCTAATCCGATCATTGAGTGGAAATGGTTATGTTCTGCTACTCGGAGACCGTCTACAGCCATTCACGGACTTCATGTTCCCAAACAACAATGAAATTTTTGCGAATGTCATCATGCCACAATGGTTCGCAATTTGTTTGAAAACGTTCTGGGAAATTAGAGTGAAAGATTTATCCATATATATCGCCCGATACGAATCCCATCGAACGTTGTGCGACATGTACATCTACATCCACGTGATTACTCTGCTATTCACAATAAAGTGCCTGGCAGAGAATTCATTGAACCACCTTCAAGTTGTCTCTCTACCGTCCCACTCTCGAACGGCACGCGGGAAAAACGAGCATTTAAAGTTTTCTGTGCAAGCCCTGATTTCTCTTATTTTATCCCTATGTAGGTGGGTGCCAAAAGAATGTTTTCGCAATCGGAGGAGAAAACTGGTGATTGAAATTTCATGAGAAGATCCCGTCGCAACGAAAAACGCCTTCGTTTTAATGATTGCCACTCCAATACACGTATCATGTCTGTGACACTGTCTCCCCTATTTCGCGATAATGCAAAACGAGCTGTCCTTTTTACTATTTCGATGTCATCCGTCAGTCCCACCTGATGCAGATCCCACACCGCACAGCAATACTCCAGAATAGGGCAGACAAGCGTGGTATAAGCAGTCCCTTTAGTAGGCCTGTTGCACGTTCTAACTGTTCTGCCAATTAATCGCAGTCTTTGGTTTGCTCTACGTACAATATTATCTATGTGATCGTTCCAATTTAGGTTATTTGTAATTGTAAGCCCTAAGTATTTAGTTGAATTTACAGCTTTCAGATTTGTGTGACTTATCGCGTAATCGAAATTTAGCTGATTTCTTTTAGTACTCATATGAATAACTTCACACTTTTCCTTATTCAGGGTCAGCTGCCACTTTTCGCACCTTACAGAGGTCTTATCTAAATCATTTTGCAAGTCGTTTCGACCATCTGATGACTTTACAAGACGGTAAATGACAGCATCATCTGCAAACAATCTAAGACGGCTACTGCTATTGTCTCCTATGTCGTTAATATAGATCAGGAACGATAGAGGGCCTATAACACTTCCTTGTGGAACGCCGGATATTATTTTTTTACTCGATGACTTCCCGTCTATCGCTACGAACTGTGACCTTTCTGACAGGAAATCACGAATCCAGTCGCACAACTGAGGCGTTACTCCGTAGGAACGCAGTTTGGTTAGAAGACCTTGTGAGCAACGGTGTCGAAATCCTTCTGGAAATCTAAAAATATGGAATCAATTTGACATCCACTGTCGATAGCACTTAATACTTCATGAGCATAAACAGCTAGTTGTGTTTCGCAAGAGCGATATTTTCTGAAACCGTGCTGACTATGTGTCAATAAATCGTTTTCTTCGAGGTATTTCATAATGTTTGAATACAGTATATGTTCCATAACCCTACTGCAAGTCGACGTTAGTGATATAGGCTTGTAATTCAGCGGATTACTCCTACTCCCCTTTTTGGGTATTGGTGTGACTTGAGCAATTTTCCAGTCTTTAGGTACGGATCTTTCTATGATCGAGTGGTGTATATAATTGGAAAATATGGAGCTATTTTATCAGCATACTCGAGAGGTCAGTTCGTGTACAAATCTATTTGCCTAACAATGGTCTCCCTTAAGAATTCAACTCCTATCATTATCAAAATTACCGTCTGCTGCTACGCACATACACAAACCCTTTTCTTTAAATTAATAAGCGCGCTGCAAATTATAAAACATATCAACTCAATACCAAATCCTTGACGGTACCCGTGGTGTAGGGGTAGCGTGTTTGATTCATAATCAAAACGTCTTCGGTTCCGGGTTCGATCAACGTCACTGCTTAAATTTTGATAAATAATCAGCATTGGCGGCCGAAGGCTTCCGGCATAAGAAGTCAGCCTCATTCTGCCAACGGCCTTGTCAAAGAGGGCGGAGGAGCGGATAGAGTTTCAGGGCACTCTCTTGTCCTAGGGATGGAAAATTGCCCCTAAAGGCGGAAGAATCAGCAATGATCAACGACATGAGGATGCAGAAGGCAATGGAAACCACTGCATTAAAGACACGTAACGTGTATCCACAGGACATGTGGCCTGTAATTGAAGAAGTGTCATGATGATCTCTCCATTGGCAAAAGATTCCGGAATAGTCCCCCATTCGGATCTCCGGGAGGGGACTGCCACGGGGGAGGTTACCATGAGAAAAAGATTGAATAATCAACGAAAGGATAACGTTCTACGAGTCGGGGCGTGGAATGTCAGAAGCTTGAACGTGGTAGGGAAACTAGAAAATCTGAAAAGGGAAATGCAAAGGCTCAATCTAGATATAGTAGGGGTCAGTGAAGTGAAGTGGAAGGAAGACAAGGATTTCTGGTCAGATGAGTATCGTGTAATATCAACAGCAGCAGAAAATGGTATAACAGGTGTAGGATTCGTTATGAATGGGAAGGTAGGGCAGAGGGTGTGTTACTGTGAACAGTTCAGTGACCGGGTTGTTCTAATCAGAATCGTCAGCAGACCAACACCGACAACGATAGTTCAGGTATACATGCCGACGTCGCAAGCTGAAGATGAACAGATAGAGAAAGTGTATGAGGATATTGAAAGGGTAATGCAGTATGTAAAGGGGGACGAAAATTTAATAGTCATGGGCGACTAGAATGCAGTTGTAGGGGAAGGAGCAGAAGAAAAGGTTACAGGAGAATATGGGCTTGGGACAAGGAATGAAAGAGGAGAAGGACTAATTGAGTTCTATAACAAATTTCAGCTAGTAATAGCGAATACCCTGTTCAAGAATCACAAGAGGAGGAGGTATACTTGGAAAAGGCCGGGAGATACGGGAAGATTTCAATTAGATTACATCATGGTCAGACAGAGATTCCGAAATCAGATACTGGATTGTAAGGCGTATCCAGGAGCAGATATAGACTCAGATCACAATATAGTAGTGATGAAGAGTAGGCTGAAGTTCAAGACATTAGTCAGGAAGAATCAATACGCAAAGAAGTGGGATACGGAAGTACTAAGGAATGACGAGATACGTTTGAAGTTCTCTAACGCTGTAGATACAGCAGTAAGGAAAAGCGCAGTAGGCAGTACAGTTGAAGAGGAATGGACATCTCTAAAAAGGGCCATCACAGAAGTTGGGAAGGAAAACATAGGTACAAAGAAGGTAGCTGCGAAGAAACCATGGGTAACAGAAGAAATACTTCAGTTGATTGATGAAAGGAGGAAGTACAAACATGTTCCGGGAAAATCAGGAATACAGAAATACAAGTCGCTGAGGAATGAAATAAATAGGAAGTGCAGGGCAGCTAAGACGAAATGGCTACAGGAAAAATGTGAAGACATCGAAAAAGATATGATTGTCGGAAGGACAGACTCAGCATACAGGAAAGTCAAAACAACCTTTGGTGACATTAAAAGCAACGGTGGTAACATTAAGAGTGCAACGGGAATTCCACTGTTAAATGCAGAGGAGAGAGCAGATAGGTGGAAAGAATACATTGAAAGCCTCTATGAGGGTGAAGATTTGTCTGATGTGATAGAAGAAGAAACAGGAGTCGATGTAGAAGAGATAGGGGATCCAGTATTAGAATCGGAATTTAAAAGAGCTTCGGAGGACTTACGGTCAAATAAGGCTGAAGGGATAGATAACATTCCATCAGAATTTCTAAAATCATTGGGGGAAGTGGCAACAAAACGACTAATCACGTTGGTGTGTAGAATATATGAGTCTGGCGATATACCATCAGACTTTCGGAAAAGCATCATCCACACAATTCCGAAGACGGCAAGAGCTGACAAGTGCGAGAATTATCGTACAATTAGCTTAACAGCTCATGCATCGAAGCTGCTTACAAGAATAATATACAGAAGAATGGAAAAGAAAATTGAGAATGCGCTAGATGACGACCTGGAAAAAGCGTTCGACAACATAAAATGGTGCAAGCTGTTCGAGATTCTGAAAAAAGTAGGGGTAAGCTATAGGGAGAGACGGGTCATATACAATATGTACAACAACCAAGAGGGAATAATAAGAGTGGACGATCAAGAACGAAGTGCCCGTATTAAGTAGGGTGTAAGACAAGGCTGTAGCCGTTCGCCCCTACTCTTCAATCTGTACATCGAGGAAGCAATGATGGAAATAAAAGAAAGGTTCAGGAGTGGAATTAAAATACAAGGTGAAAGGATATCAATGATACGATTCGCTGATGACATTGCTATCCTGAGTGAAAGTGAAGAAGAATTAAATGATCTGCTGGACGGTTATAGAGGCAGCAGGGTATAATGGTTCTGCAGGGCCTTCCAGCGACTTGTTGAGTCCATGCTACGTCGAGTTGCTGGACCACGGGACCGGCATGATATTCGGAGCCATCCCACGACTTTGATCACCTAAGTGTTTTGAGAGTTGGCAATACTCTCTTAGGATTTAAAGGTTGGCTACAGCGCGCATACACAAGCTCTGGAATCTAAGAGATTGTTGTCGCACCTCGCAGCGCACGGATTAAAGAGTGGCAATTTGGAAGCCAATGTAGGGGCCCGCCTGCTGTGGTGCGCACGTGTGTTGGGCGAGGGGTCGTCGCCGAGCTGCCGTACTGCTGTGTCCGTCAGCAACGACACAGGATTTGGTAGTGAGTTGATATTTTTTATAATTTTCAGCGCGCTTATTAATTTAAAGAAAAGGGTTTGTGTATGTGCGTATTAGCAGACGGTAATTTTGATAATGATAGGAGTTGAATTCTTAAGTGGAAACCATTGTTAGATTAAGTATTGATTTTTGTCGTTGATTTCTTTTGTAATTGTCAAGGAATTGTTTCACTATGTATTTAATTGAGAAGTATTTCAGTCCGTCTCAAGAGTTTGATTAATTTGTAATATTGCTTTAACGCCACTGGAGGCAGATTTACATACGAAGTGATTGTTCAAAGAGCTTCTAGCGTTTTGTTAATTGAATGAGAAAGAATCGCTTTCAGGATATAGTTTTTGATAAAAGGAATTACTTGTTTGGGTTATCATTTTATTGAGTTTAGATTTGACCAAACCCTTTCTCTTGACTTATATGTAGTTGTAGTAAGCAGAAGCAGCCGCAGCAACAGCAGGAGCCGCCATGCAGAACATGCAATGCACTCAGCATGAATAATAGGTATTTTTTATGTTTTTGTTAAATAATGGAATGCAGTAGATCAAACAGTGGCAGCAGGAAGACCAAGTAAGTTATTTGTGGCACACAGGACCAATTTAAAAAAAAATACAGTTTAGGCGATCTCTGTAATAGTAAAGTTAACAAGAGTACAAGAACGAGATTTTCCGCAGAAAACACGAGATAAGAAGATAGAGCTCGCGACTTTGAGCATGTCCCAGGCCTACGCTGAGCTGGCCCACGTCGCGTTGGCACCTTGCCTCTCCCACGCTGAAGTGCCCCGAAGCTCACTGTACACCGAACCTCTCAGGGCACTTCTTTCGCCGTACGGACTACAGCGGAGGTTCGCAAAAATAGGCGAAATTGGAAGAAACACGTGGAATAGCATCTCGGGGAGTGTACCAGCTTGAGCGATACAGACAGGCTTGGGGTAGGAAAGAAGTAGCCGTTCCACTTCTAAAGTGCGCGTCATTTATGACGGCGGACGAGTTTAGGTTCGTTCTGCGCATCTGACGTCACAAAACACGGTCAGCCAATGAACAGAGAACGATGTTGCCAGATCTCGACTGCAGTGCAGGACACGGACGAGTGTCTTCAGTTTTAGAAACGTTCAGTCATAAATAAACTAATTGAAAAAAGCAATGTCTTGATAGCAGACTTTCTTTTATAGAAAGTTTGGAAAAAGCATTCTTTATACCAATTGCTTCATATTCTATTAATTAATTAAACCAAACGACCAATAAGCCTCCTAATAGCGATAGGAAGGAAAGGTGTTTGTATCATTCTCACTAACCGCTTATTCGCAATAATGAACAGCGGTAATTGTTTATTTCCTGTTGTACTTCGACGAAACGTGAGTAATTCATAGTCATACCAACAGTGTTTGTCGGTATTTTGCGTGATGTTTTAAAGTCCTCCGGGAGATGTAATAAATGACGAGTGTGTAGTCCGCCCCGGTAGCTGAGTGGTCAGCGTGACAGATTGTCAATCCTAAGGGCCCGGGTTCGATTCCCGGCTGGGTCGGAAATTTTCTCCGCTCAGGGACTGGGTGTTGTGTTGTCCTAATCATCATCATTTCATCCCCATCGACGCGCAGGTCGCCGAAGTGGCGTCAAATCGAAAGACCTGCACCAGGCGAACGGTCTACCCGACGGGAGGTCCTAGCCACACGACATTTCCATTTTATACGAGCTGTGTTAGCGTAATGGTTAAATTGTATGGTTGCTAAGTGAAAGGTTCTGAGTTCATACCTTGTTTGATGCTTAATATTTTCTTTATTTAAAAACAATATCGAAGTGTCTTACTTCATGAATTTGATTCATTTGAATGTAATTGCCGGCCGAAGTGGCCGTGCGGTTAAAGGCGCTGCAGTGTGGAACCGAAAGACCGCTACGGTCGCAGGTTCAAATCCTGCCTCGGGCATGGATGTTTGTGATGTCCTTAGGTTAGTTAGGTTTAACTAGTTCTAAGTTCTAGGGGACTAATGACCTCAGCAGTTGAGTCCCATAGTGCTCAGAGCCATTTGAACCATTTTGAATGTATTTTTTTGAAATTTCTAGTGGCAACTAAACTCGACCATACGGAAAGTAAACCCTATGGACTTTTACCTCTGCAAACTCTTCAAAATTTCGTGAAATGGTTTACTACATCTAATGCTGCACAATAACTGCGTTGAACATCGAAACAAAATTAAGTCATTTATGGGGCGAAGGTATCAGTGAAGACGATGTGTAAAAATCAAATTTTTGGGCCAAATAGTTTTTGTGAAATCGAATGATAAAATGTGTCAAAGCAGTCGAAACACCATGTGTCTGCACAGGCGAGCAGTTCAATGATGACAAAATCGCGCACATCGCGGAATGCGGGGAGCACGTCTCTGTACCAGAGAAAGTGTTAATGCGGCTGTGGTGGCTTTACTTCATAAACTGCGCGCTCCCCCCGAAACGTAAGTTTGCGAACTATACTATGGCGCTGCTTCTCTTGGCGCGTACAACTGGCAACGCAGCAATCTCCCGCGTCTGGGCGGGCATGCGCCAACCGCCAAGATAAAAGAATTGAACTATAGTGGTCCCATAGCAGAGGCGTCAAGTCGGCGTAGAACGCTGGCACACGCAGGTAACACGGCGGTCTGGGCCGTGTGCCGCCGGGCTGGCTGCCGGCGTGACGTGAGCTGAGGCGGGCTGAGATGCTGAGGTGAAGCGGCGCCCCCCTCGGCAGCGCTAATGAGGCACTTGTCCGGACACACCCCGCCACTCCGCTACGCGAGGCGCTGCGCTCCGCCGCGTGCGTACAACGCCGCTGCCACAGGCCTACCTGCTGGTCCCCTCCACCACGTGACAAGAGGCATAGGCCAGGGCGACGGTCCCGGCTACCTGCCGTCTCTCACGCTGCGTCGGCAGATGCTGCAGCGTGCAGGCGAAAAAGGGACATCTGCTCGTGAAGCTGAGGACCAAAACTCCGTCTCAGAACAGTAGCGCGAAATATGTTGGATTAACCTCATCAACGACGGGTATTTAGAGCTCAGCGAATTTCTGTTGAGAAAACACGGAATTTGTGGTGTCACCGCCAGACACCACACTTGGTAGGTGGTAGCCTTTAAATCGGCCGCGGCCCGTTAAGCCGTCGGCAGACGAACCGTGCTGTCGAACGTAAACGTTGAGCGTGCCAAGTTCAACGTGCTGCTGAACGCTAAGGAACGATGCGAATTGCGCATACGGTACGTGGGCCCCAACGTGGTACACGCGATCGCAACGCACTCCAGCGGCAGTTGAGGGATGTTTCTACTTCGTTAATCACACTGTTTACTCAACGGGCGAGCGTAAATTTCCCACATTAGGTATTTTAAAACGCACATTCCCTCTGTGGTGTCACTGCCAGACACCACACTTGCTAGGTGGTAGACTTTAAATCGGCCGTGGTCCGTTAGTATACGTCGGACCCGGGTGTCGCCACTATCAGTGATTGCAGACCGAGCGCCCCCCTACGGCAGGTCTAGTCTAGGGAGACTCCCTAGCACTCGCCCCAGTTGTACAGCCGACTTTGCTAGCGATGGTTCACTGCCTACATACGCTCTCATTTGCAGAGACGATAGTTTAGCATAGCCTTCAGCTACGTCATTTGCTACTACCTGGCAAGGCGCCATATTCAGTAATTAGAATGAATTCTGAACAGACAATATTGTGAATCATGTACCGCCAAGAGCGACGTTCGTCATTAATGGATTAAAGTTAAGTATGAAACTAATTACGTCCGCTTTCTGAATTCTAATTCCTTGTCATGTTCCAGACCTCAAGTCAGTATAGCCCTTCCCTTCTCACGCCAGCCTGCGTGAGCTAAAACGCGTGCATTTCGGCCTCCTCTAGTAACACGGTGTTGGCTCTTCAGCCAACACAACATCCTCCATCGCCCACGAAAAAAAAGTACCATGTCCAATCAATAAGGACACAGGCTTATAAAAGTTCCATTACAAGCAGTGCGGTACAAATTTGGAATACTTCTCCTCATAAGAGAAACATTACTTCATCATTCCCACATTTTAGTAAAGCCCCAAGATCAGTCTTACTTGATCACTGTTCCTACCTAGTAGCAACATGTGAATTACGAAACGTAACAGAAAAAAGAGCAAAATATCTTTATACAAGTAGCGCAAGTTATCCTGTAGATTGAGCCAATCGAACAAAGTCACCCCTCAGAAAAAGATCAACTTATATTTACATAACATCAAATATTGTAGTATATACTTACATTAAACTAATAATAAAGTATCAGAACCTAATAAAAACGCGAATGTTAGGAAAAAAATTTGGAAGTGGTAAGACGCGGACCACCGCCCCAATAATCAACTCCATACGGTACGGTGACTCTGCTTATTACTCTGCACCAAGAACACACAGTTTGTCACTAAACATTGTATGTTACACCTTGCTGAAAATCTTAATCGTAAATATATTACTAACTGAGATTTAATTATAACAAGTTGTACCTAGAACAATGCATTTTGGGTGGATCTTCAGTGTGTCACTGCCTTCAAATAGCCTACTCTCATAATGATTAATATTAAATCGTAGAGGGAGACTAAGAGATGAATACACTAAGCAGATTCAGAAGGATATAGGTTGCAGTAAGTACTGGGAGATGAAGAAGCTTGCACACGATAGAGTAACATGGAGAGCTGCATCAAACCAGTCTCAGGACCGAAGACCACAACAACAACATAATGCGCAGGTTACAATAATTCTTTTGCCACGAATATGATGTTTCACATTATTTTATTGGAACAAATCACACAGTTAACAACGGATCTTCCAATGATTCTCAATTTGCTTGTGCTCAGAAACGGCATATATACATATACGCTTGAAATGAATGCCAATATGGCGCCTCACAACTCTGTACTGAAGGGACACGGCGTGCGTGTGACGTAGGTGGCGTTGTGCCATTTCATTGGTCAACGCTCAGGCGCACACTCAAATATCTGTCATGCTAGATATCGCTCTGCACGTTCGGGAAGACTCCAGAACGTGCTGTTCCACGCTATGACGTCAGAAACACGGCACACTCAACGCTCAACGTTCGGATGCACGGTCCGTGTGCCGACGGCTTTAGTATACGTCGGACCCGCGTGTCGCCGCTATCAGTGGTTGCAGACCGAGCGCCGCCGCACGGCAGGTCTAGTCTAGAGAGACTCCCTAGCAGTCGCCCCAGTTGTACAGCTGACTTTGCTAGCGATGGTTCACTGTCTACATACGCTCTCATTTGCAAAGACGACAGTTTGGCATAGTATTCATCTACGTCATTTGCTACGACCTAACAAGCCGCCATACTCAGTTACTATAATTACTTCAGGAATGTATTCTGAACAGATAATATTGTGAATCATGTACCGTCAAGAGCGACGTTCATCATTAATGGATTAAAGTTAAGTATGAAACTAATTACGTCCGCTTTCTGAATTCTCATTCCTTGGCACGTTCCAGACCTCACGTCAGTATGTTTCTTCCCTCCTCTCGCCAGCCTGCGTGAGCCATAGCACGTGCATATCAGCCTCCACTCGTAGAACGGTGTTGGCTCTTCTGCTAACACAAAAGAATTTATTCTGGGACATCGTGAAATATACCCTCTTCAGCCGCTGTAGTTTCATGCAGTTCCGACAGGTGGCGGCGCTATACGTAGCCTTCATTATGGAATCTGTAACGGAGTTGCGTTTCGAGCAGAGCTCTATTATTGAGTTTCTTTCGGCGGAAAGCAGAGCATCGCAGTTATGCATAGGCGCTTGCAGAATGTCCAGTGAAGAAAAGAACTGTGAGTCGTTGCATCTGACATTATCGCAACAACGTCGAGCAAACCTGTCCCATCTCCCGTGTGGTTCAGATGGCTCTGAGCACTATGGGACTCAACTGCTGTGGTCATTAGTCCCCTAGAACTTAGAACGACTTAAACCTAACTAACCTAAGGACATCACACACACCCATGCCCGAGGCAGGATTCGAACCTGCGACCGTAGCAGCAGCGCGGCTCCGGACTGGAGCGCCTAGAACCGCACGGCCACCGCGGCCGGCTCTCCCGTGTGCAGGCCGGCCATACACAGCTGTGATTCGTAAAATTGGAAATTGAGTCCGCCTTGATGCAAAACACCGTGTTATTCGTTTATTTCTTTATTATCCCAAACTAGTTTCGGCGACAAATATCACCATCATCAGTGGGTTTTTTTAATCTAAAACATGCACAAAATGGCATGGTTGTACAAACACAGTAAAACATTATTACATTTTTACAATTCGTCTTTTGAAATATAGTTTTCTATTGATAATTTCATACTACCTTATTTATTGTATGTTACAGCTAAGCAACAGCTCAGTACACACCAAATAACTGGTTTCCACAGCACTACCACAAACTAAAGTATATACTGCTGGCATACGAAGTTCATCTTTTAGTATTTGTTTACTAACAGCCGTTCACATGGTTGCAAAAAAATGGTTCAAATGGCTCTGAGCACTATGGGACTTAACAGCTGAGGTCATCAGCCCCTAGAACTTAGAACTACATAAACCCAACTAACCTAAGGACATCACACACATCCATGCCCGAGGCAGGATTCGAACCTGCGACCGTAGCTGTCACGCGGTTCCAGAGTGAAGCGCCTAGAACCGTTCGGCCACCACGGCCGGCTCACATGGTTGCAGATGACATGATGTTCGCTATGTAAAATGACGGCAACAGAAAAAAAGAGCACAGAAAATATATCGCAAACAGCGCCAATAATTGCTTAAAACTTGCTGTAACATACAATAAATAAGGTAGTATGAAAGCATCAATAGAAAACTATATTTCAAAAGACAAATTATAAAAATGTAATAATGTTTTACTGTGTTTGTACAACCTTGCCATTTTCTGCATGTTTTAGATTAAAAAACCCCACTGATGATGGTGATATTTGTCGCCGAAACTAGTTTGGGGTAATAAAGAAATAAACGAATATCAAGGTGTTTTGCATCAAGGCGGACTCAATTTCTGATATTACTGTTTTTCTACGCAAACACGGACCAAATGGATGAGTTCCAAGATAATATTACTGTGACTCGTCCATTTCTCAAACATGCGGACACCCTCATTCTATGTGATCGACGTCACACAATGAGACACCTCGCTACTCGACTAGACGGCTCTGTTGATAGTGCTGACACACTCGTCCACCATTTGTGGTGTGCGCCTGCTGGGTTCCTCTCTGTCTAACAGAAGATCACACAGAGCAAAGAAGGAGCATCCTCGCGTAATTGCTTGTGAGTTACCAGGCTGATACTGACAACTTTTTGTCGAACATCGTCACGAGTGATGAGATATGGGTTCATCATAAACGAAAATCCATGGACTGGCGCCAGACCACCTCTCCTCTGAAGAAAAAGTTCAGAGCTACACCCTCTGTCGGTAAAGTCATGGCGACGGCCCTCTGCAGCACTGAAAGGGGTTATTATGTTTGATGTCATCCCTCATGGTGCAACGATGAACTCTGAATTATATCGTGCTACCTTCGGAAACTGAAGAAACGACTTCAGCGTGCCTTCGGACACAAAAATACAAATGTGCTGCTTCTTCTCGATGACAAGATAAGGCGTCATACAAGTGTATGCACCCGAGAGGAGATCACAGAACTTCATTGTTTTTCCTCATACACCGCACAGCCAGAATCTCGCACCTTCCGACTTCCATCTGTACGGCCCAATGAAGGGTGCACTCCGCAGAGAGCAGTACGTGCATGGTGGGGAGGTTGCTGTTGTAGCAAGACTTCGACTCTGGCGTAGTCCAATAGATTACCACCATGTAGACATACAGGCCCTCCAGTAAGTTGGCGTAAACCGTCTAAGTGAGTGGAGATCATGTTGAAGAATTGGGAATGCTGAATAAAACCAATCTGATTTCCGAAAAATAAATGTGTAGCATTACTTACTGGATGCCCCAAGGTACATTATGTATGCAAGGAAAGGTTCTGAAAGAATTGCATGTTTATTCGTGAGCAGATCGTGTTAAATATCGCGTAAGAAGCAGGTGGATCTAGCAGCATCTGTCGCAAATCGACAGTGGCAGGACTGCAGTCTATCGATTAAGTGGTCCTTCGTTCCAAGATGATACTGCTCCTATTCTTCAGGATCTCATGTCTACTATGTAAATATGGAATCGATTAGTTCAGGTAGGTAAACCTTAACATAATTTTGTTTCTTAGCGGCCTCATGTCACAAGAACCCCAGGGAACAGGTCGCTGTGGTGCGCAGTATTGTACAGAGACTTCACTTGCCTTGGTTCAGGAAATGCGCTTGTTTCCAGTAAGACAAGTAACCGTACGTACGGTGTAACGATGTACCTTTCTAAAGCGCTCAATATAGGCGAGCCGGTGGCACCGATGGCGTTGTCGAACTGGGTGGTCTTTGAGGGAAAGCTTTACAGTTTTATTCACGCATTTTGTCCAATGTCGCACATCTCCGTGATAGCATCAAAGGAGCGCGTGAAGCAAGAGGACTGATGAAGCACAAGCACCCTTTGCTATTTTCGATCACGTTCAAATTTCGTCAAACGGTTTTGAATGATCCCTTGTACTTTCACCCTGTATACCAGAGCAAAAACTATGGTCGTACTACTCTCGAAAGGAATGCGATTACCCTCGTAGGGGTTGCTGGTCCACCATAATCTTAGAGAAGGGTTGAACCGTCTAGGGCTGTCAGTAGCGTCAAAGTTTGTCAAGAACGTCATCCTGTTTTTCACACCGCCACAAGGAAAGGGGTGGTTGCATTGACGCCATTTATGCAACCCCTGAGGCCTTTCCATGTCGATTATGAGCGGCTGCGTGTCTCGACGTCACCCTTAAGAAAATCACGCCATTTAAACTCTGGGCGTCGTGCTTTTGATTTCGATTGCAAAGGCGTCAAGAGAAAGCGTGAAATATGAGTAAGAGGATGTTTGACGTACCTCCCATCGGGTGATACTTCGACAGTGGCGTTGGGTACAATTTTGGTGTTGTTTTATGCCAACGTGACCCCACCATACACTTGACATCAACATCTGTGCTCTGGCCTTCTTCGCGCATGTATCGGAATCTTGCTATCTGAGGCGTTGCTGAACCAAAGGACGACGCCACAGGACGACACGAGTTAGTGCCATTAGAGACGACGATTGTAGGCACTTTTGAGCCAGATTTTAAACTTCTGTGTCAGCACATAAGGAAATTACGACCTTTCGAAAAAGTAGTCCTTTAAAAGTCTTGCGCAGTTAATGGTACTACAGAAGGCCCGACACAAAAGCGGCACCACTCTTTAAGCAACACGATCTCCCTATCGCGTGAGACGCGTCAAAACTCAAACTGCTATTTGTTGGTTAAATGCACTGCGCTTGTTTCCAGTCTTGCCGTCGTTCTCTGGGTTGGCCAAATGAAGTCTGTCGTATTCTGTAAATGAACGGTGATGAAGAGTTAAAGCTTACTTGGACAGTGGTCAGTTTTACAATACCCTTGAAATTTCTCATGAAGAATTCCGGAACTTCAATATTTATGCTAACACTGGTCATCAGAGGTTGATAAACAGTAGGGCTGTGTCTAATTGTAAGCGGTTTTATGAATAATAGCGTATACATATGTTCATATATCATGCGTTATTTGAGTAAAACATGGAAATCTATTGACAACAGCATGACATAGGCAGAAGTATATGTGCCCTAATGTTACATATAGTTTTAATGATATACAATATATCTCTTTGAGCCACTTACATAGTTAACATGATACCTGTAAATTTTTTACGTATGTTCTATATTTTTAAATTTTTTTATAATAGTACATTTCTTCTACTCATTGTACAGGGGCCTGAAGATGGCATCAATGTAATGCCGAAACTGGTAGCACATAGAAGTTCATAAAATAAAATAAATTTCTTCAATACATACGGCTGTTGGTAAATTATTGCATCAAGAAGTTAATGCCAGCCGTCGTCTCACGATCCATAAAGGATCAACGAAGATTTTACTTAAGGTTTTGTATGCCCGGTATTCGCTCACATCAGGAAATGGCGTCTGAATCCACGTTTTTGAGGTACAGCTTCGTTTTGTACTGTTGATTCTGACCTAGCCACATATTCTTTTGCAGAGCTACGCATTTTGTTACGTGAAACACAGCACACTGTAGCATCACTTGCGTTTGTGCCTTTCTAGCTACGTGTGTCTCGTGTCTTTTGTGTAATGTTAATTGCTTTAACGCAAGGATTTTCTTTGATCTAAAAATATTTTCTCCCTTTGCGATTCGTCATATATCCGTTATGACGTTCAATTATGTTACTACGTTTATGGTTGATGGTAAAGAGAAATGAAGGTGCAGCGACTGAGTTGAAGATGTAAATGGTGAGATGGGGAGGGGGAGGGGAGGAAGGGGAGATACGGGGAGGGAAGCAAATATGAGGGAAGCAAATATGAGTGGACAGTGAACGCAAAATATTGGAATGGAGAGTGTGTTAGATATTTCTGGCTGCTTCCGAAACAGTCAAGTTATTTATACGTGCGTACAAACTATCATTCTGTATTTCTCCTTTACATCAGATGCCATACCATGTTTCATGTGAACAGCCATTGTTTGCGATGGTTCTGTCGGAAGCCAAATTGGAAGTCCGGCAGAATTTGCTCTCTGGTAATATGTTCTTGTATGGGTCTTAGCAGGAGGCGCTCATAGATCTTGCTGAGAGTTGGCAAGAGGCTAATCGGCCTGTAGTGCTGCGGGAATAGAGGGTCTTTCCCTGGTTTGTGTATCGCGAACACTTCCGCATGTTTCCACATCAGATGCCATACCATGTTTCATGTGAACAGCCATTGTTTGCGATGGTTCTGTCGGAAGCCAAATTGGAAGTCCGGCAGAATTTGCTCTCTGGTAATATGTTCTTGTATGGGTCTTAGCAGGAGGCGCTCATAGATCTTGCTGAGAGTTGGCAAGAGGCTAATCGGCCTGTAGTGCTGCGGGAATAGAGGGTCTTTCCCTGGTTTGTGTATCGCGAACACTTCCGCATGTTTCCACATCAGATGCCATACCATGTTTCATGTGAACAGCCATTGTTTGCGATGGTTCTGTCGGAAGCCAAATTGGAAGTCCGGCAGAATTTGCTCTCTGGTAATATGTTCTTGTATGGGTCTTAGCAGGAGGCGCTCATAGATCTTGCTGAGAGTTGGCAAGAGGCTAATCGGCCTGTAGTGCTGCGGGAATAGAGGGTCTTTCCCTGGTTTGTGTATCGCGAACACTTCCGCATGTTTCCACATCAGATGCCATACCATGTTTCATGTGAACAGCCATTGTTTGCGATGGTTCTGTCGGAAGCCAAATTGGAAGTCCGGCAGAATTTGCTCTCTGGTAATATGTTCTTGTATGGGTCTTAGCAGGAGGCGCTCATAGATCTTGCTGAGAGTTGGCAAGAGGCTAATCGGCCTGTAGTGCTGCGGGAATAGAGGGTCTTTCCCTGGTTTGTGTATCGCGAACACTTCCGCATGTTTCCACATCAGATGCCATACCATGTTTCATGTGAACAGCCATTGTTTGCGATGGTTCTGTCGGAAGCCAAATTGGAAGTCCGGCAGAATTTGCTCTCTGGTAATATGTTCTTGTATGGGTCTTAGCAGGAGGCGCTCATAGATCTTGCTGAGAGTTGGCAAGAGGCTAATCGGCCTGTAGTGCTGCGGGAATAGAGGGTCTTTCCCTGGTTTGTGTATCGCGAACACTTCCGCATGTTTCCAGCAAGCTGGGAAAACACGGGATCGAGTAATCTCGTTGAGGACGTTCGCGAGGTGTGTGATCGCTGTGGGTGGGAGTTTTTTGACTAACTGGTTTGTGACACTGTCGTGCCCTGGCGCCTTTTTTGTAGGGAGGGACCTGATTATTCTTGCCACGTCCTCGGGGGCAAAAAGTATCGGTTCGTCCTCTGGGTCCTCCTCGGCATTGAGGACGACGGCCAGTTGACGACTGACTACCTCTTCATGCTCTTCATCCTGGGGTTCTGCTGCTTGGAACTGCTTCTCGAAGGAGTCGGCGAGGGCGTTGGTCTTTCCAGCATGGCTGTAGACCAGTCCCCGCTCGCCATGCAGTGGCAGCATCCTAGCGCGTCGTTTTGTAAACTGTTTTATCGCTTGCCATAGTGTATGATCGTCTACTTTGAGAGCTGTGAGGCGGTTTTGCCATTGCTGGTTTCTGTGCTCATTGAGCGCTACCTTCAGTTCTCTCTGTAGACGATTGAGCAGCCTCCTGGTGGCCTGATTTCTGGTGATCTTCCACTCTTTTGCTACTCTGTTCTTATGTCGAATTTGAGCTAGCAAGTGTTCCGGGAGCAGTATTTGCGGAGGTGGGCCATCCCTTTGTGGGGAGAGGCATCTTCCGCTGCCTACAGCATGGTACCTGTTAGGTCTTGTAGCGCTTGTTCTACTGTTTCGGCAGTAGGTGGCGGAGCGCGAGCGATATCAGAGGCGACAGTTTCTTGGTATCGCTCCCAGTCTGTACGTTTGTACGACGTCTGGTACCGTGGAAGTGCTACCCATTCTCCCACATCGACCTCCAGAATCACTGGGTTGTGGTCAGAGGACATTCTGTTGATTGTCCTTGCGGTCACAAACCCTGCGATCCTCCTAGTGAGAGCTATATCTATCACGTCGGGCCTGCCTCCATTTTTTGGAAAATGTGTGGGCTCGACTGGACCCCATGTTTCGAAGTGGTGGGTGCGCGCTAGTTGTTGCAGTTTGGCGCCTGCTCTGGAGGTTACTCTAGAATTCCAATCAGGATGTTTGGCATTGAAGTCTCCCCCTATTATGAGTTTGCCTTCAATTTGCCCTAGAGCAGCTATGTCTCCCTCATCTATCTGGTCATGTGGGGGTCGGTAGACTGCAACAATTGTTAGGGGTCCAGTGGCAGTGGTTACTTCCACCGCCACTGCTTCGATTTTGTTGGTAGCTGGTAAGAATACCTGGTGGTGGGGGATCCCTCTTTTTACATATATGGCCACTCCTCCGCCTTGGGTTGGCCTGTCTTTACGGTAGCTAACGTAGTTGGGAACTGTCGCTTTTACTCCCGGTTTTAGGTGGGTTTCCCCCATCATGCATATGTCGATGGAGAACTCCTTCATGAGTTCTCGGAACTCGACCTCTTGATTAACAATGCCGTCTGCGTTAAAGACGCACATTTTCAGGCCTGGAATATTCGGTCGTCTATTCATGATGTTGTTTTGATACTACTGAGGAAGTCGCAGAGGGGAGTGACTGCTGGACTGTTGCCTGAAGGGCGACGAGGATCTGTGTGTTCTGCTTCTGGGCTTCCCTGAATTCCTTCATCATTTCCATGACAAGGTTCATGGTCTGCACCATTACGCCTAACAGCTGATCCATGGCGGGGGGGGGGGGGGGGAGTGTGTGTGTGGGATTCCCTAGAGCTTCCTCCGTCATGGAGGACCTGGTTGTTGTTGCTGTGTATTTCCCGGTGTTGTTCTCGTGGTAGTGTCTGGTGTTGTGATGAATGGGCCACGCTTTCATGGTTCCTCGGAGGAGAAACCACTTCCGCATAAGTCGCCCTCGGTGTGTCCGGCCTTGGTTTTACCCAGGCCTTGTCTGTGTGTGTTGTTGTATTTTGTTTTCTTGTGTGACTGGTTAGGTTTGTCGTGTTTTCTTTACGTGTGTGGGGGGCGGCCTTTGCGCCCTTTGCCTGCTGTGAGTGTCTTTTGTGGACCTCACAACCTTGGTAACCCGCTGTGTGGTTTTTGCCACACAGTGCGCACCTTATTTGTGGGTCCGTGTGTTTTATGTTGCACGTTCGTGTGTCATGGGCCTCGGCGCATTTTCTGCACCTCACTGCCATTGAGCAGTGTGCCACAATGTGGTTGAGGCCCTGACATCTGAAGCAATGCACCGTCTTGTTTTTGCGGCGCAGTGGTTCAGTGGTCAAAGGGACCGCCAGGATCGTCTTACTGTCCCTTTTGTTCTGTGGGACGTCTGGCAGTGTGACCTGATACAGGGGCCATTTGCTGCCTATGTTTCCCATCTGTTGGACCGCCTTGACGATGTACCCCTGGGCAGTCAGGTCTGTTTTGATCGCCTGGGGGGCCACTCGTCTTGGTAGGTCTCTGATGACAATGTTTCTATTATGTGTTTTTGTTGTGGAGAAAGTGTAGTGGGGTATGTTTTTGCTGTTGAGAAGTGTTTTTATTGTGGTGTAGTGCTCGAGTGTGAGTAATGTTATTTTTATTTTCTCACCACCAGCAGGTTTTGCTTTGAAATTGCCTCCCCTGATTGCTGTTTTTAGCATTTCGAAGAGTTCCTCATAATTCCGAGTGAATTCCGCGACGATCGGAGGGAGGTGGTGGGTGACCTGGTTTTGTGTTTGTGTTGTTGTGTCTTGTGGTGTCTCTGGCTCATCGGCCACCGCCTGGAACCTGTTCGGGGTGGGTTCCACTCTCCGGGCCGGCGGGAGCCTCGGCTGGCGAAAGGTTTTCCTCGCCAGCACGAAACCATCCGAATCCTGCCCGATTACGTGGTTCCCTTCCAGTGCCAGTGTTCCCTGGTCCCCTGGGGCGCTGGCTCCTCAGAGGGTGTGGAAGTGGTTGGGGTGGTGGTGGTGGAGTGCTTTTTCCTCTTGGAGTGCTTCTCCTTCTTGTCCTTCCTTACACGCCGCTGCTTGGATGTGGTGGACTTGAGTGGGGGGGGGGGGGGGGATTTAAGGAACTGGGATCGGGTAGGGGGTTGGGTGGCAGTTGCGGGTTTGGGAAGGATTTTTGTCGGTTGACTGGGCTTCTGCTAGCCATTTAGGTTGCGGATATGGTCAGCAAGGAGGCCACAGCTGTTGGCAAGCAGGAGAGGGCTGAGGAGAGGGGAGGGAGGGGCGGGATCGGAAATACTGACGATGTATTTGTTTGTTTGTGTATTATGTGGTTTTGCCATGTCGGTTGCGGAAAGGGGGCTTGCTCCCAGGTTATTGTCGGAGCTGAGGAACTGGACGAACTGGCTGACAGCTTCCTCGCGTCTTCGTTTATCCGCGGGGGGCAGAATAACTTGCATCTGCGATCTCCTTAGCAGTTCTGGGTATCAGCTGCCGCTGTGGCGGCCCACGGAACTGGTGACAGATTGTGCTGACTCCTCAGAAGGTTTCGTGACAGCAGCGTAATTTGGTTCCAGATTATGAGCGCCCACTGGAACTCAGTGTGGCCCTGTGGCTGAAGAGCGTCTGTGTGGTGGCGCCCTTTCCAGCTATAGCTTTTTACCAAACGGCTGTTTACAGAGCACAGCACGAGTTACAATTTTTAAGTCTTTAAGTTCCGAAAGTGTCTTCTGACTTCAAATAAAATTACACTCTTTATGACTGAATCGGAGTATTACTAACTTTGGCCCCCATGATGCGAGAATTAGTGTACGAAACAAGTGTGTCATAAACGCACACATTAAAAGTTGACAAATTTTGAAATAAACACTTCTGTTGTTTAAAAAATAAACAAATTTAATCAAAGTAAATAATACACCACGTCCTGAAAAAATTCCTTTTAGACATTCAATACATTAAATAAAGAAATCCCATTTTCGCAGCTCACATTTGTCAACAGGCTGCCGTGCCTCCAATAGTTCCAGGTGGCGCGAAAATAATGCACGTCACTTTGCTTCAAACGAAGACAGATGAACAGACACTCAGAATTTTGGATCTAAAAGGATCAATAAGAATGTAAGACAACGAGAAAAATGCTCGGATTAAAAGGGCCATAAGGCAAGGATACAGTCTGTCTCTCCTACTGACCATCTTGTAGATCGCAGAAGTAGTGATGACATTGAAAGAAAGGTTCAGGAGGGGGTGAAAAGATACAAATGATAACTTTCGCTGATGACACTGCTAACTTCAGTGAATATGAGGAATGATCATTCATGGGCACAGAATGTGGACTCGCAGTAAACTAAAGAAAGGTCTAAGTAATGAGGAATTGGAGAAACGAGATACCGCTAAACTTAACAACGAATTTGGGGTACCATACGAAGTGAAGCAATTCTGCAATAATACCTTTGAAGCAACATAGCGCATGGCGGATGTAGCAAAAAGGTTACAGGAAGCCAAATAGAGCAAGAAGAGGGGGCATTACTCTGCTAGACTCAAATATTGACTTTAATTTGAAGATGAATTTTCTGAGAATGTATGTCTGGAGCGCAGAATAGTATAGAAGTGAACCATGGACTGTGTGGAGACGATGTATGAAGAGAGTAGAAGCGTTTCATGTGTAGCGTAACAGAATGGTGCCGAAAATTAATGCAGCGGTCCTCTGCTGAACTGAAAAGAAAAGGAATGTGTAGCATATACTGTCTATAGAAAGGGATAGAATGACAGAACATGTATTAAGACATCAGGGAATAACTTCCATGGCATCAGAGGAAGTCATAATGGGCAATATACTGAAGGGGTGGACAGATATTCGAATATTTCCAAGAAATAATCGATGAGGTTGGGTGCACGCACCACTATGAGATGAAGAGGTTGGCACAGGAGGAAAATTTGTGGTGTGCCGCACTGAACCAGGTAGAAGGTTGACGACGAAAGACAAGAGATAAAAAAATTCCTCCGCCTCTTGATTTGCTGTTCTCACGCACGATGTCTAGCAATTAGTGTATAAGGAGGAACGAGTAAATTTCTCGTATGTAGATTTCTGGAAAGTGTTCGATACGGTGTCTTGTTGGTAACGAATAAGATAGGATTGTAAGTAATATTTACAGATGCATGACTGCCTCGAACGAAGTTCGAGTGGTAGAATCCAGTTCGTTGTACTAGGCTCCGTATGTTCAACAAAAACGAAATAAGTGAAGTCCGGGGAAGCGTAAAAGATGAATACTATCCATAAGTGGTTCATCATATACAGTCGGGAGCATTATCAGGGTATTCGCTGATGGTACAGTAGTCTACAAGAAACTCCCAAATGATAGTATCAATGTAAAGAGACTTATAGAGAAAGTTCCCCTGGCTATGATGTATGGCAGTTCTATAAGACAATAGTACGCCTTTAACACTAGGTGATAATTCTACAGAGCTCATTACATTTACATCTACATCTACATGATTAATCTGCTATTCACAATAAACAACCTGGCAGAGAGTTCAACGAACCACCTTCAAGCTGTCTCTCTACCGTTCCACTCTCTAACGGCACACGGAAGAAACGAGCACTTAAATTTTTCTGTGCGAGCCCTGATTTCTCTTATTTTATCGTGATGATCATTTCTCCCTAAGTAGGTGGGTGCCAACAGAATGTTTTCTCAATCGGAGTAGAAAACTGGTGATTGGAATTTCATGGCAAGATCCCATCGCAATGAAAAACGCCTTTGATTTAATGACTGCCACTCCAGTTCACGTATCATGTCTGTGACACTATCTCCCCTATTTCGCGATAATACAAAACGAGTTGCCCTTCTTTGTACTTTTTCGATGTCATCCGTCAGTTTCACCTGATGCAGATACCACACCCCACAGCAATACTTCAGAATAGGGCGGACAAGCGTAGTGTAATCAGTTTCTTTAGTAGACCTGTTGCACCTTCTAAGTGTTCTGCCAGTGAATCGCAGTCTTTGGTTTGCTCTAACCACAATATTATCTATGTAATCGTTCGAGTTTAGGTTATTTGTAATTGTAATGCCTAAGTATTTAGTTGAATTTACAGCCTTCAGATTTTTGTGACTTTTCGCGTAATCGAAATTTAGCTGATTTCTTTTAGTACTCATGTGAATAACTTCAGACTTTCCCTTATTCAGGGTCAATTGCCGCTTTTCGCACCATAGAGATATCTTACCTAATCATTTTGCAAGTCGTTTTGATCATCTGATGACTTTACAAGACCGTAAATGACAGCATCATCTGCAAACAATCTAAGACGGCTACTCAGATTGTCTCCTATGTCGTTAATACAGATCAGGAACAATAGAGGACGTATAACACTTCCTTGGGGAACGCCGGATATTACTTCTGTTTTACTCGATGACTTTCCGTTTGTTACTACGAACTTTCGGACAGGAAATCACGAATCCAGTAGCACAACTAAGGCGATACTCCGTAGGCACCCAGTTTGGTTAGAAGACGCTTGTGAGGAACGGTGTCGGAAAACCTTCTGGAAATCTAAAAATATGGACTCAATTTGACATCGCGTGTCGGTAGCACCTATTACTTCATGAGTGTAAAGAGCTAGTTGTGTTTCAGAAGAACAACATTTTCTGAAATCGTGCTGACTATGTGTCAATAAATCATGTTCTTCGAGCTACTTCATAATTTTCGAATACAGTATATGTTCCGAAACCCTACTGCAAATCGATGTTAGTGATATAGGCCTGTAACTGAGCGGATTACTCCTACTCCCCTTTTTGGGTATTGGTGTGACTCGAGCAATTTTCCAGTCTTTAGGTACGGATCTTTCTTTGAGCGAGTGGTAGTATATAATTGCCAAATATGGAGCTATTTTATCAGCATACTCTCAGAGGAACCTGAATGGTATACAATCTGGACCGGAGGCCTTGCCTTTATTAAGTGATTTAAGCTGCTTCGTTACTCCGATGATATCTACTTTTGTGTTTCTGATCTTGGCAGTTGTTCTTGATTGGAATTCAGGGATATTTACTTCGTCCTTTTTGGTGAAAGAGTTTCGGAAAACCGTGTTTAATAATTATGCTTTAGTGGCACTGTCATGAGTGACTTCATCGTTGTTATCGCGCAGTGAAAGTATTTATTGCGTCTTGCCACTGGTGTGCTGTATGTATGAGCAGAATCTCTTTTGGTTTTATGCCAGATTTCGAGAGAAAATTTCGTTGTGGAAATTATTAAATGCATCTCGCATTGAAGTACGCACCTTATTTCGAACTTCTGCAAAACTTTGCCAATCTTGGGGATTTTACTTTCTTTTAAATTTGGCATGCTTTTTTTCGTTGTTGCTGCAACAATGATCTGACCCATTTTGTGTACCATGGGGGATCAGTAAAATGACTTATTAACTTATGTGGTATATATCTCTCAATTGCTGTCGATACTATCTCTCTGAAAACATTCCACAACTTTTCTACACTTGCATGATCAGATCGGAAGGAGTGAAGACCGTCTCTTAAAAAGACGGTAAGAGCATTTTTATCAGCTTTTTTAAATAGATATACTTTGCGTTTCTTTTTGATAGTTGTAGGTGTTACGGTATTCAGCCTAGCAAATTGCCTTCCTAGCATCAACTATTCTAATTTTTAGAGATACAGTTAAGGTTCGCTATGACAGGTGACGAAACCGCAAAATCACTGATAGGGAAGGTGAATGGATGATTTTTTCCAAGGGTTGTAAGAAAGAGTATTGCATATGTAACGGAAATGAGTCCCGTCCTCTTATCCAATTGAACCGATCACTGAGTGGAAATGGTTATGTTCTGCTACTTGGGAACCATTTGTAGCCATTCATGGACATTATGTTTCCAAATGACGATAGAATTTTGTATGAATGACAATGCGCCGTGTCTCCGGGCCAGAATTGCTCGCGATTGGTTTGAAGAACGATCTGGACGATTAGAACTAATGATCTGGCCATCCAGATCACCCGACAAGGACTCCATCGAAATTTTTGCGACGTCATCGGAAGATCAGTTCCTGCACAAGATACTGCATCGGCGACGCTTTCGCAAGTATGGAAGGCTTTAGAGGCAGCATGACTCGATATTTCTGAAGAGAACTTCCTGTAACTTGTCCAACTACGTCGAGTTGCTGCACTATGCCAGGTACAAGCGAGTCCGACACAATATTAGGAGGTATCGCTTAGTTTTGCCATTTTATTGTTGGTGTAATCATTTGTAAACCGTTGAGCTTGAGGCTTTTGGAATCCACCAAGGGCATTCCAAGGCGGGAAGTAAGAGACGCAATACATACAGCAGGCAAAAGCGGTAGCGTTTAGGTTACCGGAGGAAAACACTGGCACTATAGCCGTCAGAATTACAGACGCCCTGGCCAGCTGCCTCAGGGGGGAAGTTTGACGTCAGAGAATTCCATCCATAGCCTGGGCGCTGTTGTAAGGCGTTCCAGTAGAAGATGGTCATCAAAAGGCACGTTTTAGCAGAGGCGGCAAGCTTGAAACTTGTCCCTGAGAATCGCAAAGTGAGTGGGTTCACACAGGTTAGAAAGTTACAACAGTAGTCCCCAACTAAGAGATCACTGGGAGTTGAGCCAAATCTAAAAGACTGTTGTTGCTGACCATAAGGTGAAGGACAGATTTGAGCTGAACACTGTTGCTAACGCACTTACAATTTGGTAATGTAAAGGCCAGAAACATCCTTAACAACTGTGTAGGAAAAGGGAAAGAATTTGAATGTGGCTGGCCAGAGGCGCCTTGGAGGTGGAAAGCCACTCGTCAGATTGCCTGAAGCCTGCAAAGTGCCCGTGGACTCAAGAGAGAAGTAGCCTCCACAATCCTTTAAAAATGCAAGTTGTCGTATCCAGCATAATGTTCCCAGTCAGATCGTTTGGACAGCCAGCTGTGTGTTGCTCGTTGCCAGTTTCAGTAAGCTCCGACAAGTCTGTTTCTATCGCTTGGTGTGCTGCTCTCAAAATTGTACTTAGGATGCTGCTATTGAATGCCATTTCTGTTAGGTCCACCTCACGTTGTCAGACAGTGACTTCTGTTGTACAAATTGTTGCACCCTCTGCTTTTTTCTAAGGTTCAGAATTAGCCTTCATTGTACTGGTAAGTCTGACTGCAAATAAATAGTGTTGGAGTATCCTTCAGTTTCCTGCTGCGAGCATCCTATAGACGCTCAAAAGCCGCACCTGCCGTAGGTGCTCTGTGGCAGCGCTTCGCGGTTCTGCAAACCATCAACTTGCTTTCACTGGAAGTTGGTCTTTCTGCATTTGCTCCTAATCGAACGAAAATTGTAGACTGACCTGTAACCCTCTGCCTTCCCTCTATGCCGTATTAGGACACAACAACCTCTGACAGTGGAGTACGTTTATCGGTACTGTTGTTGATAAATTTGTGGGGTAGGTAACTTCCAGAGGTATGTCCCAAAATAAGATAAAGAAGCGTCAGTAAACATTGGATGTAAAACGAATGCCGTAACAGATACCAGCACTTTTTGAATCTAGATGCTATGAAACAAATCTGTTCCACTGGAAGCTCTTTGGTCTCTATATTTTAGGAGGCGGTATATGGACCGAAACAAGAAAAATATTGCAGTAAACATCGTCTCTAAAAGGCATATCTTACGATCTCTGAGCACTTGCCCATCTCCGAAAATGTGAAACAGGCCTCTTGTACTAAAAAAATTCCCCATAGCTCTTTAGGTACACGTTTTCGAGGCCACATTTGCTTGACATTTTTTTCTTGTTTTGGTCCATAATACCATCTCTGACAGTTGTCTAACCTACAGTCTTAGCAACAACAGTAGTAGAACATGTATTCCACTGTAGAGAGGCATCAGAAAGACTACCACGTATAACTTTCTCACTTAACCTCAAATTGATACATTCACTCCTCTCCATCATCCCTAAAAGTTGGTCACATCATCACGGAGTCACCATGAGTAACGTCATTTTACCCACGGACAGTCTCTGAGTGAAACAGGTCTCGCATCGAAAATGTTCATATTAAGTGCATCTTCTTACGAACTGCAGAGTGACTTGTAGCTCATGTATGTAAACGCAGATGAAAAACGCAAAGAATTAGGTGAACGATGAGACGATCTTGGAAACAGCATAATGTGTACGCCTTATTCACTCACTGGAATATGATTTCAAATGGAAACAGAGTTTTCAATTGAAAACAAACGAAACATCTTGGACGTAACTGACTACACCATCGTACATTGTGAGAAGACATCTGAAATAGGGTCTATACAGGGGTAGAAAAAGTCCGTGCCCTATTGTGAAAGAAATGTCCGTAGTTCTCATACAGCAACGAACGTGACTTACCAGACATGTGGGTACATGAATTACATACAAAAATACACGAGTTTCGAAAACCATTTCGTTAGAAGAATTACACGTTCTACGTATATAATTGAGTTTGCAGAACGTAGCTGCATATTCGTAGGTATATATCTGTGTTTGGCTTCCCACAAGTGCTAATACTAATAAAAAAGTATTTATATGAGTGACTAGACCGCAAAATAATACTGCGTGAGATAGTAATAACTGACCACAATAACTGAAAACACCGCTGGATATTTCGCTATAATAGCAATTGGTACTATCCAATTACAGTGTCTGTCTTGCGCATAAAATGTTATGTCCCGCGGGGCAACTCGAAAGCTTCAATATTGGATGAAAAAATTTAAATATGCGGGCTAATTCAAGAGCGCCCTCCCAGCTGAGAGCTCGCTTCATCGTTTATTTAGCACCGCGTGCCCCTGCGCCGATGCTATCGATTATTGTGAGAATGGCGCTACTGAAACAGAAGATAATTTGATCTACCACATTTGCATTAGCTACGAGTCGGGACTGCTTAATCGAGTTACCGTCTCTGATTGATAATGTAATAACATAGTGAAGTTATTGAGTGTGCTCAGAGATACTGTAAATTCGCTGTACATAGTCTTAAATTAACTGATGTAATCGGACAGTATAGACATATAACGCTTATGTTTGAATGAACAGGGAGGGTACTTTTAATTAGACTATTGATGATGATGATGATGATGATGATGATGATGATGTTTGGTTTGTGGGGCGCTCAACTGCGCGGTAATCAACGTCCATACAAATTTCCAACCATTGCTCAGACCGATCTCGCCACTTTCATGAATGATGATGAAATGATGAGGACAACACAAACACCCAGTCATCTCGAGGCAGGTGAAAATCCCTGGCCCCGCCGGGATTCGAACCCGGGACCCCGTGCTCTGGAAGCGAGAACGCGACCGCGAGACCACGAGCTGCGGACAATTGGACTATTGATCGTTAGAAACAGCAATAGTTCCAAAGTAAAGTGTCCCAGTGCGAGTCCCGTCTGATAGTTCAGCAATTATAGCGTAGCCTTAAGATCTGTACTCCAATATTGCTCCAGAAAGAAAGGCCTTAGCTGGATGAACGTCAGGAAATGTCTCCTCAGTTAACGAAACAAAACTTCCCTGTTTTAATTTCTGCATCTCTTGGGACATGTTTACAAAGTATAACGGGTAGGCGGTGATTTGCTAGACAGTAGGTAACATGGACTGGTATCGAATATAGGAAAGTGAGATTGATATGCCAATCAGACCAAGCGCGACTATGGTTGTGTAGAGTTTTACGAACACATTTTGGTGAATATCGGAATAGCTCGCCTTTAACTATTTGGAAACACATTGAAGAAGAGCACGATGAGTTCGGATATCTCTAACATTTGACGGTAAGTGCTCCTATTTATTGATACACTTATTTATTAAACTTTTCAGGTCTTTTTTCCATACAGAAGTGCAAATCTACAGATTCAGTTCAGGTTAGGAGGCTGCTACTCTGCCATGTCCCAATCATTAAATAAAGGCGGAAACTGTGCATAAAATCTTTGGATAGTAATTCTCAATTCTAAACAAATCAGACGGCAAAACTGACGCAGAAAATTGAATTCAAATATGGCTCAGATCAGTGTTGTCGACATGTCTGTCATACGAACGCGATGATAGCTAGAGAAGAGACACATGTGTTACTCATCGTCTCTCCACACGTAAATATATTACGTTCCCCATCCTCCGACCCCCATGTCACACCCATTTCAGGCAGCTCCCATTTCTATCGAACCAACGGTTCGACGACTAATTGCTGTTGTTTCAAATGACAAATTTAAACCGACGCAAAATCTCCAAGATTGGCGATCTTTTACAGATGCTCGAAAGTTAGCGCGGACTTCAAACCGAGATGCGTATAATAGCTTCCACAATGAAACTTTCTCTCGAAACCTGGCAGAAAATCCAAAAAGATTCTGATCGTGTGTGAAGTATGATAGCGGCAAGACACTATCATTGCCTTCTTTGCGCGGTAGCAATGCAGATACTATCGAAGACAGTGCTGCCAAAGCAGAGTTACTAATTGCTGTCACAAAAGAAGACGGCGTAAATATCCCAGAATTCGAATCAAGAACAACTCCCAACATGAGTAACGTAGAAGTAGACATCCTCGGAGTAGTGAAGCGCCGGCCGGAGTCGCCGAGCGGTTAAAGGCGCTACAGTCTGGAACCGCACGACCGCTACGGTCGCAGGTTCGAATCCTGCCTCGGGCATGGATCTGTGTGATGTCCTTATGTTAGTTAGGTTTAAGTAGTTCTGAGTTCTAGGGGACTTATGACCACAGCAGTTGAGTCCCATAGTGCTCAGAGCCATTTGAACCATTTTTAGTAGTGAAGCAACTTAAATCACTTAATAAAGACAAGTCTTCTGGTACAGACTGTATACGGATTAGGTTCCTTTCAGAGTGTGCTGATACAACCGTTCGCTCGACGAAGGATCCTTACCCGAAGACTGGAAGTCGTACAGGTCACACCAATTTTCAAGAAAGGTAGTAGGAGTAACCCACAAAATTACAGGCCCATACTGTTAACATTGATATGCGCCAGGATTTTGGAACATATATTGTGTTCGAACATGGTGAATTACCTCGAATAAAACGGTCTATTGACACACAGTCAACTGATTTAGAAAACATCGTTCTTGCGAAACACAACTAGCTCTTTAGTCGCAGGAAGTGCTGAGTGGTATCGACAAGGGATTTCAAATTGATTCCGATTTCTGGATTTCCGGAAGGCTTTTGACACTGTACCACACAAGCGGCTTGTAGTGAAATTACGTGCCTATAGAATATCGTCTCAGTTATGTTACTGGATTCGTGATTTCCTGCCAGAGAGGTCACAGTTCATAGTAATTGACCGAAAGTCATCGAGTAAAACAGACGTGATTTCTGGCCTTCCCCAAGGTAATGTTATAGGCCCTTTGCTGTTCATTATCTATATAAACGATCTGAGAGACAATCTGAGCAGCCGTCTTAGATTGTTTCCGGATGATACTGTCGTTTATCGACTAATAAAGTCATCACAAGATCAAAACAAACTGAAAAACGATTTAGAAGAAAAATCTGAATGGTGTGAAAAGTGGCAGTTGACCCTAAATAACGAATAGTGTGAGGTCATCCACATGAGTGCTAAAAGGAACTCGTTAAACTTTGGTTACACGATAAGTAAGTCTAATCTAAAAGCCGTAGATTCAACTAAATACCTAGGTATTACAATTACGATTAACTTAAATTGGAAGGAACACATAGAAAGTGTTGTGGGGAAGGCTAATCAAAGATTGCGTTTTATTGGCAGGACACAGAAAAAGTAACATATCTAAGGAGACTGCCTACACTACGCTTGTCCGTCCTCGTTTGGAATACTACTGCGCGGTGTGGGATCCTTACCAGACAGGACTGACGGAGTACATCGAAAAACTTCAACGAAGGGTAGCACGTTTTGTATTATCACACTCACTGGAGTGACACAGATTTGGGATGGACATCACTGAAAGACAGGCGTTTTTGGTTGCGGAAGAATCTTCTCACAAAATTTCCATCACCAGCTTTCTCCTCCGAAAATATTTTGCTGACGCCGACCGACATAAGGAGAAACGGTCACCATGACAAAATACGGGAAATCAGAGCTCGTTCTGAAGGATATAGGTGTTCGTTTTTTCCTAGAGCTATACGAGATGGTAATAACAAAATTGTGAAGGTGGTTCAATTAACCTTCTGCCTTGCATTTAAATGTGATTTGCAGAATATCCATTTAGATGTGGATGTAGAAATGCGATATACGTCATAATAAAGAAATGATTTTTAGTTCAGTTGATATTTTGTAAATGTTAATTTAGAATGAAGGCCAATTTACCCTCCGAAGAAGTGCATCATATAAATAATCGGAATCCCTCACACAGTTGCTGATCTGTATGTGTATGAAACTGGTAGAACGTCATTTATATGAGCATAAAAATGGTAAACATATTAAACAATCGAAATTTACCATGACATTAAACAAAGAAGCCACTATCGGGCCTACAGGATACCGCTTCATTCTACTCCAGATGGCGTCATCTGCACTCAGTATGGAGTATCATTGATATCAACACATTACTCTCACATCTGTTGCCACTTTCCCACATCTTGAAACCACCCCTTTTCATTCATGTCGCTTCTCAGTTGGCCTCATGAGGCTGAGTGCAGCCATAGCAGTCCTCACACGCAGGAAAAATCCCCGTGAGTTCCGAGAATTGAACCTGGTTTCTCCATGGAGCGGTCACACATCTTGATCGCTCAGCTATGGACACGAACACTTAGCGTAACATTACCAAGACAAAAATAAAATTTTACTGTGATGTGCATCACGCATCAACTCGTTCCAGAAGTTTAGCTGCTGCCTACCCATGAATTTTGAAGGCGATAGATGTACATTCGTGAGAATTACACCACGAAATTGCAGAGCACAATTTACACGAGTCACAGGCATGTGCTGAAAACTTTGTCGTAGCCTTACTGAAGGAATAGAGATTAACGACACGACAACAGGGAGGTCGAAGTTGTAGCAGTAGTTCAGATTAACAAGAATAGGGAATAAAATCGGTCGCGGCATTGTTGAAGAATTTCCTTTTAGAAAGGTCACAGCTCGTAGTAGTTGACAGAAGGTTATCGACTGAAACAGAAGTAACATCTGGGGTTCCTCAAGAAAGTCTTATACGCCCCCTGCTTTTCCTGATCTTCATAAACGATTTAGGAGACAATCTGGGCAACTCTCTTAACTTTTTGTAGATGACACTGTCTGGCAAAGTCATCAGTTGGTTAAAACCACCTAAAATCGGTTTAGACCATATGTGTGATGCAAAGAGCGGCAGCTGACCCTAAATAATGAAAAGTACATGAGTACTAAAAGGAAGTCACTTGATTACTGTTACGCGAAAGATAACACAAATCTGAAGGCTGTAATTCAACTAAATATTAGGGATTACAGTAACGATGAACTTAAACTGGAATGATCACGTGGCTAATGTTGTTGGAAAGCAAACCAAAGACTGCAGCCGGCCGGGGTGGTCGAGCGGTTCTAGGCGCTACAGTCTGGAACCGCGCGTCCGCTACGGTCGCAGGTTCGAATCCTGCCCCGGGCATGGATGTGTGTGATGTCCTTAGGTTAGTTAGGTTTAAGTAGTTCTAAGTTCTAGGGGACTGATGACCTCAGAAGTTGAGTCCCATAGTGCTCAGAGCCATTTGAACCATTTGATAGACTGCGATTCATTGGCAGAACACTTAGAAAATGCAGCTGGTATAGTAAATAGCCTACTTAACCCACGCTTGTCCGCCCTCCTCTGAAACATCGTTATGTGGTACGGGATATCTATATCGAATAGGATTGTCGGAGAACATCGAAAAAGTACAAAGAAGGGCAGCTCGTTTTGTATTATCACGAAATAATGGGGAGAGTGCCACGGATATTATACGCGGATTGGGTTGGTAGTTATTAAAAAAAAGTCGTTTTTCATTGCGGCGGGTTCTTCTCATGAAATTTGAATCACTAACTTTGTCCTAGAAGTTGGAGAATATTTTCTTGGCACCCACATACGCAGGGGGAAATTATCACCACAATAAAATAAGAGAGATCAGAGCTCCTACGGAAATACTTATGTGTTCGTTTTTTCCGCGTGCTGCTGAGAGTGGAACGATGGGAAAATAACTTGAACACGGTTCGAGGTACCCTCTGCCAGGCACTTAATGATGAATTGCAGAGTAATTATGTAAACGTACATGTAGAAGAAAATTTCCCAGAGTTCCACTGAAGTGATTTAGAGTCAACCAGAAAAACCTATATCTGGATGGCCAGATAGGTCAATTCCATTGCTTACTGGTCTAGAGTTAGCTTATGGTGACGCCTAGGTGTTACGGTATGAAGTCAACTAGAGAAACAGCTTCCAGTACAAAAGACTCTTGTAAAACGGAGTCGCACAAAAGAAAAAAGAAGGAAAGGAAGACAAGATGATAGTTAAATCTTAAACACTCTGGCTATCCTGTTGACAAATGCGAATCTCCTTTGCACTACTTTTCAAAATGTTTATTACTCTGGACGTTAAATTTGTTCTTTTGGGGATATGAATCCTTCCTTATAAGGAACATGAAATATATTTAAGTTAATTTACTAATGAAATTTGCAGGACTGTAGATAAAGAACAAGAACTTATTGTATCTCAACAATGACCAGAAACCAGATAGGTATTGTTCTTCCCTCCTCTGTAAAATTGTTGTGCGGTAACCGCATCGAATAGGGTTGACGGAGCTCAAAGTGGCAACAATTGGGGTTCACAGCTCCGTAATATTCGTAGGATTATCTAACAACGGACATAGCAGATCGTTCTACATGTAATCTTTGAGCTGATACAGCTTCATGCTGCCACGCGGGGTAGCCGAGTGGTCTGAGGCATCTTGTCACGGTCCGCGCGGCTCTCCCCGTCGGAAGTTCGAGTCCGCCCTAGGGCATGGGTCTGTGTGTTTTCCTTAGCGTAAGTTAGTTTACGTTAGAGTAAGTAGTGTGTGAGCTTAGGGACTGATGACCTAGTAGTTATGTCCCACAAGATCTTACCACATATTTTACAATTTCCAGTCTCATGTTGGAATGACCCTTCGATTTAACTGCATTTTGAATTTATCAAAATGGCTCTGAGCACTATGGGACTCTACTGCTGAGGTCATTAGTCCCCTAGAACTTAGAACTAGTGAAACCTAACTAACCTAAGGACATCACAAACATCCATGCCCGAGGCAGGATTCGAACCTGCGACCGTAGCGGTCTTGCGGTTCCAGACTGCAGCACCTTTAACCGCACGGCCACTTCGGCCGGCGAATTTATCATTAAAAGCAATTTAGCGCTTCACTTTCTTTCTAAATACATGCCTATAGTTTCAGCAAATAACTCTGTTGTTATGTTTAGTGGCGTGTCGAATATTTTGGGAGGAACTGGCAAGTTTTGTCTGCTAATTTTTGTACCGTGGACAGTCAGTACCCATCTGTTACGAACCTTTACTGTGTACCGCCAGACTTCCTTTCGTCCAGGTCGATTTGATGTGAGCTACTCCAGTGTACGCAGTGAATCAAGGCAGCAAGACCTCTGAATGAAGCATGAACACGCTGATAGCGGTTCCACAGGTGCGGGCTGGTTTCATTTCTGTTGTAATGAAACCTCTGTCGTGTTACTGAAAACAGAATCTACAATGAGTGGTAACATTTCAGGTGTCGTTGATGTAATTAAGCGGAGTTCCCGTCAGGGACGTTAAAACCGCTCCTCAACAATATTATTGGGATTCTCGTTCGGTACTGTCAACGTATATCTAAAAAATACAGCGGGTAAAATTTTTATGCTAAATGAACAAAGCGACTGACAGTTCTGGAATATCTATATATGGAAAACAAACAGTCGTGAATATTTATAGAGTGCTACGTACACCACACATTTTAGGATCGGTGACCAGACGAAATAACACGTCACTGAAAGAGTTTTCCAACGAACTCATTCCATCTCTCCTGCGCTATTTTCAGTTATCTTCTATATGCGATACGGAATGTGAACTGGGAATGTACGAGAGGAATAATAGACGACAGAAAAGGCTGAATAATTTGTGATTTCCGGGTTCTATTGTGCTACTGCTTAAAAGTATCACAAACTTCCAGTCTTTTGGCATTTATCATGACGCCATATGAAGGTTAGTTGACACCAAAAATATATCTAACAAATCGATTACAGTAGAAGATATTTACATTGACAATGTATTTCTGAATAATCCCAGCTGTGTATCTGTCGCAGTCAGCTGGTAAATACCAGGGATAATATGAAACGTAATATATTACATAGCATAATTTTAGAATGGCAAGCTGTTGGGAAAAGTTTACCTCTCTTCGGATCGAAGAAAGCAAAAACGAATACAATAACTTATTAACTGTATTTTACTATGGGACCAATAATTTCGCGATCGTAGTACTCAGTTATTTTCCTAAATGGATCCTTAGCATATATGAATAAAATAACTAACAAACTGTATTTTACTATGGGACCAATAATTTCGCGACCTTGTTACTTATTTTCTTAAATCGAGCCTCATAATCGCTCTGAGTTGTGGGAAGGTCAACGTCAAGCTTTACAAAGAAATATAAGATGGCTAGAACTATCTGTCTGTAACAAAAGCCAACGACACCTTGTAGAGGGAAACTCCATTCAACATGGCAGTGGGATCGCCACTTTACCAGAAGCAGAAAGGAAGTGGACGAAACTGGTGCTCCAGCGATATTCAGGAAACAGACGAAGTTCTAGAGGCTGATCATCACATCGTTTGCCCATCCAATAAATCAGAGAAGTTACCTATCAGAGCAGTGTCGCTTTAGATGGAGACATATGCTAAAAGCGTACCTCAGTGTTTGACGTGAAGTGACCACATAACTTTTACTAGTGCGATTCACATGATACGTCATTAGTTGCCACATTGTTCTCCTGCTCATCATCATCATCATCCTCCTCCCTCAACTGAAGCCCCTGAAGGGAATGCCGTGTCAAAAATTTATCATATTCTTTAAGATGTTAGACGTAAAGGTCCAGTGGCATTTTTCAGAATCTTCAACCGTCAAATTAAAGATGTCATGGTTTCCTGCCATATGTCCTACTATTATCTTTGTATCAGTAACTTTTGTTACCTCTATACCCAGATCAACTAAATGATTCTTAAATTAAGATTTAAGAGTAAAGTTCCCGGCTTCATTGGTTTATGCATCATTTGAGGATTAAATATGTTTGCTGATTGCAGAACTTGTCATACATGCCACGTTAGTGAACATTATGCAGAAATGTTGCTTAAAATCACACATTCAACATTTTCACAACTCACAGATTCCGCATCAGACTGTGAAAATATTTCATGGGTAAATTTGTTATCAGTGTAAATCAATTTTTAATGACTGAAAACGACGCCCTAGTGGTTGTGGAAGCGAATCACGGCTAGTTGTCAACCGTCTGAGCACAAGATTGTCTAATGCCACTGAACACTGATAGTGCCGTATTATGAAACAGACGGAATATGGTTAACAGTCCATGCACTTTTTCTCTGATCCGAGTATTTGGAAATAGATTGGTCACAGCTTCGATATGCGATCTAGACAATTGTGATGTAAAGGCAGAGATATAAACCTCCACTCACATCTCCTTCTCACTAGCATTATTATGCAGTCTCTAAGGATGAATCCTGTTCACAAACGGCTTAAATTTTTTACAACAGATATTTCGATGCAAGGGATACGTAAAAAATAATAGATCTCCACTAGTTTATCAGCGATTCACATTTACGCGAATTGTGAAGAATATTATATATTTACTATTACTTGTTCATAAAGATACAGTTTTTTCATTTTTTTTTTTGATGTCTCGCAGTTATTATTACGTTATATCCGTATTTTCTGTGTGAAATATATCGCACATAGAAGGGCAATATCTGCTAAGGACTCCCATATGGAAGATATAGAGATAAGCTTTTCTGGCGAGAGAAACATCCGAAAGGGTTGAAAGAGTGTAAGTCGCCAATCCAGTTTTACGAAGAGTATTCTACAGCATTTACCCCTTATCTAGCTTGAATTTGTCGCGAACATCTTGCCCAAGTCCCAAGCAACTGGAAGGAACCGCAGGTGACGACGGTACGTAAGAACAGTAAAAGGACGGACCCGCAAAATTATAGATGAATATCCTTAACATAGGTTTGCTGTAGAATTCTTAAGCATATTCTCAGTTCGAATATAATAAATTTACTTGAGGTGGAAAAGCTTCTGTCCACAAATCAGAACCGTCTTAGAAAGCACTGTTCGTGCGAAACGCAGCTTGCCCTTTTCTCATGTGATACACGGTGAACTATGGGTGAAGCGCATCAGGCGTATTCCATATTCCTAGATTTCCGTAAAGCATTTGACACGGTGCCACACTGTCGACAGGCCTGGTCGGGGATTTGCTCAGCCCGGGGACTGGGATTTTGTGTTGTCCTCATCATTCCATCATCGCTCGGGAAATATGGCGAGACTGGTCTGTGAAAAGGTTGGGAATTTATACAAGTGTTGATAACGTGTCGTTGAGCGCCCCTCAAATCAAAACATCCTCAGCCGGCTGGAGTGTCCGAGCGGTTCTAGGCGCTTCAGTCTGGGACCGCGCGACCGCTACGGTCGCAGGTTCGAATCCTGCCTCGGGCATGGATGTGTGTGATGTCCTTAGGTAAGTTAGCTTTAAGTAGTTCTAAGTTCTAGGGGACTGATGACGTCAGATGTTAAGTCCCATAGTGCTCAGAGCCATTTATACACACAACACAAGATGGTGGACTGTATCATGTGAGTCTGTATCGATTATCGATGTTTTGTATCGATATTCTTGGTACTGACAGATTTGTAGTCAATTATTTACATTGACATACATACTTTTTCCTATTTTGTGTAAAATTTCGAGGTTGTCTTCGATTTTCAAAGGGTGGCCTGTGTCTTTCATGTGTGTGTGTGTGTGTGTGTGTGTGTGTGTGTGTGTGTGTGTGTGTGTGTGTGTGTGTGAAATCTTATGGGACGTAACTGCTACGGCCATCAGTCCCTAAGCTTACACACTACTTAACCTAAATTATCCTAAGGACAAAGACACACACCCGTGCTCGAGGGAGGACTCGAACCTCCGCCGTGATCAGCCGCACAGTCCCTGATTGCAGCTCCCTAGACCGCTTGGCTAATCCAGCGCGGCTTAACGTGAGTTGCTACTGCTGATTGTTACATTTATCAAGCCTGTAGCACGATATGTCAATGTAAATAATTGACTAGATATCTGACAGTACGAAGAATATCGATACAAAACCTCCATAATCGATACAGGCTCACATGATACAGTCCGCCATCTTGTGTTGTGTGTATAACATCTAAGTAATTTGTGCTGTGAATTACGTTGGCAATCAGTGACAAAATATAATGTGAAATAGTGTAATGTCAATCAACAGTTCCGCCATTACACCAGTGATGCAAGTGAAGTAGCAAGATGATAAAATTGTAAGTGATCAACTGTCATATAAACGCCAGTGATCAACTGTCATATAAACGCCTTTCACACTATTGTCGTAACACATAACTGATGCAAATCTATCTGCATCCTATACAGACTGTGATATACAGAGTCAATCACAAGGAAGAAAACCAGCAGAAGACATCACTGATTTCGATTTGATGCCATACACTGCCCCTCTCCTCCCCGCCCCCCCCCCCACCCAATTTCCACACCAGCAGCTACAGTAAAAGACAATGGACAAAGAGTTCTAGATTAATCTTGTTTAGGACTGTTTATTTTTATGTAACATTTTTCTATATGTATGTATGTATGTATGTATGTATAAACGCTTGAAGATGAACAGAACACGTTTGAAACGCATTGCATTTTGTTACATTAAGTATAAAATAAAAAGTGGCTGGTAGCAGAAAATTGAAATAAATAATTATCCCACACAGTCACGGTTCACAAACATAGCCATTATGGCTGAAAATAACAAATTTTCTACTTTCGTCATTCATTTAAATCAATGCTCACTGGCATCTAACGTCATTAATTCCTCCGTGTCTGATCATAGTGGTTGCGGGATAAAAATGGAGTCCCTCTAAATTCGCCAGACACTTCACCCAGTCACACCCTCCCTTCTCCTCCGATGACTAAACCGTTCTGTGGCACGTGTGTGCAGAATGAGGACGAGGTGACTTTCGAAAATGAACCTTTCCTGAACAGCACCAATGCACGTTTCTGCAAGCACTCGTCATTTCATCCGTTGTAGGGGGTAATACTAAGTTTCACTGTCGCAGTTAGAGAGGGTCTGGGAGACGATTAAAAGTTTGAGACTGCCCTACGCAGATGTCAGATATGATTACACCCGATACCGAAAGCTGATCATCATCGATACCATAAACGTCTTTGTTATGCAATTCTCCATTCCTGTTGCTTTCTTACTGTCTCGTTCATTTCAGTACAACTGCTTTATCCTACATAATCAACACTTTCTCTTGTATATTCCTCGTGATTCTATTTTCTTCTCAATCTTCAGACACAGATTCCTGCGACGAACCTTGTTATATTTACCCATCCATCTCTTTCGTCCATTATCTTCTCTGACAAGCATTATTTATTGTTGAGTGATTACTGGAATTTGTTCCTTAGAAATCCATCAAATATTGAAAAGTCTCCAATGAAACCTAAGACAACAAATTACCGACCGACTGTCAGAAATGATGGATGGGGCGGCCGAAATTTCAGAGCACATCCCTCAGACATAGAACAAGACGATGTTTTATATAGAAATGGGTCCGGAAAAGGTTTACTTCCGTCTGGAATTTGTTTTCAAATCTTCGACCCGCCTGGATAGTCGTGCGTGTTAAACCGCCGCTTCAGTGACGGGGAGGTGCTGCCTCCCGGATAGAATCCGCCTTGCTGTTTAACGACAAGCGTCGTTGTGCCTGGACGTGATTTTTATGTGGTTTCCCACATCCCCGCTGACTTCGACAGGCATAACACAACAGGCGGACAGTTACGGTACATTTCTTTCGTATCGCGCTGGAGAGAGTGATAGTGGGTTCGCTACAGTAAGTGCAACCGGAGAACATTGAAACTGATCTTGCCAAATGCGTAAAGAACAAAGCCACCCTGCGCAGATGGACAAAGGTACAAGAAAAAGAATATTCTACAACTCTGAAAAGCGCATCAATCATGGTATCACACAAGCGTTAATGGTGACAGCATAGTATATGAAACTCTTTCTTACATTAAATGTTCGTACGTTTCGGTATTAATGCCTTTCCCATTCCGTGACAGATAGATAAGCAAATATTGACCGAGTCTCTGGTCTTCGCGTTTAATGGCTCTAAGCCAACTGGATTCTTATTTGTGAGATCGTTTGGAAACTTTTGTACATCGAACCTCAGTACAAAGATTTACAGTCCTCGTGCCAGTACTGCTACAGGCTGAGAAACCGTATGCAGTATTTCAGGACCATATAAACGCATATGACAAAGCAATTTCTGGAAATTTACGTTTTGACAACAGCATTTTATAGTGTGAGATATGGAGTAGGAAAGCCAGGAAGTAAGAGAATCAAAGCGTTTGAGATGTTTTATAGAAAATTAGGTAGATTGATAACATGAGGAATGAGAAGGTCTTCCTTGGAATCATCGAGGAAAGGAGCACGTGGGAATCATTAGCAAGAAGAAGGGACTGGATGATAGGACATGTGTTAACGTATCGGGGAACAACATCCTTAGTGCTAGGGGAGCTGTAGAGAGCAAAAATTGTAGGAGACAGATGTTGGAATACGTGCAGCAAATAATTTAGGTCTTAGGGGATAAGTGCTGGCGCGAGATAAAATAGTTCGCGCAGGAGAGAAATTCGTTGCGGGCGGCACCGAACCAAGGATACTGATGATCCAAAAATAGACCAGGCGCGACTAGGCCTGGCGCATTGAGACTTCTGTACAAACATAATTATATATGTATATAAAGTCAGTTCATCCGATACGGCAGTCGAGGATCTTCGCCATTTTTGCCTGTTATCGACACTGGTGCTGGCAAGATATCAGTCCTAGAGATTCTAAGATTACTGAGCAAGGTGGAGCAGTGGTTAGCACACTTGACTCACATTCGGGAGGACGACGGTTCAAACCCGCATCCGACCGTCCTCGTTCAGGTTTTCCATGATTTCCCTAAATCGCCGTAGGCAAGTTTCGGGGTGGTTCCTTTGAAAAGGCACGGGCGATATCGTTCCCCGACCTTACCACTGTATGAGCTTGTGCTCCGTCTCTAATGATGTCGACAGGACATTAAACATAATTTTCCTTCCCTTCTTCATTCCAATATTTTCGAGAGTGTTTTAATTTCATCAACATTTACGTGACGTAAAGGCATATAGGAGGCAAGCAACCGTTGTTGCAATAATCGTAGTTCTCCATTCAGACTGACGGGGTCGCGATGCTGAAAGTCGAACATCAGGGAAGGAATGACTTTATTGCTCATATGACGCGTTCCGGAAATTAAAACGCCATTTCTATGTGCATTAATCGCTTCTGGATATCTGAAGATGGATAAATTCCGTAATGCGTCATATGAACAATGAAGCCATTCCTTCCCTGATGTCTGACATTTACGATAGCGATTCAGTCAGGCTGCATGCAGAACTACTGCTTGTTTTAAATCAAATTTGACCTCGAGTAGTAAGTGACAACACAAATATTTTTTCATGTGACATAATTACAAATTAATAATTTTCAGATATTTTTCCTTTACTTGAACTGTGAAGGCTTCCTTTTTGACAAATTTAATGATGCTGTGTTAACGGGAAGTGCCCTAAAGACCTGCGAGTACTAAAATATGTGACATAAGTGGCCATATCTTTTGATTGCGTTCACTAAGATTCTTCAATATTGTATACCGCCAAGAGACCGCGGGCCCCAGTATGTGACAGAAATTTTAAATTGATTTGTCGAACAGTTCCTGAGAAATAGAGTTTTTAACAGTCAAATAGATAGACACACAAACAACAAAGTGACTCTCTAAGGCTTTAAGGGTTTCGTTTTTATCGACTGAGACACGGAACCGTAAAAGAAACTCATCTAGATTCAATAAAATACATTCAGGAGACGTAGTGTTACGTTTTGTTCTTCTGTGTTTCCCTTGACTAACGTACTGTGACTAGTTCTGGAACATTAGATCTTACATACTTATAATGAGTTTCAGGATACTTTTATATTCCACGTGTGTACTTTGCATGGGGGCTTAATTATATAAATATGAAATGCAATGCAAATACTTTTAATTTTTAGTAGCTGTCTGTCCGGTTACGAAGTCTCGTAAACGGTTGGCCCTGACTAGTTTTAGTACGCAATCTGACTGCATAGAATAACAACAAAGAATGAAAGAAAACTTCCGTTAACACAATTAATTAATTAAGTCCCCAGCAACTATAAAACGTACGAAACCAAAGCACAAGTGTAACTGTTCTGTGTGTGGAAGTGTGATTCAACGTACACATCTGGCACGGTTCTTCTTCAATAAGACAAGAAATTTTAAATACCATTTATACTGAAGTAATTAAAAAAAATAAAAATACTATAATTGAGTAAGGAAACCAGAATTACACTCTAATACAAGAACACAAGCCAGATGCTTTGTTGACTGAACCTGTAATGACGCATTATTTAAGACACTGAAATAATAAAAAAGGGATTTTTTTTACCTTCATATATATTGACGAAAAGCACTCTGATCATTACATCTCCATTCGAACAACATCTGCTGTCTAGCCCATCAAACAACTGCATAAAACATGGCCTCAATTAGTACAGCTATCAATATCCTCTCAGCAAGATCTGCACAACCACTCACTACGACGACATCTCAACAACGACTGACTACTACCACTTCTCAACAAGCACTGACTACTACCACTTTACAACAAGCACTGACTACTGCCACATCCCGACAAGCACTGCCAGTGGAGGCGGCGGAATAAAACTCTTTGGCACAATATCTGGCGCTGTGGCTCAGTGTAGCCACCTTTCAACTTTTACAATTTATTGTGTATGACTGTGCTTATTTATTACTTCTAGCATTCTTAAAAATCGTTTTTAAGGGTTGCAAGAGGCGAAATGGAAAGTGTTTTACCATGTTATAATGACAACACAAGTCCCAGTGCTACAGAAGCGGTCACCAATATAATCAACGTAAAAGACTTACTGAAAATTAAAAGCAGAACGAAATCAGAATGAGCAAGAGGAACAATTCGAGAAGCTTTGAATGGATTCAAGAGTAAAATTGTGGCAACGAAGCTAATCAAAATATCCTAAGTAGTGCCAGTCTTACGTGTAAGCAGTAGGCGGATGAAAATCATCAATGCAGTCGCCTAGTGATTAAACTGGCCTCGGAAGAAGTCACAGAGGGAAGTCCGTAACACTGAATTCCGTCTTTCAAGGCTGTTTCAGTGCACTATAGAGTACATCGTTTCCTTCTTCCACTTGTCTCACGGAATAAAAGATACTCAGATAAACACTTGCGCAATGGAAAATCCACTGAATTCACTCAACAGTGGGAAGATATTTGGACGGCATCAGATATCACCGAGATTCTGTACAGATTATAAGCACAATTCATCGTAATTCGCTGGAGCAACGAAGGTTGCGATTGGAAAAAAGAGCAAGGTCACCCCCGTTTTCAAGAAAAGTATTCGGATGGTTGAACTATGACGTCAGTCTCTTGTAGAAAAACCCATCATGTTTTACGCTCAAGCATTAGGACCACAAAAATTCCGAAAAGAGAGATTATGGGCATCTCAGTTGACTCTCTTCCTGCAACATATATGCAGCTCCGTAGACGACGACCCCCAGCTTCACGCCGTCTCCCTTGATTTCCGGAAGGCATTCGCTCATGACGAAGACGATGTAAAGGTAATTTGAAGGAAATAGGAGGAGAGCGCTACAGGGTTGTCGTTATTTCCTGCAGTGCATATAAATGATTTAGTGAATTACGTAGGACTCACCGTGGGGTCAATCCCGCGTCCGGCCATCCCGATTTAGGTTTTCCGTGATTTCCCTAAATCGCTCCAGGCAAATGCCGGGACGGTTCCTTCGAAACGGCACGGCCGACTTCCTTCCCTAATCCGATGAGACCGATGACCTCGCTGTTTGGTCTCCTCCCCCTCCTCCAAACAACCCAACCCAACCCTTCTTCACCGAAAGGCATTCCACGGACGTTACTATTGTTTATAAGAAGGTTGCTGCCGTGCACACGACGCTCGCCTGAGTGCACACGACGCTCGCCTGAAGTGGTCGGCAACCCTCCAGACAACGAAGCGTGACGGGTTAGCGTACGTTGAAGGAGTTGCCTCCCCGGGCTGCGTCCATCACAAGAGGGACGACAGACGGCTGGACAAGCGCCACCAGAGGTCCTCGGTGCCAAGGACCTATTTCCTCTGCCGTGTCACGTGTGCGGAACTGGATCGGCTCGAATTCCTCCTCGCCACGGCTATACAGGGTGGTGCAAGCCAACACGGCGGGAGTTCGCTCCATCCGTGCGCCGGCTCTTAGCAGCCCATCAGTGGGAGTCCGGTCGCAAGCCATCGCAGCCTTCCAGCGATACCCCTAGTCGTACTTGTCTGCCAGCTACGCCGAACGCCCAACCTCCATCGTTAGGGATTTCAGTCTTCGCGTCCCACTATGTTTATTTACCGTGTGATCCAAGCGTAGGCCTGTTAGTGTCTGAGAAGTTGTATTATTTTTACTGAGAAGCGTTACTCCTTTGTCAGTAAATCTCTCTACTGTGGTGGTAATAGATCCTTGTTTTTGTTAACCTGTGTCTTACTACTGCTTATCAAGCATCTCCCCGTTGGAAATACAGCAGCTGACAAGACTACAGGAGACTGAAGGAAGACTTGCAGGGTGTCAACGATCGGCGGAGACTAAGAACTAAACCCAGAGCTCAGTAAATACAACAACCTGTGCATAAATAGTCTAAGAGATTACGCTATTGTCGATAAAGCACTGGAATGGGTAACAACCTAAAATACCGAGGGATTATGGACCAAAAATGGTACGACCTTATGAAAAATTAATAGGAAAGGCAGACGCTACGCTAAAACTGATTGGAAGAATCCTAAGAAAGTGTAATTCATTATGTGAAATGCGGCTTCAATTTTTTTTGGCCTGTTTTTGAGTGTTGCCTGTCAGTCTGACGCGGCCTGCATCAGGTTACATTAACAGGAAGAGAAGGTCCAGTGATGAGCGCCAAGTTTCATCACAGTATAGTAGCGTACATGCGGGAACGTAACGGAGGTGCTCTAGAATCTCCATTGGTAGATGCTACTAGAGAGGCGTTGAGCACTTTATAGGTGTGCTGAAGAAATTCCGAGAGCGTACGTTCCGGGTAGGGGCGGTGGCCAACAAGTTACCTCCTTGCACATGCGTCTCACGATATGACAACGATGAGAAAGTCAGAGAAATTGAATGTCATGCGAAGGTGTATCCATCTTCGTTCTTCCCACGCACCATTATTGATCAGGGAAGCGGGGAATGAAAATGCTCCGTCACACAACGTAATGTGAATTTTGTAGTACAGACGTAGGTGTAGATGTAGAGCAGATGCCGATGATGGTTTAGCATTTACAACAACAGCCATTCTACTGCCAGTAATAGAAATGCCTTTATCTAAGTTAACTGTTTGACAATATCCGCACAGGGTGCATATTATAGTTAAATTACCAAAAACTTTAGAACCTGAGTTTACAAACTACGAGTTGAGAGACTACTGCTTCAGGAGTGTGCACACATCAAAACACGTCAGAAAAATCGATTGGGAATCCAATGAAAGTTGGAGACAGACAACTGCATGCCTAAAGAAGTTCCCATAGAGGACTGTTTTACCTGGATGGCAACTCATGTTCAATAAATAAAACAGGAGCACGAGGGACTGAGGGAAAATAAGAACAACCTGCACTGGATTTCGGCTGCATCTGCCATATCCCCGTTAGTACCTGAAGTTGTGTCATCGCTTTCTAAATTCAACTACATACTTCAAGGAGCAGGCCATACTTGACGAGAAGTTGGAAGATGGCATGGTCCGTCCCTGGATGTCTCAACCGGAAGAGCTCGGAGCTCGGCAGCAGAAGGATGCGAGAGACTGAATGTCACCGCAAAGACTTCGAATTGCTGTTGCGACGTGTGACGAAAACATATTCAAATGGTATTTCCTCGACGTGCCAGTGTCCCGGCAATGTTGCATATCCGCTCGGTTCAGTCGATTAAATGTGACGTGATTCCGGACTACAACTGTTGTGTTCTTTAATCCTTGTTAACTGTAACTGTTCACTTCACCATCTGCGTCAGTGATAAACATTATTCCTTATTTTTGCTATAATGGATGACATAAAAATAAAAGTTTACAATTACTGGCCATAATATCTGTATACGCATCTCCAAACGTACATTGCTAGTCACTGTTGCGTTTGGCTAAAGTCAGCGTCCTTTACTTGTAATGAATGTTTGTTCGAGCATTTGAAAGGACGTTTAGAAGACATCGAGCTAGCGTAGAAAGTGGTAGTTCCTTATCTTCACTACTTCAACGTGGAGAATTTCACTTGACCACAGCGCCAATTAATTCTTCTCATTATGATTTTCTTCCTTTCAACGTATGTTCTTGCTTAATACTGTGTTTGCAATCGCTTCCTCATTCAGATATTGTGCCTTATAATTCACGCCCAAAATGTCAACGTCTTTGTGTACCGTGGTTGTCATACTTGACTCTTGCACTTAAAACCTTTGTTTTTGTGTTGTGGTCTTCAGTATGAAGACTGGTTTGAAACAGCGTTCCATGCTACTGTATCCTGCGTAAGACTCTTTAACTTCGAACAACTACTGCAACCTACATCCTCCTGAATGTGGTTACTGTATTCTTCTCTTGGTCTTCCTCTGCAATTTTTACCCCAAGCTTTCATCCAGTACTAAACTGGTGATCTCTTGATTTCTCATAATGTGTCCTATCAACATATCCCTTCTTCTAGACATGTTGTACCGCAAATTTATTTTCTTCCTCTCTCTGTTCATCACCACCTCATTAGCTACGTGATTTACCCAACTAATCTTCAACATTCTTTTGAAGCACCTTATTTCCAAATCCTTTTCCTTTCTTGTCTAAACTGTTTATACTCTATGTTTCACTTCCATACAGGGCTACACTCCATACAAATACTTTCCGAAAAGACTTCAAGAAACGTAAATCTACGAGTATATTCGGTGTTAACAAATTTCTCTTCTTCAGAAACGCCTTGTTGCCATTGCCAGTCTACATTTGATACCCTCTCTATTTCGGGCACCATCCGTTTTTTTTTTTTTTTGCCCAAGTACAAAAATTCATCTATTACTATAAATGTATCGCTCCCTTTCCTTAAGCCAATTCCTTAGCACCATCTGATTTGATTAGACTACATTCCAATATCTCCGTTTTGCTTTTATTCATGTTCATCTTATATCCTCCTTTCAAGACTGTCGATTCAGTTCAGCTGCTCTTCCTAGTCTTTTTTTTTTGATTCGGACACGATTACAATGTCTTCGGGAAACGTTGAAGGTTTTATTTCTTCTCCTTAAACTTCGATTCCTACTGCAAATTTTTCTTTGGTTTCCTGTACTGCTTTATCATTGTACTCATTGAATGACATCGGGGATAGGTTACAACACTGTCTCACCCCTCCGAACCTTGACCATTCATGACCCTTGACTCTTACAACTGCAGTCTGGTTTCAGTACAAGTTGTAAAGATGCTTTCGCTTCCTGTATTTTACCCCTGCTACCTTCATTATTTCAAAGAGGGTACTAAAATCAACATTTGCATAAGCTTTCTCTAAGCCTACAAATGTTATAAATGTAGGTTTACCTTTCCTTAATCTAACATCTAAAATAAGCCATAGGGTCACTATTTCCTTGGTTGTTCCTACATTTCTCCGGAACCCAAACCGGTCTTCCCCGAAGCTGGCTTCTACCAGTTTTTTCTTTCTTCTGTAAATAATTCTTGTTAGTATTTTGCCAACTTAAAATCCTTACATCCTTGTTTCTTGAAACTGTGCACCTTATATTTTTTGCAGATCGGTTTACTTTTCACTTATACGAAATACTTGGTACATAACGTCAATTACCATTACCTGGTTAATAAGAGGGGGAGGGAGGGAGAGATAGATAGATAGATAGAGAGAGAGAGAGAGAGAGAGAGAGAGAGAGAGAGAGAGAGAGGATGAGAGAGATCTTATACTTACTACCCTACACGCAGAGACGGAGATAAGTTCAATTTGTTGAAAAGCTCTGAACATGGCAGTCACTTACTAAATTGGATAATCGAGAGATTGTATGAAGTGAACGATGTTGACTGCCATTAAGGTTTCTCTAAGAGAGGAATACTAAATCACGTTGAAATAATCGACATGTGGGTCAAGGCACGACTAAGGTACACTAAATTCCTTTCATGAGGGCCGGGCATGACCTCTGAGAACAAAGGAGCAGAAAATGTCTGAAAAAAGAATATTATTTCCAGAACATCCTGATGTCGGTAACTTGCTGACACGATATTTCGGCGCTATCTTGCGGTCATGCTCGGTTGCATACTTCTGCACAGGAGCGCTCAAAATATGTGCTGAAATATCGTGGCAGCACAGTACCAACATCCGACAACTCTTCTGAAATTTCTTGGAACAGTCCATACGCTGCGGAAGCTTTAAATGTCTCAATTTGTGGACTTATTGGCTGTAGTATAACATTCTTGTCACTTTAAATGTAATTTACTGAGGACAAGAGTGAAATTTCATGTCACTTCAGTTTTTATTGGATTATCATCATTCCTACGCCTGACATGAATCATATTTAATTTTCATGTAGTTATAGCAAGTTTTGGAGGAGTTTACCATTTCTAACAGACGATGTTGTCAGAGACTGGAGATTAAGATGTTGTAAACCAGTGGCTATGGTTTAGCAGAAGGAAAAGACGCTGAAGAGATTCCCTGCAGTATCGAAAAACGAGTATCAAAAACATCCAGAGCGGAGTAGTAATCTTTTGTCACCACAAACTGCCACAAACACAAAAAGTAACATTTTTTTATTTAAGAATGAAATTCATCAAACAGCCGTCGCACCTTAGATGTTATTTAATTTCTTTTCGCTACCAGTTTCGGCAATTCATTATGCCACAATGGATCAGCAGAGACGATGTGAGGTGGACAAATCCACAGCTACATCGGTCTGTCAGACGAATGAGGAAACAACAGCTGTGGAAGTGTGGAAGTCTCCCAGCACCTGCTGAAGCGGACAGCACAGGTGCTCTTCGTTGCGCTCCCCACCTGCGCTGGTCGGACGTTTCGCTGAACCAGAAATTTTCGCAGGTGAGCCTCCAGCGCGGGTATTTACTGAGCGCGAGGGCAACAGCCACGCGGCTGACCTTTAATAAACACCACCCCTCCATCCCTCCCCCCCCCCCCCCCGCCCTCTCCCACCGCCCACCTGGTGCAGACGGGCGACTGGTATTGAGTTGGCTGGCCGCCTGCTGTTTGTGTGGGAAAGCACCCGGTCTGTTTGTTGGCTGGCGTTTAGGCAATGCTGTCAGAATTTCAGCTACCGCTGAGACGTAAATGGTCGCTACCTTTTATGAACTGAATTTCTCTGAGGAACAATTGAATTAGCGGAAGCTTTAAGCTAGCAGAGCCAACGCAGCTGTCGGCCCGAGTGTTTGTGTGTAGAAATACCTCGCAATGGCAAGAGTAGCCGATGTTATCAGATTGAGTCCTGGCCACGAACCGTACTGTTTGTCGCGAAATATTGTGGACATTCCTCTTGGATGTTTTGCAGGTTGAAGTTTTCCAGGTGAAGGAGGAGCAGACAGTGGAAATGGAGTTTTGAAGACGAAGTTTTACGAGAACAGATGGGACTCACTAGGACATTGTAGAGGCAATTGAAAATAATCGGCTATCATGTACGGGAGCCTTAGAAGAATGCCAGAGCACTGGAAACCTAGACGGCACAGAAGAAGACGAAGACACCCCGGCTACATTGAAACAGTGGAGTGGTGTGTGTCATGCAGGACAGAGTCACGCAAGAAGAGGATTGGCAGGATAGAAGGCCATGGAATCTTGGATGAGAGAGACGCCACAGGCAGTAGAAAACTCGCAGAGAGAAGAAGAATACGAAGAACATATTGTGGACTGTTCAAAATGTTCAGATGTGTCTGAAATCTTATTGGACTGAACTGCTAAGGTCATCAGTCCCTAAGCTTATACAATACTCAACCTAAATTATCCTAAGGACAAACACACACACACCCACGCCCGAGGGAGGACTCGAACCTCCGCAGGGAGGAGCCGCACAGTCCATGACTGCAGCGCCCTAGACCGCTCGGCTATTGTGGATTGTGTAAGCGCTTTGTGATAATTAGTATAGCGTCAGCAATTCTTAAGGGGAGACGGTGGCAGTTCTGTACTGATATTTTTGTAAATCCATATTTTTGCCGTTTTTTGTTCAACCTCACTGAAATTCGGCACACTTATGTATAGAGATCCAATATGATTCTTTTAAAAAAATCAGAATTTTTATAACAATCTAATGCAATGAGATAATTTTGAATTTGTATTTTATTATTATTTTAAGGTACACTATTTCATAGTTTCGACGCAAATTTGGCAAATTTTTTTAATGGTAAAATAATCTGCACTAATAGGTGTGCAATTAAGTGCAGTAACTTTTTGGTATATTAATGCTATTATTTTTTGTGATATTTTGGATTCGAACATTTTTTACAAGCAAACTTTTCAGTACATTATCAACCACAAAACTGTGTATACTATCTCGATTAAGATTTTGTTCCACTTAAATACTGCTTCAAAGTAAAAGAATAGGTGTGCCAAATTTAATTGCAATTCTTCCAGTATTTTCTGATATAAGTGTTCCTGAAAGCAGAAAGCCTTAAGTTGCAGAAAAATCATTTTAAAGTTTGGGTGAAATGTAAAAAAAAATCTATCATACCTTAGCTAAAACTACCCATATCCATATTCCATTTCTTCCTCATCATCCTCTGCAGATCTTTTAGCTTCTCTGCTCCTTTGCCTAGCAATATTTTGTATGTTATGAACTGAAGTCTTCGCCTTCGCGATTCTTTGCTTATCGACGATCTGCAGTACCTGTTCAGTGAAGACTCCAGGTGTAAAGCCCAACTTGCTGAGGATGTGAAGTTTTGCCACATTCCCATCATTAAACTCTGCTGCAGCTTCCAAAGCAGAAATCTTCGCCACCAAATTGGAAACAAACACAGTCTTTGGACATCTTTTCCAAATAAGAGCATTGAAACTTTCATTTGGGTTTTGTGTTTTCCCATGCAGACCTTTTTCTAGCAGTTCTGGTGAAGCCAGTGCTCTAAAAGTTGGTTTAATGGCCATTGACACCTCATAAGGAAGGTTATTTTTGTGGGTGTAATAAGCTTCACCACTTTCCCTACTTTTCAAAAATTTGCACCATTCATTAGAAAAGAGGCCATGTTGAGGTGTAGTGTCTGTCGACAAGTAATGAATCCAAATGGACCATACTGCTTTCCTCATATTGTCCAAGCTTGTGAGGTTACTTCTAATTGCACCACCATAATAGACTTGTAGGCTGTCAATTGTCCTCTTTGTTAGCCTGTTTTTACCTCCCAGTGGCTTCCCATCCTCTAGTAGCTTGCCTTTATTGTCTGCAACAAGTCTTCGGAGTCGTCTACCCATCCTCTTCTGAATATGGCCTAAGCACTCCAGTTTCTCAATAGTGCGATCTTTTCCATAGGGCTGACTTTCAACTACATTCTTGAAAGCACTAGAGTCTCCATCTCCTAAATACTGTGCGTATCTTATTCCATACTTTTGCAAAGATCTATGGAAAATGAGTTTCATACCTGCAACTTCCATCCCACCATTGGAGCCTGCACAATTTCTGCTACAAACTGCTTTATGAGCTTCTTGCCATTCTGTTTCTTTACCTGAATCAATACATTTCTTGTGCAAGGAACATGCAGAACAATACTTTTCCAGTGTCGACACTAATGATTGTAGAAACTCCATGCAGTGAAGTATCCTCCATCTTCATCCAGGAACTGTCACAGGAAACTGCTACATCGTTGCTATTAGTTGCTTCACAATTTTCTTGAATTGCCCCATGACTGCCATTTTCATGCTCTCTTCACTAACGTCTGCAACTGCATTGAGGAGAGCAGTATTCATTGGAGAAAATTTTAGGGGAGGACCAGGCCTGTTCATAATACCACATAAAATGTTTCCACCATCTCTTCCAATCCCCATACATCTTAGTCCATAAGAAAATCTCATATTGGCTTCATAGATTCTATTACTGACCTTTGATGTCTTGAATGGTGTGTCAGCATCACAGTTTTGACACAAAATGTGCAATGTGCAAATCAAACCATCTCTCTTTCCATGATCAACCAAATACACATTTCCTTCACAAACAGAGAACTTGCAGGCTTTTCTAAGTGCTTCTGACACCATTTCCAGATCCACAATTCTGAAACCTGTATTTCTGTCATGATTTGTTTCTTCTGACACAATCCCTGTCCCAAGTTTTATTTTAGATGCACTTGGAGTCAAGCTAATGTTTGCATCTACAGGCCCGGCCCTAACCTCAACGTCAGTTTTTCGCTTTATATTGGAAGTATGGGACTTAGTATATTTTTTAAATACTTTACCAAGCCTAGGCATTGTAAAAAGGGATCAACAGATTCAACTTGCACAAAGAATGAACAATAAATCAAGCATCACTCGAATTCCACTGAACAGCACAAAACTTGTTTACAACACTCCACAGCCTTCTATACCACAGTGATTGAACCAGAAAATGGCTCCACAGCCTTCTTTACAACACTGCTGTTATGTATACAAAAAAATCACACCCTTCTAAAGCTATATTTTCTTGGTTCACAGGCCAAATTCTGCAATAAAATTTTTCCTCCATTTGGTACATTGAAAAGTGGGCTTGGCGCATTGCTCTGCTTAGGTTTTTAATTTTTTTATATCATTTGTGGTTCGACTTTCAAGGAAAAAATTTGGGATAATAATCGATATACAAATAAAAAATTGTAAATTCTTCATTCTTTCTGCCACAGTCTCCCCTTAAATCCTATTATTATTCTCTTGTTTTAGAAGTATATTCACTGATGTAAGTACAAGGGCTGTTTGGAAAGCAAGGTCTGATCGGTCGTGAAGTGGAAACCATTGTGAAAATCAAAAATGTTTTATTTGCAACAGTTAGCTTTATACCTTCCAGCTACTTCTGTACATACTTGCTGTCGGAATTAGACAGTTGTGGTAGAGTTGTACCAACTTTCAAGTACCCTCGGAATATAAGAAAGCCGCCTGTGTTTCCCACCAATTCTCTGTGTTGGTCTACAGGCCATTGTCTGAACTAAAATCTTGGATTCACAGCCTACGGTACATGTGAGCAGAGATGAGACTCAGTAGTAGCCGCGTCCGGGCTGTATTTTGGGTGATCAAACACTTCAAACTGAAAACGCTGCAGGAGCTTCTTTATTGTCCTTGCGGAGTTCGGCCGAGAATTCTCATGAGAAGAAAACGCCTTTGTCTCTGGCATGGTGTAGAGTTTAGCAAATATTTTTTTGCTATGACTCCTGTTATAATTTTATGTTGAGAAGAGCCTTTACATGTGGGCATTTATTCTGAAGTACCCTGAATGTAATTTGGCTATTGTTTAAAACCATGGCATGTGATGATTCTTGTTTTTATGCAAATTTTATAATGACATGAGCCGCTCGGCTTCAGCTAATGTAATTTACCACCGCGTGTTGTTACAAGGCCCACTCCTGAAGAAGAAGACAATAAACTTTTGTTTTGCAACTGGTTAGGTGATTTTTTCAACTTCTTCAAAAAGAAGCTTCATGGCAGATTAAAACTGTGCGCTGGACCGAGACGTGAACTCGGGACCATTGCCTTTCGCGGCCAAGTGCTCTACCAACTGAGCTACCCAAGCACGACTCAGGCCCCGTCCCCACAACTTTACTTCCGCCGGTACCTCGTCTCCTACTTTCCAAATTTCACAGAAGCTATCCTGCGAAACTTGGAGAACTACAACTTCCGGAAGAAAGGATATTGCGGAGACATGGCTTAGCCATGTCACCGCAATATCCTTTCTTTCAGGAGCGCTAGGTCTGCAAGGTTCGCAGGAGAGATTCTGTGAAGTTTGGAAAGTAGGAGACGAGGTACTGGCGGATGTAAAGCTGTGTGGACGGGTAGCTCAGATGGTAGCGCACTCGCCCGCAAAAGGCAAAGGTCCCGAGTTCGAGTCTCGGTTCGGCACACAGTTTTAATCTGCCAGGAAGTTCCATATCAGCGTACGCTCCGCTGCAGCGTGAAAATCTCATTTTGGAAACATTCCCCAGGCTGTGGCTTAGCCATGTCTGTGCAACATCCTCTCTTTCAGGAGTGCTCGTTCTGCAAAGTTCGCAGGAAAGCTTCTGTGAAGTTTGGAAGGTAGGAGATGAGGTACTGGCAGAATTGAAGCTGTGAGGACGGGTCGTGAGTCGTGCTTGGGTAGCTCAGATGGTGGAGCAAGTGCCCGCGAAAGGCAAAGTTCCCGAGTGCGAGTCTCGGGCCGTCACACAATTTTATTCTGCCAGAAAGTTTCATATCAGTGCACACTCCGCTGTAGAGTGAAAATCTCATTCTCTTCAAAAAGCATGACTGTAATGCTACGTGGGTTGCATGACATCAGACGATATTTCTCACCAGGCACTCATACCTGGTGGCGCCACTATTGTTCTAGAGCTACGAAACGCAAACGACGGGAGTGTTAGAGACTCTGCCCAACAGATCTGTGCAAAGCTTCATCGATTATCACTGTGGGTTGCGTATCAACCGCGATCGGACCTTACTTTCGGAATAGCCCGCTTAAACATCGTTATATTACGAGTGCAGTGAAAGTAATCTTCGCTACACTGTTTTTATATGTTGTAACAATGAAACAGTTGTCTGCTCGAATCAGAACATTTATCCTCACTGTTCTCCAGTGCAGACTGTTTTTGATCTACAGCACGAAAATTTGTTAATTTAGCGAAAATTGAATAATACAGGAAAATATACGCCAGTGGTGCAAGATGCTGGTGGGGTTTAGGAATAAGGTCAATAAACGTACGACATAGTAGTTAATTAAATAGTTCCCTTTATAACCCACCCACGCAGTTCAGGAAGTAATAACCAGGAGCTACATAAATTACGCAACGCGCCACTCCACGGAAGATTGAAGGCTCTTGCAATTTTTAACAACTTTTCCCATAGTAAAGTTGAAAACACTACACGAAACTGTTGCTTCTGGGGACCACAAAAATTTAGTATAACGGGCATTTCAAACAGATTCATTCGATTTCAGATGGCTAGATTTCAACCTGCGCAACGACAGTGAAAGTTGAGCGCGGTTCCTTTTGTACGTTGTCAGTTTATGTGGTTTCCCTGGGGCAGGTAGCTCGTCGGTTGCTCGTTGCGCGATAGTAACCACATTCCGATGATTTCATCTTTCAACAGGACGGAGCATAACCGCACCGACACCTGCTTCAGGGTTTTCCTGAACTATCTACACACACACTTTTCAGCAACTTTGGGCAACCTGTGACGCAACAAACCAACGCGGTTAATGCGGTAACACAGGAAATGCTCGCAAAAGTATGGGATGATTTCGAACATCATCCCGTTCTCCTTCGTATCTCCGGCGGAGTGCACATTGAACGTTTGTGAATGATAAATGATAACCTTTGATCCTAAGCATAACCTTAAAACGGGTAGTGACAGTGTTTGTGTAACCGTATAAATGGTATAACCTTGTAAATTTCGACAGCGCTTTTGAAAATTCAAACTTTGTAGTCCTATGTGTAGCTCAAAATCCATCCTAACATTCTGTCTTCATTCATGAGGAAAATATAATTTTCTGAAACCGGATGAAGCTTTTTGAAACACAATATAGATTTACGCTATAAGCGTGAGATTTCTCCATCTCCCTGCCTTCTCGTACCGCTCGCTTATTTAAGATGACCGCAAAGTTGGACCGCACGGCTCAAAAAATTGTTGTTCCGCGTCCCTGTTCCTGTCTAGTAGGGTTTCCCCTTTCTTTCGAAAATTTAACGGGAGATTCTGACGATTGATGACAGACATAAGCAGCATGGTGATGATACTATTTCATCAAACGATTTCCCTCAGATCTGCGGATTCTTCCATGCTGAAATTCCAGATTTCCCTGAATCAATTTGCGTTGTATGAGAGACAATTTTTACTTTTCTATTCTTTTAGTCAGTATTGCAGTTCTTGGCTATAAGCATGACACTGCGAGAAAGCCAACAATGTACACTACTAGCCATTAAAATTTGCTACACCACGAAGACGACGTGCTACAGATGTGATATTTAACCGACAGGAAGAAGATATTGTGATATGCAAATAATTAGCTTTCCAGAGCATTTACACAAGGTTGACGCCGGTAGCGACACCTACAACGTGCTGACATGAGGAAAGTTTCCAACCGATTTCTCATACACAAACAGAAGTTGACCGGCGTTGCCTGGTGAAACGTTGTTGTGATGCCTCGTGTAAGGAGGAGAAATGCGTACCGTCACGTTTCCGACTTTGATAAAGGTCGGATTGTAGCCTATCGAGATTGGGGTTTATCGTATCACGACATTGGTGCTCGCGTTGGTCGAGATCCAATAACTGTTAGCAGAATATGGAATCGGTGGGTTCAGGAGGGTAATACGGAACGCCGTGCTGGATCACAACGGCCTCACATCACTAGCAGTCGAGATGACAGGCATCTTACCTGCACGGCTGTAACGGATCGTGCAGCCACGTCTCGATCCCTGAGTCAACAAATGGGGACGTTTGCAAGACAACAACCATCTGGACGAACAGTTCGGCGCGTTTGGAGCAGCATGGACTATCAGCTCGGAGACCATGGCTGCGGTTAGCCTTGACGCTGCATCACAGACAGCAGCCCCTGCGATGGTGTACTCAACGACGAACCTAGGTGCACGAATGTCAAAACGTCATTTTTTCGGATGAATCCAAGTTCTGTTTACAGCATCATGATGGTCGCATCCGTGTTTGGCGACATCGCGGTGAACGCACATTTGAAACTTGTATTCGTCATCGCCATACTGGCGTATCACCCGGCGTGATCGTATGGGGTGCCATAGATTATACGTCTCGGTCACCTCTTGTTCGCATTGACGGGACTTTGAACAGTGGACGTTACATTTCAGATGTGTTATGACCCGTGGCTCTACCCTTCATTCGATCCCTGCGAAACCCTACATTTCAGCAGGATAATGCACGACCGTATGTTGCAGGTCCTGTACGGGCCTTTCTGGATACAGAAAGTATTCTACTGCTGCCCTGGTCAGCACATTCTCCAGATCTCTTACCAATTGGAAACGTCTGGTCAATGGTGGGCGAGCAACTGGCTCGCCACAATACGCCAGTGACTATTGTTGATGAACTGAGGTATCGTGTTGATGCTGCATGGGCAGCTATACATGTACACGCCATCCAAGCTCTGTTTGACTCAATTCCCAGGCATATCAAGGCCGTTATTACGGCCAAAATTGGTTGTTCTGGGTACTAATTTCTCAGAATCTATGCACCCAAACTGCGTGAAAATGTAATCGCATGTCAATTCTAGTATAATATATTTGTCCAATGAATACCCGTTCGTCATCTGCATTTCTTCTTGGTGTAGCAATTTTAATGTCCAGTAGTTTGGTAGCCTGCAATGAAGTTGAAACAAGCCAAGCTTGAAGATCCTTTACCTTCCTAAAGAACATGCTTGAGAAAATATGGATGTGTGTTTGTATTCTTTAATAAATTAAAAACAAATCACCTTTGCTTATGTTCGAGTGACGAATTAAGAGCTCCGCGACAAGTGGTCGTCAGCACGTCAAACTTCGTCACAATGGCCATAACGCGAATGAAAGCGGGCTCGGAGCCAGAGAAACCAGTCACAACAGCAAAAATTGCCGAGGTTGGCGAGAGTTCCGAAAAGAAGCACGAGTCTGGAACAGATATAGATTAAACTGAACGCGCTTCTTCATCGTTCCTTAGGCAGCTACGCTGCTGATAGTTTCACAAGCAAAATCAGAGCTAATAGCAACAAAACGACGGCATTTCAAATCCCCGCATTATCTCGAATTTCACTCAGTCATTATGAATTTGGTGAGATTTTTCTGATTTTCCTGTAAATTCCATTTCACCGAGAATTCCTGATTCTCCACGTTTACCAGTCAAGTCAAAACATAATAAATCTCTCCTAATCGAATAACTTGACTAGGCGTCACGAACGGTCTTTGGAAAACACTATATCTTGAGCACGTAAGGGACTGGCGATATTCACATTCGCAACGCTAAAAGATCCTCCAAAGTAAAAAGCATGACACTGATTTGCGGAATTGGAAATGCAAAACATAGTTTATCTGTTTTCACCTTTTTTTAAATTGTACTTTTTTTCATTCCGATATTCGGTTGGGATGGGCACAGCGAGCAGACATATCACAATATTATTTTTTCTGACGCTGCCGCTCACGTTGAGACTTGTAAATTGTGTATGTACAGTCTGCACCTAAAATACAATGTGCAGCGCCTGCCAGAGCGTACGTCGTAACAATTTATCAGTGTTTTTCATATTCCATCCGCGTATCGATCGAGGGATAGTGGGTGTACACGTCTCTGTAGACGCCATAATCACTCTTCTCTTAGTCTCATGATCGCTACACGACATATTCCACTATGACAGCGTAAAGGTTGGACACACTTTTTAGAAAACAGGTTATCTTCGTGTCCCACCACGTCATCTTTTTCCCAAAGATTCCGATTTAAGTTCCCCGATAATCTCTTTCACACTTTCGACGTGTTACGAGCCTAACAGTGTGGCTCTGAGTTCATCCGGTGTCTGTTCTAATACCTACTTGATGACTCCGAACACTGGAACTCTAGGATGGGTTACACAAGCGTGTCTTATGAACTTTCCTTTATGTACGTATTTTATATTTACAGACCCCTTGCAACCAATCTAGTATTTATTCGCATTCCCTGACACCGATATTACGTGATCGTCCTATTTAATAACGCGCCGTTCTGGCAGAGCGGTTCTAGGCGATTCAGTCTGGAACCGCGCGACTGAAACAGTCGCAGGCTCGAATCCTGCCTCGGGCATTGATGTGTGTGATGTCCTTAGATTAGTTAGGTTTATGTATTTCTAAGTTCTACGGAACTGATGACCTCAGATGTTAATTCCCATAGTGCTCAGAGCCATTTGAAGCATTTTTTACTACCACCAAGTACTTATGCAGTTTGACGCCCAAGGTGTTCACCCCCCTTTCTTGTAATCAGATACTGTTGGCTTCTTTCTCTTTATACAGTCTTTATATCTGATTTACGCAGTTTAAAGAAATTTGTGATGAGTTATATCATGTGGAAATTTGGTTCTAGCATCCGTGCAATTACAATCGTCCAATAACGATAGCCATTACCTTTTGAATGAATAGAAGTAGGGCTGTAGTAAAAATAGGTTATCTGAAATCACTAAAGACGTTTGTCATATTTTCCAAACACTTCCCCGCAAATATTGTCTGTATCTCTTAAGTTATCGCAAGTAATGATTTGCGTACTTTAATGGGTTTGGTATTCGAAATACTTTTGAAAACTCTATTTACTGAAATGGTTCCGCAAATCTAAAGCTACCGTAAGTTATTACTAACTCTCCTTGGGTACTTCAGCAATGGCGCAATTGTTGCGAAATTTGAAGTACCTTATTTTTTTAGTAAATCGAGCGTAATTTCCTAAACATTTACCGAATTCTGACTCAGTGTTAGCGCTACTAACGGCGGATTGTATCTGGACAATTTAACTGTACAAACTGATATTCCACATTGGCTGTCATCTCCACACATGCGCCGGCCGTTATGGCTGAGTGGTTCTAGGCGCTTCATTCTGGAAATGCGCGACTGAAACGGTCGCAGGCTCTAATCCTGCCTCGGGCATTGATGTGTGTGATGTCCTCAGGTTAGTTAGGTTTAAGTATTTCTAAGTTCTACGGAACTGATGACCTCAGATGTTAAGTCCCATAGTGCTCAGAGCCATTTGGAGCATTTTTTACTACCACCAAGCACTTATGCAGTTTGATGCCCAAGGTGTTCACTCCCTGTCTTGTAATCAGATACTGTGGGCTTCTTTCTCTTTTTACAGTCATCATTTCTCATTTATGCACATTTAAAGAAATTTGTGAGGCATTACATCATGTGGAAATTTTGTACTAGCATCCCTGCATTTATAATCGTCCAATAACGAAAGCCATTACCTTTTGAATGACTAGAAATCGCACTGAATTGAAGACAGGTTATCTGAAATCACTTGAGACGTTTGTCATATTTTCCAAACACCACGCTCATAAATATTTTCTAAATCTCTTAAATTATTGCAAGTAATGATTTGCGTACTTTAAGGGGTTTGGCACTCGAAATACTTTTGAAAATTCTATTTACTGAAATGGTTCGCCAGATCGAAGGCTACAGCAAGTTATTACTAACCTTCCTTGGGTAGCCCGCCCAGTTGGCCGTGCGGTCTAACGCACGGCATTCCGGGCGGGAAGAAGCGCCTGGTACGCTGCACGAATCCGTCCGGCGGATTTGTGTCGAGGTCCGGTGAACCGGCCAGTCTGTGGATGGTTTTTAGGCGGTTTTCCATCTGCCTCGGCGAATGCGGGCTGGTTCCCCTTATTCCGCCTCAGTTACACAATGTCGGCGATTGCTGCGCAAACAATTTCTCCACGTACGCGTACACCACCATTACTCTACCACGCAAACATAGGGGTTACACTCGTCTGGTGTGAGACGTTCCCTGGGGGGTCCACCGGGGGCCGAACCGCACAATAACCCTGGGTTCGGTTTGGGGCGGCGGAGGGGTGAAGTGGACTGCGGTAATCGTCGTGGGGTTGTGGACGGCTGCAGCTGCGGCGGGGAGGGAGCCTCTCCGTCGTTTCTAGGTCCCCGGTTAACATACAATACAATAGAATACTTCCTTGGGTACTTCAGCAATGGCGCAATGGTTGTGAAATTTTAAGTACCTTATTTCTTGAGTAAATCGAGCGTAATTTCCTAAACATTTACCGAATATTGACTCAGTGTTAGCGCTACTAACGGCGGATTGTACCTGGACAATTGAACTGTACAATCTGATATTCCACATTGGCTGTCATCTCCGCATATGCCGTTTATTGTAGTTTCCAGAGCAGTGCCTTTGCCAGCTCCGTCCCGCTGTCGATTAGCACCACTGATCACAACTACTTTAAACCGTAGCGATGTCCTGGCGAGTGCCGCCGGCCCAGTTCCCGACTCCACCTCCTGGTCACCTGTCCGCGACATCGGCTCTTTGTCGGAGCCGTCCTCACTAGTATAGACGCACCAGGCGCCGCTTCGCTGATCGGATTCCGATTTAATTTCGCAGCGCGTCCACCCGGCCGACGCCCTCTGCCGTCTGGGAACCGACGCCGACGTCGCCGTCTTGTCTGCTCCGAGCAGCGCGGCGCAGCGATTCAATTTCGCCGGAAAACAATGGCTCTTTGTGCTCCGGCAGCGGGCCGCCCTTCACGCACAAAGCAAATTTTAATTTTCTGTCCGGAGCCTTTGCAGAGTTACGGTGTTTACAGGGGCTCACTTCATCTGGCCTCTCCATACGAACAGGGAGGGCTTCCACTTCCCTCGCAGCCTTACGCACTCGACTTCCACCACAGCTCCGCGCTCATGCACACACACACACACACACACACACACACACACACACACCATGAATCAGTGGAGTGCTCTCTCTGTCTTTCTCCGTTTCTTTGTCATTCTCTCTGTTTTCACCGTCTCTCCTCCACGTCGCCACCCCTCTCCATTTCTCAGTAATTAGCACTCTCCCTTTCCCTTACACACACACGCACACACCCGTACGTTCATGCAAAACACAAAGAAAATCTAGATAGTCGTGTACTTCCGTGCATGAAGTCTCATGCGTTTTCGCCTATGCCCATATTGCTGTTTGTGTGTTCATTAAAGAAAAAACAAAAAACAAAAGGATTTAAGCACTTTGAACATTGGCTCCTTCACTCAATTTTATCTGCTGAGTTTGATTGGCCGTTGTGAAATTAAATACTGTCGTCTCTGAAATATCTCTCATCGCAAAGAACGTCGTTCCCATAACATGTGAATAAATAAATTCCTAAATACGAAAAACCAGTGAAAATAAATAAAATGAAGGTTAAACACAACACACTAGTGCAGGTGTTACAGAGATGCTCCAGTAAAACCTAAAACTATGCGGTGCCTACAATTAAAGCTCCTGTTTCAAAACGCTGTAGAAAGAGAATCAATACCAAAATGACGTCAAACGTGATCAGCATATCATTGTTTGCCTATATCTGACGTTTCAGGTGGAACTAATTTAATTAGTAACTGTACTTTAGCTTAACTGATGTTATCTGAGACAAGTTAAACACGCACCCTCCGAATTGCTCGATGTCGAATGGCTGTTGTTTTATTCCATAGCTCCACAACAGTACATTTCGCACGTATCGGCTTTTGCAAAATTTTGCTCGAGCGGAATTCCCGTGCCGTGCCCTAAAATTATCACGTACCCTTTGACAATCTGTGTATGTACAGTATGTTCATAATTGAAGATCAGGTTTCAAAACGCTTTAGAAAGAGTAACACTGCTCAGAATGGAGTGAAATTTGAATAGCAAATTATTCACGCAGGAGAAAATCGTTGAAATTTAATGAAAATTTTAGCAGTGCATGGCCCTGTAAACGTCTTAACGTAAATGGGGTCGGCTACAAATGACAGATTACTCGCAATACTACTGCTACGGTTTGAGTTGCACATTACATCACTGTACTGTTCAATGTCCGTCACGGAACAAGTTCAGCATTCAATACTTATGGGACTGTTACTTGGGTAATTCCATCCACAAGGGCAAAGTCATGCTGAGAGTTGACAACACTCTCTTAGGATTTAAAGGTTGGCTACAGCACGCATACACAAGCTCTGGAATCCATGATATTGTTGTCGCGCTTCGCAGCGCACGTATTAACTTATGGCAGTTTGGAAGCCAGTGTAGGAGCCCACCAGCTGTGGTGCGCACGTGTGTTGGGCGAGGGGTCGTCGCCGAGCTACCGTACTGCTGTGTCCGCCAGCAACGACACAGGATTTGGTATTGAGTTGATATTTTTTATCATTTGCAGCGCGCTTATTAATTTAAAGAAAAGTGTTTGTGTATGTGCGTAGCAGCAGACGGTAATTTTGATAGTGATAGGAGTTGAATTCTTAAGGGAAACCACTGTAAGGCGAATAGATTAAGTATTAATTTTTGTCATTATTTCTTTTGTAATTGTCAGGTAATAGTTTCACTATGTATTTAATTGTGAAGTATTTCAGTCTGTCTCAAGAGTTTGATTAATTTGTGATATTGCTTTAATGCCACTGGAGGCAGATTTACATAGGAAGCGATTGTTCAAGCGTTTTGTTAATTGAATGAGAAAGAATCGCTTTCACAATATAGTTTTGGGGAAAAAAAGGAATTAAGTGTTTGGGTTATCATTTATCGAGTTTAGCTTTGACCAAACACTTTCTCTTGAATTATATGTAGTTGTAGCAAGCAGCAGCAGCTGCAGCAACAGCAAGAGCCGCCATACAGAACATGCATTGCACTCAGCATGAATAATAGGTTTTTTTATGTTTTTTGTTAAATAATGGAATGCAGCAGATCAAGCAGTGGCAGCAGAAAGACCAAGTAAGTTATCTGTTGCGCACAGGACCAATTAAAAAAAATAAAGGTTAGGCGATCTCTGTAATAGTAAAGTTAACAAGGTACAAGCACGAGATTTTCAGTAGAAAACACGAGATAAGAAGACAGAGCTCGCGACTTTCAGTACCACATCTGATGCGAGAAATCGGTTTTTAACGGTCCTCAGGCCAAGAACAGCACAAAAAGCAAAGTGACATCGGTTTTAATTCTCCTGGGGTCAAAAACCGGATAAAAAGCAAAATTAGAGCGGTTTGTAACTTTTGTGAGACTACCGCAAGAAATGTTCAATATGCTCTTTATCGTTTTCTGCCCAAAGGTGAAATCGACGTCAGATCGGAGCGTCTCGGGGTCAGTTTCAGAATACGTAGCACAGTACGTGCCTTCAGTTCAGCTACATTCGTAGTTGGAGCACTGAACACATCTTTCAGATAACCCCACAGCCAGAAGGCACATAGATTAATATCATATGATCTGGACGGGTAAACTGTAGGGAAACGACGGCTTTTGATTCTAGCATTTCTGAAATGCCTCTTCGGCAGCTGCTTCACTGGCTGTGCAATGTGCGGAGGTGCGCCATCTTGCATAAAAATTATCCTACCCATACCCACACGCTGTTGAAGGGCTGAAACAATGTTGGTGCTGCAAAATACTCTCATAGCGTTTACCAACTCCCTCCCATGGATGATTTTATATGGAAAGTAATGCAGGCTGTTTCGTAGGATTTTATGCACCGTCCTCGCAGGCATTTCCAACGTACGGTCAATTCCCCGTACACTGCATGTTTGTACAGGACGGCTCGACGCTTCCTGCAATGCTGTGGCCACATCTTCGACAGACGTCGGATCAACTGCTTTCCCCGCTCTGCCACGTCGCACTCAAAAAGAACTTGTGTTTTCGGATTTTGTAGCCATTTTCTCAAGACCATCAGTAGACTTTGGACCACCGCTTTTATTCATATCCTCGACTGTCCGAACTTGAGCAGGGCCACTGGCACGAAATCACTGTTCTCGTAAAAGAGCTTTACCAGCAGCGTGCGATACTTCATAGAGACAGTAATGTTGGGCGTCTCGAATGCAAAGTATGTAACAACACTGTGCCGTGCGTATACTCCAGTGTCTATTCTGACGCTTACAGCGCCCCCTACTGGTCAATTTTTCTTTAATTTTCTTTTTAATTCGTTCTTTCCTCCTGCGTCAATAATATACTGTTCAAATTTCACTTCATTCTGAGCAGTGGCTATCTTTTTACAGCGTTTTGAAATTGGAACTTTAATTTTAAACACATTCTGTAATAAATTACATCCAACTGGGCAGAAATAATTGCTTCCCATCCTGGAGAAACATGCAAGCTCACACATTTTGTTACAACAACAGAAGTTTGAAAAGTCCGAAAAGGTAATCAAAACATTCCGCTTCCGACGTGTATGTCAAATTCAAGCCTTCCGCGCTGCCTAAACGTTTCACCGGCCACGTCCATAGATTACATTAGTTTCTTCAGTCCCGAATGAAAACTTTTCCTGCAAGTAATTGTTTGGTCAAACTTGAGAGCCTCAATTGTAGGGAGGCAGGTATTCGTATTCCTCTGAAGGCTCTCAGGAACAGTGGATGGTTCAAATGTCTCCAAGCACTATGGGACTCAATATCTGAGGTCATCAGTCCCCTAGACTTAGAACTTTTTAAACCTAACAAACCTAAGGACATCACACACATCCGTGCCCGAGGCTGGCTTCGAACCTGAGACCGTAGCAGCAGCGCGGTTCCGGACTGAAGCGCATATAACCGCTCGGCCACGGCAGCCTGCTAAGACCGGTGGATCTCTTTTCTTAATGATATCTGTGGACTCCAGAGGTCACTTCATGATTTATGAACCATCTCTGCAGAGTCAAAAGCTGTACAATCACTTTTTATATAGTAAGTCGGAATTTCAGTAATGGTAGGAGGAACATGAAATTCTTTAGCCTGCTTTATATAAGTCGGAACTCGAAAGGTTAAATGTGAGAATGTACTTCCACATAACAATGCAAACCACAGTAACATATTGATAGTTCCGCACGATACAACTCTGGTATGTGAAGGAAATTGTCTTTTAATTTTTTTCTCCTCGTTATCACATTTACAAGTTGCTGTAGTTTCAAGACTTTTAGATTTGATTGTTGTGGAATATACCATAGTGTAATAGAATTTCACTGTCTTTTAAACATATATAATAGAGAAAAATAAAAACAAAAAGAGTGTTATTAGCGAACATTTTCTCAAGACACGGGCACGGATGTAATAACGCTGAACGATCGTAAGATCAGCTTCGGAGTCGTACCCCATGTACGTGATTTAACTTAACTGTTAAAAATTAAAACGAAGGATTTTCTCAGGATTAATGCCAGTAGTGTCATTTTGTAGTTACGATGCTGGAGTCGTATTTGGAATGAGGGATGTTGAAGGCTCCAGGCTTGCGCTATTTCACGTCAATCTTTAGACAGATGTTAGAATTATTACTTAAAATATGTTACGGCAGTTACTCGATGCACACTTCTCCAGGGTGGGACCAAGCAGATTCTCCGTCTCCAGTAACTTTGACGTACGTTCTTCCATTAGAGTATAAACTGCGTCCTATTAGATTCTACCCCTGTAGCACGGATCCCTCCATTTAGAAGAAAACGTTTTCTAATCATAAATTTATTTACATATGAGACTAAAACGTTTGTTGAATAGGCTGCATGTTCCACCAGTTCTTACTTCAAATCCTTCAGCCTTCCCATTGCCAACAGATTTTTTTTTTTTTATTCAGTATGTACTCAACACTTACGTAGTAAATATCAACAATTCTGTTTAAACCTTTGCAAGAAAATCAATAAGATGGCTCCAACTTGCACCCAGAAGAAATTGCGTGTGTGTTTCCGGTAAGTGAAATAGACTATACCCTTGTTTGTGCAGAGCCATCTCCTTCTACGCACTGTTTTAATGTCGGATCGTCTGTGGAGTGAAAAGTGAATCCTCGTGTCGTCGAAATTAACATATTGACGCCCAGAATAAGAAGTATTAATCTGAAATCATCCAGAATTTTTTGAGATATTAGTATTTGATCTTGTCAGCGGTCAGGAACGGCTGCCCGGATCTTCAACAACTCTTTCTCGTAATTAAACCTTTAATTAAATTTTGACCTACTCCTTCTAATTATATGTTTGTGGTATCACCATTCCCGTGTACCTCCAGACCCCATCGCCCAATACGGAATTACATTCCTGCTTGTTGTTTTCGTCCGAGGTAACAGTTTTGGAGTCTCCTTCACATGCATTATTTTTGAGAAGAAGTAACATTTTGTTGAAACTCAGCTACCGTTTCATTATTCGTTCAAGTAAAGTTACTGGAGCTTCATAAACGTTTACCAACTTCTGACAAATACTCATGGTGACATACGACCAAAATAATTAATTTTTCTGACGATGAATTCTTCAGTTAATTCATTTGTATGAAACACTCACAATGGGGTAAGTTTAATTTTATGGAGGAAACTGATTCACAGATTAAATAGACCTTATAGTTACTTCATTGTTTTAAAATTCCAAAGAAAGAAGAATTTATTTTGCAACAACCTCATCTGTCCGCGGTTCTAGACGGTTTCTACCTAACCTACTAAACTGAGAGTAGAGGTCGGTACCAGTATGCCGCACACAACATTCATGAAACGAGTAACTGTGAGTCTCGATGTGCAGCCAGCTGATTAAAGTATCTGTGCGACTTTAAGAAAACAAAGATCCACAGCAAATGGTTTCCAAGAATTCTGTTCCCGAAATATCGGTATTTTCGGACGACCGCGTGAGATCCTCATTCTCGAAGATATACTTCCCGTCAGCGTCTCGGCAGTGTACAAAATTAAGGTTGAATATTGGGTCTTACGCAAGGCATGACTTCAGGAAAAGTCTCTCATGACACATACAGATCGCTGCACTGGAAGGGAATGTTTAACAAACACAAAAGAAATTTGTATGCGTTCCTGCCCAAAGAAGAGGAATGGGGCAGCTGATGTTCAAACATAAACCAATGACTTAACAGAAGGAGTCCTTTCGTTCCTGTATTTTACTCCTGCTACCTTCAGAATTTCAACAAGTCTTCCAGTCAACATTGACAAGAACTTTCTCTGAGTCTACAATGGCTATAAAAATAAGTTTACCTTTCTATAACGAAGCTTGTAAGCTAAGGTGTTTCGAAATTATTGCCTCGCGTGTTCCTACGTTTCTCCGGAAACCAAACTGGTCTTCCCCGAGGTCATCCTTACAATTTTTTCCATTCTCCTGTGAATAATTCGTTTCATTATTAAACTGATAGTTCGGTAATATTCAAACCTGTCAGCACCTGCTTTCTTTGGAATTGAAATTATTATATTCTTCTTGAAATAGGTGTTTCGCCGGTCTCAAATACCTTGCACGCCGTGTGGAGTAGTTTTGGGTGGTTGATTCCGCCTGGGCTGACAGTATCTCTGAGGGCATGTGGTATTTGCGAGGGACCTTGTCTCCACTTAGGACTTACAATACTCTTTCAGAACCTTCTTGCAGCATCATACCTCCCATCTCATTACGTCACTTCCTCTTTCCTTTCAACATAATACCTTGAATTTCATTTCCCTTGTTTATCCACTTTGTATACTCCTTCCATATTTCAGCTTTCTCTTATTCGCTTTGTTTTGATTTTCCACCCGAGTTCACGATACTCATACAGCTACTTCCCTTTCCTCCAAAGGTCTCTGTAATTTTCCTACTAGCGTCATTTCTGTTTTGCCCTAGTCATACATACTTCTATAGACTTACCTTTGTCCTCCAGCCATTCTTGCTTAGGCATTTGCACTTCCTGTCAGTTTCACATTCTAGGCGTCTGTATTGACTTTCATCTGTTTCATTTGCTGCATTTTTATATTTTTTCCTTTCATCAGCTGAATTCAGTATCTCCGGTGATGTCCAAGGTTTTGTAAAGGGTCATGTATTTTTACCTGTTTGTTTCTTTGCTGCCTTTACTATTACATTCCTCAAACCTACCTATACGTCTTCTACTCTATTCATTTCCCCAGTTTCAGTCAGTCGTTGCCTAATTGTCCCTTTGAAACACTCAACAGTCTCTGGTTCATTCATCTTATTCAGGTCCCATTTCCGTAATTTCCTACCTTTGGCAAGTTCTTGTTTTACTCTACAGTCCATAACCAACTAATAATTAGTAGACCAACAGATTAGTCTTGTGCGTCAAAAGATACACTGCCCCCTCCCTAGACCGTTGTGGGTGCACGTACAATACAGCTATTTGTATACTGTAGGTACGTAAACCTGACCACTTCGGCAAGGTCCACGGTTTTTGGGGGCAGATGACGATACCAACCTGCAGCAGCGCTATTAGGGTGTTCGCTGATGATAATTTTGTCTACAGAAAAGTCCTTGGATAATTATAAAGAAATGCAATAACATTTGAAAGGAATCTCCGTGTAGTGAATAGTTGAACCTTTTCAATGAGGATAAATACAAGATTACGACTACAGCGTAAACAACGAGATAAAATCCGGTTGTAAGGCTGCTTCACATTTTAGGTACAGGTAAGACGCAGACCCGAAGTTATTGGAAATAACAACAAATCCATACTTTCCCCCAGAAATGCCCTTCTTGTGTGTACACCTCACGTGTTGCAACTCTATTCCTTTTTATGGTGTTCTGTTTCTTCTGATACAAGTTTCGAGCGTAGTTCTTTTCCAAGCTTCACCTGTGTAAAATCAAGTTAGATTTTTCATTTAGTTTTATCATGTTTATAAACGACCCCGCACAAATTCCTCTCCTCTGGTAACCTCTTCATCTCAGAGCACCACTTGCACGCAGAGTCGCCAGTTATTTGTTGGCTACAGTTCACTGTTTGTCTTCCTCTACAGCTTTAATGGAAGCTATTTCTTGATGTCTTAGTACATGTTCTCTCATTCTGCCTCTTCTTCTTCTTACCTGTGTAGTGATGGGATCAAACGTACATTCTCAGAGAAGTGTTCCTGCAATTAAGGTCTACGTTTGATATCTGAAGACTTCTTTTGATCAGGAATGCCCTCTTCGCCTGCATTAGCCTGCTTTTTATGTCACCCTTGCTCCGCCCATCATGGCTTATTTTGCCGCCTGCGTGGCAGAATTCCTTAACTTCGTCTACTTCGTGATCTCCGATTCTGATGTTAAGTTTCTCACTGTTCTCATTTCTGGTACTTCTGAATACTTTCATCTTTCTTCGGTTTACTCTCATTCCACAGTTTGCTCTAATTAGATTGTTTATTCCATTCGCCATATCATGTAATTCCTCTCCTCTTTAACTCAGGATAGTGGTGTCATCAGCGCATCTTATTACTGCTGTTCTTTCACCCTTAATTTTAATCCCGTTCTTGAACTTTTATTTTATTTCCGTCATTGCTTCTTCTGTGTGTAGACTGAACAGTAGAATCGAAAGAACGCAGTGTTATCATACATGATTTTTAATCCCGGCACTTTTTTCTTGGTCTTCCTTTCTTATTGTTCCCCCTTGGTTCCTGTAAACGGTAGATATTTACATATAGCTTACATCACTTTTTCTGAAAATTTCGAACACCTTGCGCCGTTTTACATTGTCGAACGTCTTCTCTAGGTCGTCAAAACCTATGATCGTATCTTGATTTTTCTGACAGTTTGCTTCCATTTTCAAGGGCAACGACAAAATTGTCTCTCGGGTGCCTTTATCTTTCCTAAAACCAAACTGATCATCATCTAAGCAGATCCTTAAGTCTCTTTTCCGTTCTTGTGTATAACATTCGTGTCAGAAACTTTGATGCACGAGTTATTAAGCTGACAGTGCGATAGATCTCGCATTTACATGCCCCTGCTGTCTTTGAAATTATGTGAATCATATATTTCCAAGAATCTGAGGGAATGTATCGAGTCTCATATTTACATACCTACTTGGAGAGTCCATTGATTGCCACATTCCACAGTGATTTTAGATATACTGACGGCGTGTTCTTTCCTCCGTTTTTGATCGTAAATCTATTCCAGAATAGATGTGGCTAAGCCATGTCTCCGCAATATCCTTTTTTTCAGGAGTGCTAGTTCTGCATGGTTCGCAGGAGAGCTTATGTAAAGTTTGGAAGGTAGGAGACGAGATACTGGCAGAAGTAAAGCTGTGAGTACCGGCCGTGAGTCGTGTTTGCGTAGCTCAGTTGGTAGAGCACTTGCCCGCGAAAGGCAAAGATCCCGAGTTCGAGTCTTGGTCCGGCACACGGTTTTAATCTGCCAGGAAGTTTCGTAAATCTATTATTTGGAACCCTATGACTTCCACAGCAACTGATATTCGTGATTCTGTCACGCCATAAGTAGTCCGTCCCTCTCGTAAAGGCCTTCAGCTACTCTTTACTGCTGTCCACTTTCTCCTCTGTCACTGGCAATGGAATTCCAGTTGTACTTAACTGTCATAATGTCGGTCACTTTTCATATCAAATATATGACCTATATATTCTTGTTTGCTGAAAGTGAGTTTTTGTTGAACGTTAAATTTTGGGCCATCTTTTATTTTGAGTTATCTGTGCACTGAGGAGAATTTTGTTAAATTTCCCAATAAAACTGTTTGCTTTACTTCGAAGATTGATTCTTTCGTGTAAAATGTTTCGTGGATTTTTGTGTGATATATGTAGATTTTTGCCTCATCTTGAATGTCATATTTTTGTTCACTTTTCGTATCAAATATATGGTCTATATATTCTTGTTTGCTGAAAGACAGATTTTGTGGAGCGTTAAATTTTGGGCTTTTATTTTGAGTTATCTGTGCACTAAGAAGAATTTTGTTAAATTCCTCAATAAAACTGTTTGCTTTGCTTGGAAGTTTGATTCTTTCGTGTAAAATTTTACGTGGATTTTTTTGTGTAATATGAGTAAATTTTTGCCTCATCTAGAATGTTCCGTCCAGAGAATTATGACAAAATACTTCACAGTGTGTAGATAATAAGAAAGCCACAATTTGAAATCCATTAAAAATCAACTTTCACCAAAGGAAGTTAATTAATAGCGCATCTGGGACATGTGAACGGGTGGATAACATATCTGTTCCGCACATACATCATAAATGTGACAGTGAAAAGTGTTGTCATTAGTCATTAAATAACACTGAAGACCCCATAAATGTACGTAAATTGTAAACGACACATACAATAGATAAATGTATATTGCTATACATGTGTATCTGTAGTATGTAGAGTGAACAACTGTCAGCACTGAACTGTCAAAATATCTGACAAAAATGTATTTTCACGTTTCGTAACCACAAGAACTATTACACTTACCGAGGCATGACAGAAAGACTTGACTGTATATGCAATATGCTAGTCACTTCAAACTAAATGCTATTTGTAAATAACGGATTTCAACTATCAGTCGTCCATTTTAAATTGTATTGGCAGACCTAGATTTTAGCAAGAAACTAGCCATTCTCAATGCGCTATCATTTTTAATCAATGCATGTAATGCCTGTTGGTCGGGCTTTATCCACAGTCATAGTATACTATACAGGTAGTTTTCTATGAACTGTGGACAACAAACACAATGAGGCGAGGTAAATAGCAGGCTGCAGAGGCTAACACGTGTCTCTGTGCAGCCCTGTGACACAGCATCACACGGTGTACAGTGCTTGTGACAGACCTCAGACCTCCCTCAGGCTGTGTGTGTGTGTGTGTGTGTGTGTGTGTGTGTGTGTGTGTCTGCCGGTTCACCTGAGTGATGCTGTCGGCGGGCTAATTGATCCATTGTCAGGTGTGGACACAAGTGGTTGGGGAGGAGGCAGTCGGTCTTCCGGTCTTCTCCTCTGCGTGGTCGTTGCGTGAGCGAACCCTGCCATCATCATGACGACAACATGTCTTCAGCCACTGACAGTGACACCGCAATTTATCTGAGGAGAACTACAACGAAGTTGTGTTAGTTTTGTTCATGACGAACTGAAACCTGGTTCCCCTCCAAACTTGAATTTTCTTTCTCGTCTTTTCGATTCCGTACTTGAGTTGGACCCGTGGTCTTGGGGTAGCGTCAAAACGTCTTCGGTACAGTGTTCGAATCCCGCCGCTGATAAATTTTGATTAGTAATCTGCAATGTCGGCCGAAGACTTCCCACATAAGAATTCACTCTCATCCTGCCAACGACCGTGTAAAAGAGGACGGAGTAGCTTGTAACCTCCCCACAGTAAAAAATATGTGTATTGCATTTAAATTTAGTGTAACCTCCCAACAGAAACGTCCCGAAACCTCTCAACAGTAAAAAATATAATTATTTATATCATTCACATTCAGTGTAAGCTCCCAAGAGATAAATTCCGTAACCTACCAATAACACAATGTGACTAATCTCTCAGTGAAATTGTGGTTCACTTATAACCATTCAGTAATTAACAGTGAATTTAAACTGCTAAATTTTGGACGTCAGCAGTGCTGCGTCATGGCCCTGAAAGATCATTCTAAATAAATTGGAAATTCTTACCTCAATAAGGTCGCCGGACAAATCATATATATCTGCTCTTATAAAAAAATTTCTGGCACAGACCTGTGCAATGCTGGTCGATAGATTTGTCATGTATAAAAAGAAAGAACTGATTTTTCTTTACAATAATCGGGATGACCATCGATTGGAGAAATTAGTAAGTTCTTTAAATTGAGATGAATGATTATCAAAAGTTAATTTTCTTATGAGAAAGGTTATTCTTAAGAGATTTTTTGAAAACATTTACATGGGGCTTGACATAACAATATTACATATGCGCGAAGCTGCTTTTACCTTATACTACAACGCTCAGGCACCGCCAACGCTCCCACGATCGGCCCAGCCAACTCGATACACCTGACTTCTCGCAACTACTGCTACCGACACTGCTCTTACTGCATACAACACTGCTCTCTGGTCTGAGATTCTCTTATAGCTTACACATCGCAGGCAGCGCGTGAGCAATCCATGGAAATTACTTCTGCTCGAATGCGCTAGCGACAAATTCCTTAGTCATGGACCTCTTACAAGCTGACAGAGGTTCAGGGCACTCTCTTGTTATAGGGGTGGGAAACTGTCCCTGAAGGCGGAACGATCAACAAAGATCAACGGCGTGAGGATTCAGAAAGGCAATGGAAACCACTGCATTAAAGACACGTAACGTGTATCCACAGGACATGTGGCCTGTAATTGAAGAAGTGTCATGGTGATCTCTCCTTTAGCAAAAGTTTCCGGAATAGACCCTCATTGGGACGTCGGGGAGGGGACTGCCACGGGGGAGGTTACCAAGAGAGAGAGATTCAATAATCAACGAAATAATAACATGCTACGAGTCGGGGCGTGGAATGTCAGAAGCTTGAACGTGGTAGGGAAACTAGAAAATCCGAAAAGAGAAATGCAAAGTCTCAATTTGGATATAATAGGGGTCAGTGGAGTGAATTGGAAAGAAGACGAGAATTTCTAGTCGGATGAGTATAGGGTAATATCAACAGCAACAGGAAATGGTATAACGGGAGTAGGATTCGTTATGAATAGGAAGGTAGAGCAGAGAGAGTGTTACTGTGAACAGTTCAGTGATAGGGATATTCATATCAGAATCGACAGCAAACGAACATCGACAACGATAGTGCAGGTATACATGCTGACTTCAGAAGCTGAAGATGAAGAGATAGAGAAACAGTATGAGGATACTGAAAGGGTACTACAGTATAGGGATATGAAAATCTAAAAGTCATGGGAGACAGGAATGCAGCTGTAGGGGAACGAGTAGAACGAAAGGCTACAGGAGAATATGGGCTTGGGACAAGGAATGATAGAGGAGAAAATTAAAATGAGCTCTATAATAAATTTCAGCTAGTAATGGCGCAACTCTGTTCAGGAATCACAAGACGAGGGGGTATTCTTGGAAAAGGCCGGGTGATACGGGAAGATTTCAGTTAGATTACATCATGGTCAGACAGAGATTCCGAAATCAGATACTGTATTGTAAGGCGTACCCAGGAGCAGATATAGACTCAGATCACAATATAGTAGTGATGAAGAGTAGGCTGAAGTTCAAGACATTAGTCAGGAAGAATCAATATGCAAAGAAATGGGACAAAGAAGTACGAAGGAATGACGAGATATGATTGAAGTTCTCTGAGGCTACAGAGACAGCAATAAGGAATAGCTCAGTAGGCAGTACAGTTGAAGAGGAATGGAGAACCCCAAAAGGGCGATAACAGAAGTTGGGAAGGAAAACATAGGTAAAAAAAGGTAACAGCGAAGAAACCATGGGTAGAAGAAGAAATACTTCAATTGATCGATGAAAGGAGAAAGCACAAAAATGTTTCGGGAGAATCAGGAATACAGAAATACAAGTCGCTGAGGAATGAAATAAATAGGAAGTGCAGGGAAGCTAAGACGAAATGGCTGCATGGAGAATGTGATGAAATCGAAAAAGAAATGATTGTCGGTAGGACTGACTCAGCATAGAGGAAAGTCAGAACAACCTTCGGTGAGATTAAAAGCAAGGGTGATAACACTAAGAGTGCAACGGGAATTCCTCTTTTAAATGCCAACGAGAGACCGGGTAGGTGAAACGAATACATTGAAAGCCTCTATGAGGCGGAAGATTTGTCTGATGTGATAGAAGAGGAAACAGGATTCGATTTAGAAGAGACAGGAGGCCCGGTATTAGAATCATAATTTAAAAGAGCTTCGGAGGTCTTAAGGCCAAATAAGGTATAAGGGATAGATAATACTGAGTAAGAATTTCTAAAATCATTGGGGGAAGTGGCAAAAAAACGACTATTCACGTTGGTGTGTAGAATGTATGTGTCTGGCGACATACGATCTGACTTTCGGATAAAAATCAATCACACAATTCCGAAGACGGCAAGAGCTGACAAGTGCCAGAATTATTGTACAATCAGCTTAACAGTTCTTGCATCCAAGCTGCTGACAACATTAATATACAGAACAATGGAAAAGAAAATTGAGGATGCGCTAGATACGATCAGTTTGGCTTTATGCTGGAAAAAGCGTTCGACAATGTAAAATGGTGCAAGATGTACGAAATTCTGAGAAAAATCTGGGTAAGCTATTGGGAAAGACGGGTCATATACAATATATACATCGGCCAAGAGCGAATAATAAGAGTGGACGACCAAAAACGATGTGCTCGTATTAAAAAGAGTGTAAACCAATAATGTAGTCTTCCGGTCCTACTGTTCAATCTGTACATCGAGGAAGCGATGATGTAAATAAAATAAAAGTTCAGGAGTGTAATTAAAATTCAATGTGAAAGGATATCAGTGATACGATTCGCTGATGACATTGCTATTCTGAGTGAAAGTGAAGAAGAATTACATGATCTGCTGAATGGAATGAACAGTCTAATGGGTACAGAATATGGATTGAGAGTAAATCGAAGGAAGACGAAGGTTATGAGAAGTAGTAGAAATGAGAACAGCGAGTAACTTAATATCAGGATCGATGGTCACGAAGTAGATGAAGTTAAGGTATTCCGCTAACTAGGCAGTAAAATAACAAATGACGGACGGAGCAAGGAGGACATGAAAACCAGACTAGTACTGGCAAAAAGTGCATTCTTACGAAGAGAAGTTTGCTAATATGAAACATAGGCCTCAATTTGAGGAAGAAATTTCTGAGAATGTACGTCTGGGGTGCAGCATTGTATGGCAGTGAAACATGGACTGTTGGAAAACCGGAACGGAAGAGGACCGAAACATTTGAGACGTTGTGCTACAGACGAATGTTGAAAATTAGGTGGACTGATAAGGTAAGGAATGAGCAAGTTTTGTGCATAATCGGAGAGGAAAGGAATATGTTGAAAAACCTGATAAGGAGAAGGGACAGCATGATGGGACATCTGTTAAAACATAAGGGAATGTCTTCCATGGTACTAGAGGGAGCTGTAGAAGGCAAAAAGTGAAGAGGAAGACAGAGATTGGAAAACATCCAGCAAATAATAGAGAACGTAGTCTGCAAGTGTTACTCTGAGATAAAGAGGTTGGCGCAGGACAGATATTCATGGCGGGTCGCATCAAACCAGTCAGAAGACTAATGATAGAAAAAAATAAGTGAAAATAAAAAAAAACGTGACTTCAAAAACCAAATCTTCAAATAAGTAGAGCAAATTGTTTCTGGCAGAATAAACTGTGTATAATTTGCTTTTTATGAAGACACCAAGAGAAGACATAAAAATAACGTCACACCTTCTCCTCGGGTAGGGCAACGTGCCGCAGTGGATACACCAGTTCCCGTGAGTTCACCGAAATTAAGCGCTGTCGGGCGTAGTCGGCACTTGGATGGGTGACCATCCAGGCCGCCACGCGCTGTTGCCATTCTTCGGGGTGCACTCAACCTCGTGATGCCAATTGAGGAGCTACTCGACCGAATAGTAGCGGCTTCGGGCAAGAATACCATCATAACGACCGGGAGAGCGGTGTGCTGACCCCACGTCCATCCTATCCGCATCCTCCAATGAGGATGACACGGCGGTCGGATGGTTCCGGTAGGCCACTCGTAGCCTGAAGACGAAGTGCTTTTTTTTCCTAGGGTCCTGCCAACATCCATGAATTCCTTAAAAATACTTCGCGCTAACTGGACACCAGTACGTTTAAGGAACCTGGAACACAAAGACAATAAACTTTTCAGTTGATGACGGACATGTTTGTAAATGTACCATCATGGAAAAGATAAATCATTCGAAAATGAAAGCGGTGTTATTTATTTCATGTCTGTGTCAACATGTAACTCATTAGAGACGAAAATTGCAAGTGTTTAATTTTACACGTACAGCAAACTAGCAGCCTCTGATAATTCGGTTGACTGTTTCTTCATGAGTGACGAGGGACGCCGAATCCAGTTTCCAGTTAAATGGCTTTTATATTGACGAGTGACACATAGTTTTCACATTAATACTGTTTTCTCACAGATTAATTATTTGTTTTCTGGGTCTTCATTCAAAAATTCATATAGATCTACTACGTATATAGGCTCTTCCATAATTCGAGTGTGGTAGATGTAGAAAGGTTTCTTAAAGAATAGTTTGTTGTAAATATACGTGGGCTAGAAACCCTGCGTTCATAAATCGCATCGACACACGCTGACAGGGGGTACGTATATCAATCCCGAGGGGTATGATGTGTATCACTCAGGGAATGAGCCACCATTGTTTGAGTCCTACTAGCCGTTTCCGTGACTACAACGGACGCTGTGACGTGTGCGTCTTTCGGTGTGTGAAGTCCTGTCCCCCTCAGGGATGATGCAGCTAGCAGCAGCGCAGACGACCAACTTGCTGCAACAGGTACCGTAAAGCGAACAGAATTTTTGTCGATGTGTAAAATGTTTATTCCAGCTTCTGCCACCCGGTAACGTTGATTGTCCTTTGTGTACAGTGGCACTTCCACAGTACACTTGATTTGTAAGTGCATGAGCCGTTTTAGATTTTGAAACGGGTCTGTACCACTTTAATTTTTAACTGATTACCCCAATTCGTCTGGGGTCTAGTTGATAAGTTAGGACAGTGTTGTGTTTCTTCGCCGGCGATTGTGGAATTTTCGCTCATTGTCGCGGTATAATGAGTCGGCTGTCGATAGAGCATTACTTTATGGTAAACAAATCGGAAAAGCAACGAAAGTGGCGAGAAGTATGAAGTTGCACACTTATGCACCTAAACAGTCCCATCCTAATGAACTGGATAATATATCCACTACTCCACAAACTTGAAAATATAGACTCGTGTGGAATGTCGAAATACCGTACTAAATCTAACAAGTTCTGTATATTTTATTTTATTTTGACTTATTTGTGTACAAGTAAATGTTAACTGAAGGTAATCTTTGGTGGATTGCATCAATAAGAAGATACGATTTGTCAGTTTCTATAAAACTGTGAGATTATGTACGTTACCGACGACGTAAAATACATAGTTTTCCAACTTCTGTAATAATGGTCAGAGAGAGAGAGAGAGAACGAGTAGTATTTCCAGTACTGTTATAATGAATTTCCAAGTGGTAACAAACAGGATGAAAAATAAGTAAGTAATCAGTGCTTTTAACTAAATTAAGTGAATGATATATCGCCATCTGTTAGAAATTATTCTTCCAGGTGTAATCAAAATGCTTGTAAACCGATGTATTTCTTCAACTAGCAAATTATGTCTATGAAGCCGCCCTTTTTAAATTTTTTCTTAACTTTTATTTGATACTAGACGCCGGCCGCGGTGGCCGATCGGTTCTAGGCGCTGCAGTCCGCAACCCTGCGACTGCTACGGTCGCAGGTTCGAATCCTGCCTCGGGCATGGATGTGTGTGATGTCTTTAGGTTAGTTCTAAGTTCTAGGGGACTGATGACGTCAGATGTTAAGTCCCATAGTGCTCAGAGCCATTGAAGCATTGAACTTGATACTAGACTCGTGCCAATTACCATTATGATTTCAAATGGAGAAAAGGGACAGCTCCATATCTTTTCGACGTAGACAAATCCTATGACTTCTTTTGGGTCTTCATATTTCTTGTCTTGCTTCCATTATCAAGCACAATGTAAGAACTGCCTGTCTGATGGATTTGTTTTGCCTAAAGACTAACTGTTTGTTATCTGACATATCACCAGTTATTTATCATGTTCTTCTGTACCGTACGCGATTATTGTGAGCAACTTGTCTGTATTAATGCAGTAATCTGATTGCGCTATATTTCTCACGCTCATCTGCTTTTGCTATCTTGGCGAATCTGTGGATGACATTTTTCCGAAAGCCTGCTAGTATGTCTTCAGTCTCCTAGGTTCTACACATGAAGTTGAGTAGTCGTTTTCTTGCCAGTTCCAACAATAAATTTTAAAAATCCCGAAAAAAACTGTTGTTTATGCCTTATGCTTTATTTAATCCTACTCTTCCAAAGATTTTTTAATCTCTCGGTCTACTACTAGGTCCTATATGTCTTCCAAATTGACTTTCACTTCTTTTTCCATTTTTTTGACTCACTCTTCTCAATCATGACTCAATCTCACTGTCATACGAAATATCCTGCCTAGCTCAGTTTCTGTTTCGTTACATTCATCATCAGGCTTTTAGCTTCATTTTAATCCTTACTGCTAATCCATTCCACTTTGTTTTGCTCTGGCAAAACAGCGCCAGCCCTAGCCGTCTAGTCTGAGGCGATGAAACGTCACGTTTACTGACGGCGTGACAGCGACAGTTACCCAAGGCCAGTACTCACACCCACGCCCTGTTTGTAAACATCAACTGAGATGCCGTTCAGGATAACATTCCGTAATGTGGAGATGTCACCGTCGGCAATGAGGCTGGAGTGTAATGTAATACGGCCGAGGGATCAGACACTCCAATCTACATGTGCTTCTCTTTGTTTTTAACGCTTTTCATTGACTGCGCTTGAAGGTTCTGCGGGCTATTCGTGTAATGATCTAGTGGAGAGTCAGAGGCTTTCCAGCCAAATTCCAGTAGCAGTGGAAGCGGGGCTGAGGGAGTCCTAATTGTCAGTATACGGGAGGGTATTTCTAGTTCGACCATTTGCCTTACAACAGAAGGACACCCCCCCCTCCCCCCCGAAAACCTTGATCGGATCCTGGAGATGGGGGATTTAAAGTATTCTTAATTTAATTCTCAGACGATACGTTCCAGACATAAAATATGAATTGTCGTGCATGTGAAAGGGTGTTTCTCATGTTATGCTGAGTAAACTAGTCGACTTGCTCGACAGGTGTAGTATACCTCAAAAAATTTAAAAATTGCCGGATGTGCTTCACCATAAGGGCTACTTGTGCCATCCTGGATATCACTGGTTAGTCCCACGTGACGCTGTGTGGAGATATGGCGTGTGTCCGCTACCGCAGGTGGCGCACCTGGAGGAACCTTATCGTCTCCTTCCCCGTTAATTGTTCGTCGTACTTCACAAAAGAAATCCTGAACTGTCGTAATACATATCACAAGGAGAAAATGAAAATATTCGGTGTTCTTTTTAGGTAGAAAATTCAGTTTTCAAGGTAGGGTACTTTCCGGTCAACACATGCATCCCAACGTATTCCGAGGGAGTAGGTTCCACTAACAGTGATTCTGGAACGTCTGCAAAATACTCATCTACACCTACTGTAAATCCTTCATTAGATTACAGTTTTCATTTGATATGAAGTATTTCCCCATTACTGTTTTTCCATTTCCAACTTAATCATTAAAAAGATCTGTTTTTCGCCGGCCTGGGTGGCCGAGTGGTTGTAGGCGCTACAGTCTGGAACCTCACGACCGCTACGGTCGCAGGTTCGAATCCTGCCTCGGGCATAGATGCGTGTGATGTCCTTAGGTTAGTTAGGTTTAAGTAGTTCTAAGTTCTAGGGGACTGATGACCTCAGAAGTTAAGTCCCATAGTGCTCAGAGCCATTTGAACCATTTTTTTGATCTGTTTTTCTGCCTCGAAAGTGCACTGTCCATAATGTTTCTAGAAGGTGAAATCCAGTTTCCGTTTCTCGGTACAGGGCCACTGACGTCTTTCCACTTACCTTATGCGTGTTTCGTTACGGCGTGGACCGATTAATGGCCAGCCAGAGATAGATTAAATGCGGGAATCGAAGTTTTTTTTAGCGTTACGCGATTTGTGTTATCCATGGGAGACATACACCAAGATGACTAGCCACATGTGAATTGCAGTGCCACCTCTCTCCTTGTCGTTCTTTCGTCCTGCTAGATTGTTGTCACCAACGGACAAAATTTCCTGTCCATATATGAATTTCTTTTCGCTATAGACCTTCAAATACAAGAATTTATTGTGACATTTTATGGAAGTTAAGCAATGTTAACCAAGCAGAGACAGTTTTACAGATCCACTAGTTGATTATCTGGAATTCACGATTATTTATTTACCCCCAGAGACGAATAATTATTCAAACTGTACAGTTGTGGGAAAATATATTACGTGGTTAGTTCCATTCAGAAGGTTCTATTCTCTTATAAATAGTCAATTTGGTTAAACGTTTCTGGAAATGCCACTTAATAGTGCACAGATCCTGTAGTCTATGTTTGCTACGCTGACAGTGGTCGTTTTCGATTAGTTTTAGATGTCACCATCATCGCACCCTCCGTTCTCTGTTCTAGCAGTGCTTTACTGTGACCTCTTCCTACCACCACCACCACGACAAGGGGTTATATGGCAAAGGTATAGTTGTTTATCAGCCCAGCAACCTCAGAAACTATCGATTCGACACTAATATTTCGTTCTCAGTAGTTTGTACATGTCACCATCTGAAAAAGGGCACTTCATCCCATGCGAACCATACATGTGTTACCCCTAAACTAAATTTTTCTGGCTTGTGACTCTACATTCATTAAGTCTAAATGAAATTGTCTCATGCTTTCAAGAATTATGCTCCTACGTCATTTCAGTCCCTCCGTCGTCCCCACACAAGGCGCAGATAAAGAGTGTTTTGCCATCACACTGACCAAATTCTGGAGTTTTAAATTTGATTAAAATTGCATACAATACCACAGTTAGGTTCGAACACAAACACCGCCCCCCCCCCCCCCCCCCACACACACACACACAAATACATGCGCGCGCGCGCTCACGAGTCCCACTGAAACCTTGACTAGAGAGCTTTAATTCATACGGTGGGCCATCAGTTCTGTTGCATATATATATTTTTACAGAGAGCCGAAATATTTAGCTCTTATAGAACAACATTTCTAGAAACTGACCAGATAATTTATTCAGGGTGTTAGTTTTAAATTGAGACAGATAAATAGCTCGAAAGCAATGCATTGAACGAAAAATATGTTGTAAGTGAAAAGTTAATATCAGAAAAGGGAATATCTGTCTGTGCTGCAACTGGCCACCACCTAATGACCTCTCCTGCGTGAGGGGGTCAATTTTGTATTTTTAAATGGAAACCCCCCTATTTCTATGGCATATTCTGATTCTATGCCAAAAATATGTATGGTTTACTGACAAGGGAACCTCCCCATCGCACTCCCCTCACATTTAGCTATAAGTTGGCACTGTGGATAGGCCTTGAAAAATTAAACACAGATCAGTTGAGAAAACAGGAAGAAGTTGTGTGGAACTGTGAAAAAATAAGCAAAATATACAAACTGAGTAGTTCATGGGAACCTAGGCAACATCAAGGAGACTGGGAGCGCAGAGGCGCCGTGGTCTCGCGGTAACGTGAGCAGCTGCGGAACGAAAGGTCCTTGGTTCAAATCTTCCATCGAGAGAAAACTCTAATTTTTTATTTTCAGTTTATGTGACAAACTCTTATGTTTTCATCTCTTTTTTGGGAGTGATTATCACATCCACAAGAAAACCTAAATCGGGCAAGGTAGAAGAATCTTTTTACCCATTCGCTAAGTGTACAAGTTAGGTGGGTCGACAACATATTCCTGTCAAGTGACGCACATGCCGTCACCAGTGTCGTACAGAATATATCAGATGTGTTTTCCTGTGGAGGAATCGGTTGACCTACGACCTTGCGATCAAATGTTTTCGGTTCCCATTGGAGAGGCACGTCCTTTCGTCTACTAATCGCACGGTTTTGCGGTGCGGTCGCAAAACACAGACACTAAACGTATTACAGTGAACAGAGACGTCAATGAACGAACGGACAGATACTAACTATGCAAAAATAAAGAAGGTAAAATTTTCACTCGTGGGAGGACTTGAACCAAGGACCTCTCCTTCTGCAGCTGCTCACGCTACCACGGGACCACGGCGCTCCTAAGCTCACGTTCTCCTTGATGTTGCTTATATGGCCCATGGACTACTAAATTTGTATATTTTGCTTATTTTCTCACAGTTCCACACAACTTCTTCCTGTTTTCTCAATTGATCTGTGTCGAGTTTATCAAGGCCTATCCACTGTGCCAAGTTATAACTAAATCTGAGGGGGGTGCGATGGGGAGGTTCCCTTGTGAGACCCCTGTTTCCCACTCGTGATACATGGCACAAAAATCCATAAATATCAATGTGCATATTTTTGCAATTAAGAAACAACACATTTGAATCTACATTTCATTTACTATTAAAATGTAGATCTTTGTGGTCTAACGGCTGATACTGAAGTTCCAGCGTTATTTGAGTGTCGCAAATGTGATTGTACGGTACAAATAATATGGATACACATTAACATTTCTGGCAAAGAAGCTACTTGTGTGGTAACGTAGCTTTCCGTTCCCTACGAGGTTGACTATGGTGAGCCTCCAAAGCCTGGGAGTGCTTGATTGCCGTGGCTGCCCTAGAACCCCGCCATTGGGTGACTGGCTTGGGTGTGTGGTATTGCATCCAACCGCTCCAACTCTCGCGATGGCGCGATACTGGCGAAATACAAACCACAATCATTATAAAAACGTAAAATTCCCATGGCGTAATAGTGCCAGACGCGCCGGCCATGGATATTCACCGTAATCAAGCACCCCAATTGTGACAGACAAGGGACTTAAACCTAAACCAAGCCTCCCAGTGGTGAGAGGCAAGGGGACTCACCAATATCAAGCATCCCGATGGGAACAGAAAACCATAAGATTCACGTCGTTATTCCTGGATCGCGGTAAACATAGTTTCTAACCAGATACTGAAATAGCTAACCATATTGTACTGAATAATCAAATTTGCTACACCAAAGTAAATTTTGAACATAAATACGAACCGTTAGAACACAAAGGATTACGAGTTTAGCGTGGCCACACTCCGCAGCAAGCATAGAAAAATTTGTATTCTAAATAAAAAACGCCTCTTCTTACTGTTCTGTATTTTATTCTCCCAGACGCGTTACGCCTTTTTTTCACTGTAAGGCATCGTCAGTGGGATCTATAATGATACAATTATGATACACTTTTGTTTTGATGTGTATTTTTCGTAGAATATAAAATAGTACTTTGTACTATTTGTGTTCCAGTATTCGAAATATTACAGCAACCATCATTCTAAACAAAAACTTCATGAAACGTATGCTCTAAAATGGATATCATAATACTTATGAGCACTTCTTCGTCGTCAATACTATAAAACAAATCTCTTCTACGGTAAATACTTTGCTTTCCCTATTGTTGGACGAGGAATTAAGTACCAAAAAAAGAGAAAGAAAAAATCCGTTCGTACGTCCGTCCATCCCTCTCTCCCTCCCCCTCCCTCCCTCCCTCTCTCTCTCTCTCTCTCTCTCTCTCTCTCTCTCTCTCACACACACACACACACACACACACACACACACACATAGTCGATTTATACGTACATTAATATATAGTCAGAGCAACCATGCAAATCAAATATACGTTGTAGTTACAATTTTGTACAGCGTGTACCAATATGATAAAATTAATAATGCCACTCATCTGTGAACAGGAGTATTCCCAGCTCCCCATCGTGGCATGAAAGTGGTTTTAAGTTCGCGACTGACATAATTATCTCCGAGAGTGATCTGCAAGCAGTATTACAGCGCTTTCCGCAAATCCGCCATTCCGACGTCTGTCTGGGAACTCGCGGCGCAGACTGCTAACCCTATGTAGGTCAAGTTAAAACGGGCGACGGCCGCATGCAACTAACTCCCGCTACAGTGTCGGTGGCTGCGCTGAACTCCGGGCAATTGAGGCCGAGTGGGGAGCAGTGTTCTTATTAGTGCTGTCCGCGACCACGCGCAGCCGCTCCCCAAAAGCCCCGCCCCCAGAAACAGTTGCTGGTGGTGGGGTTGCCCCATTATACAGGCGGTCGGGTGCCGGATCACGGCCCTAACTGCCGCCGTAATTCGGAGCAGCACCGCAGCTGACGTGGCGGACACAGTAACAAAGACACTCGCTGTCTGCTCCAGTTGTAAATGGTCTACCCCGCTCCAGCCCTCGCTTTCTACCTCTTTCCCACCCACTACTTTATACTTCATGTTTCAGAGCCACTTATCTGCGTAATCGTACCTGTTGGTACTCACGACTGCACCCATTGGCGTGGTGGATTAACGACGGTCGTTTCTCTACGCACGGCATGCATTTATCCGAAACCATGTGCTGTTACTTTATGTGGAAACGACTGCAGTTTTTACAGTTTTCTGTATAAAATTGGCATTGCGAACAACAGCATGAAATAGTTTATTGTGACTATTAAAGTACACTGGTTGTGTAAACGCTTGCACTTCATGAACTTCAGTACAGTCTACATTCATTTCACGCCATTTATGGTCAAATATCTGAGCACAGCGGAAAGAAGACTCCCTAAAAATGGTTCAAATGGCTCTGAGCACTATGGGACTCAACTGCTGAGCTCATTAGTCCCCTAGAACTTAGAACTAGTTAAACCTAACTAACCTAAGGGCATCACAAACATCCATGCCCGAGGCAGGATTCGAACCTGCGACCGTAGAGGTCTTGCGGTTCCAGACTGCAGCGCCTTTAACCGCACGGCCACTTCGGCCGGCATTTTTGTGATAAACTTTATAGCCAAACGAACATTGTGAAATGGAAAATCGTGATACCAAATTGACCAACGTAGACTGTAGTTTTGGCAAAAAAGATTTATTGCTTGTAGATGATACGGCAGTTAAGAAAACTTAAATAGTAATTTGAGAGAAAACTGAAGTATTTTCGAGTATCTCATGGTAGTTATGTAAATGAATTGTCTAACAGTTCAACTCTTCAGAGCCTATTTAATTTTGAGCATAAAGATGTTACATTGGCTTAGCAATTGTGTAATACTTTCTTTCACGTTAAAAATTTATATAAATGCAAACACAGCATAGACTTCTGTAGTTTCTGTTCTGTTCTTTGTACTCTATAGAGGGAGTCGCAATATTCAGAAATATTACAGCAACGATCATTCTAAACAAAAAATTCGGGAAACATATCCTCTAAAACGGATATCTTAAAATTTATGAGCATTTCTTCGTCGTCGATACTCTAAAACAAATCTCTTCTAGCGTAACTACTTTACTTTCCCTATTGTTGGGCGAGGAAGGAAAATATCTAGTAAGCAAGGGCTCGAATCGAAAATGTGTTCCTTAAGAACTATAAACAGCTTATCAGCATAAGAGATCTGTTTCGGTGCAGGGTAGATGAGTATGTCGTCAAGTCCCTTAAGGTATGCACTTGAGAGCCCATGTTTACTGGACATTCTTGTTTTGTTTTGGTAGATACTGCCACATCTAAGAGCATGGAATTCTTTTCTTAACACCCTGTATAACCTCCACATCTCTCACAGTAACACATGACACATGCAAAAAGAACAGTTTTTATCATCTGTCATGTTTAGTTACAGATCGCCGATATATAAGGGCGTTACAGACTGAGTTTTAAAAATTTGGGAGGCTACATAGGGTGAAAATAGGAACATTTTGCCATCTGGAACCTATAGCCGGAAGTGTGAAATAAAATTTCTACGCATTCGGTTGGCGAAATGAAACGCCAGAATGCTGTACTTTTTAAAAATTTTACTGGCGAAACAGTAAAGTTCAGTCAAATACTGCAAACTGAAAATGTGGGCCGACCGCTGTGGCCAAGCGGTTCTAGGCGCTTCAGTCCGGAACCGCGCTGCTACTACGGACGCAGGTTCGGATCCTGCATCGGGCTTGGATGTGTGTGATGTCCTTAGGTTAGTTAGGTTTAAGTAGTTCTAAGTCTAGGGGACTGATGACCTTAGATGTACCATAGTGCTTAGAGGCATTTGAACCATTTTGAAAGTGTGCCTCCATTACTTTAGAGTAAACGATGAGTGTAACGACCACCAACTTCGTTACATAAAGTGCAACGTCGAACCATGTTTATTGTTATTGTCTGCAAGATTTGACACCGTTTCTGATATCACAGATGCTGGAAAGGTGCACTGAGTAAGCTGAGCTACTGTTCCTACTGCTGTTGAGTACACAAGGGAATTTAAATAGACCGTGAGGAAAAAGTAAAGCGGTGTAAGATCAGGGGAGCGTACAGAGAAAGGGATTGGGCGTCACCTTTACTGTCTGCATGGAGTTCTCTGTGAGACATGCCCTGGGCCGACGACTAAAGTGCTCTGGAGCACCGTCGTGGTGAAACAAAGAACTAGCGCACTGTTGCAAGCGAATGTTCTTCAGAAGTTGACACAGAGAGCTCTCCAGGAAGTTCAAACACCATTCACCTTTCAAACGATCAGCTAGCGTGTGTGGACCAATAAAATGATCTCCAAGAATTCTAGCACAAATTGTTACTGAGAATGTCAAATGTCTGGAAAACTGGGAGTACCAGCGCGTTGACGAATGAACCACTGTAGAACTGTTGCCGTGGCTCAAAGTGAGGGTACTCCGTAGTAAGAACTTGGTGCTCACGGTGTGAATGAAGATGTGCAACATGTAAAACATTCCTGGCACTCGTGTCATGTACATGCATTTCGTGCGCAATTGCACCTGTGCTTGTTCGTGGATTAGGAGGTACCGTCCATGAAGTCAGAACTTAAGTACGGTCAAGGGCGTACCCAGGATCTGAACTGGGGGGGGGGGGGGGGGGGAGGTCATACTAGTCCCATGGAACAAGGACTCGAGACAAAATACAGCACGTCTTATTAAATAAAACAGTAAACCAGTGAAAAACTGCTTTTAATAAACATTTTAAATACAAGAATGCACTTGTACAATCAGAGAAAACATGCAGCATTTCTTATTAAATAAAACAGTAAGCTAGTAAAAAACTGCTGCCCCCCCTGCCCCTAGCTGGATACGCCCATGAGTACGGTACGTAAAGCACGATAAGCAGACAACTATACAGTGACTAAAGTTGATCAGATGTGTGCTTAGAGTTCAGCACCAGTGATTGGAAGTGATGAACTGAAGCACAACGAGCACTAAGTAAACAACTTGCTTTACACAGGCTCGGGTATACTGATGTAGTTGTGTGTTCACAGTTTTCCTTCAGCAGCAGTGACATAATGTCAGTAGGTGGCAGGGTAGCTATCCAAGTGACATGTGGTCAAATACCACCTACTACTACAGAGGCTTTATTTCACATTTACACCTATAGGTTTCTCACTGCAAAACGTTTCGAACTTCAACCTCTACAATCATCCAAATCTTTAAAACGCCATTCTGGAGCATTCTTTAATACAGAAAAGCAACGGACCCAGAACAGAACCGTGTGGCACGCGCACTTCACCCGAGTTCTGTTTGTGGATTCTGGAGCACAACCTTCTGCTTCCTTCTTTCCAGATATGAAGTGAACGACTGGTGTACTTTATCTCGCTAATCCCATAACGCTGCAGTGTATTCAAAAGTATTGCTGTCATGTCCCGAAAGGGAGAAGAAGGGCTCTTTGTGTATGACAGGCGTCTTACTTCCATCGACGCAGTCGGAGAGGGACGGCAGCGTGGGCAACTTGCAGAACTCCAGCTCTGACTCGCCTACACCTAAAAAGTGTTCTCAGGAAAACAGAACCCTGTTTAATTCTCAATTGTAGCACTTCAAGTCAGCCTGATTCCTTCGTGATGGCACTGTGCCGACATCTGTAACTATTCTGATTGCCCAGACTGGCAACAATCGATACGAGGGTAAAGTCACAGACTCCTACCGTGCTGTCCTCCAGCTCGGTGGTGGGTCCGGCTTTTATACCCGTCACCCCTGTGTTATCCCATACTACTGGTGACCTGGAAAAATTCCTTCTGAGGTACATAGGGATCACGTGCTTGAACCTTACCGTATTTGACATATTCCGTGGCGCAGTCTCTGTCGTCATGCTGGGTGTTGTAATCTACTCTCTCCTTCCCAAGTCCCGTTATTGTCCACAATAACCAAAGTCTTTTATGAAAAACCTGAGAGGAGCGAAGATTACAATAAATTTTGTAGTTTCTGTAGCTTTTCATGTAGAGTGGGCTCCAATCCTTCTTGTCTAGGCATACTGATTCTTGAAGCTGAAATTCTCACAGTTTAGGTCCTCAAGGTGGAATTAAGCTAAATAAATTTGAAGATTGTTATTGCAGAATTTTTGTTGTTAGGTTAATATTTTTGTCACATTTTAGCATATCATTAAATCTTTTCAATTTTCACGTTAAAAAAGTAGATATTACATTGTTCGCACAAAATATAAAAATACCTCCTATCACATCAGAGGCACGCTTACTACCATTTCACTCTGCGGTAACAACAATATTCCAAAGGATTTACAGTTTTTCTTGACAAATGAGTCTCTATTAACTTCTACTATAATTTCATAAATGATCCAGAAATAAACATAAAAAACAGTACTGGATTGCGTAATTAATAATAGAATTTTTAAGTGTGGCAAATAATTCGAAATTTCAAATATTTCCAAAGAAAATAATTTCAACTGTACATTCAGAGCTAGTACTTATCAATTGTAACATCTAAAATAAAGTAATTTCTTTTCATAAATTTTAGCTTGATATATAAGATATTGTGTATAAAATTACATGAAAGTTTTCAGAAAAGTAGCTGAGATAATATTGACCTGTCCGAAATTAGAAAATTAGTGCTGGTATCGACAACTACTGTTGAGGGAAAGTAATACTAGAGGAGAACGTCCGTGACAGTGTGTCGTCGGGACAGTGGTAAGGCGCTCGGTGAACACCGCCCTCCTCGTGTGTGCGTAGTCTGTTCGTCTGAGACTGCCACGCTGACGCTGGTTGAGTTCATTAATACGCAGCGCTTCCACTGCTTTCTCAAGACAGCTCTTCCTTACGAGTAGAACAAAACCGTGTGGTACGACCAGCATAAGCTCAGTCAGTTTCCAAACTCTTCTCGGTTTGTGGTTGTTCTGGGTACTGATTTCTCAGGATCTATGTACCCAAATTGCGTGAAAATGTAATCACATGTCAGTTCTAGTATAATATATTTGTCCAATGAATGCCAGCTTATCATCTGCATTTCTTCTTGGTGTAGCAATTTTAATGGCCAGTAGTGTATCATACGGCCGCTGAGATCGATATGTTTCATTCTCAAGCGCCCCCTTATGTCAGGCATTCACCTTGTTGTGTATCTGTATCGGCACACCAGTTATTGTGCGTAGCTTATCCACTCTCCCCATCTCTAACCATACCTTACAGCTCTGTGTGTGATCGTGTTATCTATTGGGCATATTCCGAGCGCCACACGCAGTGACGTAGCGGTACTGGGAGGAGACTTAACGCTTTCCGCCGCTGCGTGTTGCAGAGATGAACACGACGGACAGCAGCCTGGCGGGCATGCACGGCCCGCTGGTGGCGCCGCTGGCGGCGGGCGACCGCGACGAGGACGTGCTGTACCAGAAGGACGCCAGCTTCTCGGCAGAGCTGGCGGCGGGGCCCGTGCCGGCGCCCGCCGTCTCCTTCGTGGGCGACGCCCTGCAGCCGCAGCCGCCGCCGGCCGCCGGCAGCACCGCCGCCTCCACGACGCCCACGCCGACGCCCACGACGGCGGCGCCGTGCACGCTGGACTGCGGCTCTGGGGGCACGTGCGTGCAGCCGGCGGAGGGCGCGCCGCCGGGCCAGCGCTGCCAGTGCCCGCTCGGCCGCGGCGGCCCGCGCTGCGAGACGGGTAGGCCGCCCGCCAACACTGTGCGCGCTCACTTGTTTCTAGCCGCGCCTCACGGCTTGTACCGACTTCCCCTCACCGATCTAAGTCGTCATGACTGGCTCTGTAGGGCACGACTACGACTTTCAGATAGGTAAACAAGGAAACGCAACTCCCAAACGTTTCCGAGAAAATGCAGTTTGAAAATTTTACGCCTGCGTAAATACTTTACACGGTCTCAAATGTTCGAGCAGTCCGCAGCTAAGCGAGTAAGCATCTATTTTCAAAAACGCGAGGTCCGTGGATCGAATATCGCTGCTTGCATCGATTTTTTTCATTCCCACATATTTCTTACAACAGATCTATTACGGATATGGAAATTATCAAAATTTAATGATTGATCTATTACTTTTATAATATTAATCCTAAAAAAGGAGAAAAAAAGTGTTCATAATGAAAGTGAAAGTAAAAGAAAGGATACACAAGAACTTTCCATCAATCTTAACGATTGATCTGTTACTTTTACAACATTAATCCTGAAAAAAGGAGAAAAAGTGTTCATAATGAAAGTGGAAGTAAAAAACAAGGATAAACAAGAACTTTCGATCAAATTAGCGTAGTCATCTTGTTTATATTATTGTGAAAAGTATAATGTGTTATCAATGGCGCACTGCCGAACAAGTATGGTAGTGATCATAGAAATTTTGAAAATTTGGAAATTTGTGGTGAGTACCTATGGGACCAAACTGCTGAAGTCATCGGTCCTTAGGCTTACACACTACTTAAACTAACTTAAAGTATCGTACGCTAAGGACAACACATGCTGTTGGGGGAGGACTCGATCCTCCGACGTGGGGAGTCGATCGAACCGTGCAAGGCGCCTGAGACAGCGCGGCTACCCCGTCGGTCTAGTGGTCATAGCAACTTGGAAAACAATAATTGTTGCTATATGCAGCACGTGCGATGAATGCCAGATTTTTTGCATGTTGGTGGTTTTTCGAATATCTCTACTGCAAAACAGACTTGGTTTACAGTGATAAATGATCCTCGGCCATCACAGAATTTCGTAGCGCACCACACATATCTGTTGTCAGAGCTACTTGGGAATGAATAAAATGTGTATCGGCAATGAGATTAGATCCTTCGATCTTGCAACTATCACTTACTCGCTCGGCTGCAGTCTCCTGGCACACACGCGACCATACGAAGATGGCGTAATAAAGCACCGAAACTGATTGCCTAATAAAATAAGGTTGAAAATTGACGGCTGAAAGGTGTTTAATTTGACATGCAAAATTGAACAGCCGAGTCCCGCGAATATCGCTAAAAAGATGGACATACAGAGATACAAAGTACAGTGGTAAATTTTTCAAACGTGATTTTTCTGAAAATGGTTGAGAGTTGGGCCTTATTGTGTACATATGTTAAAGTACTGGTCGTGCCCTCCACACGCTGTCAATACGAATCAGATCTGTGACGGGGACTTCGTACGCTCCCTTGGTTAGCCAGCGGCGGCTGGGGCTGCAGCCGCGCGCTCTTGTCAATGGGCGACGCGCAAGACACGTTAGGCGCCGAGCCGCTCCGCAGATGTAATCGTAAACTTTTGCTGACGAACTCGCATTAGTTCCCTACTCTGTTACGCTATCAGATTAGTCTAAATAAGGGTCGCCAGCCTAGCTGTGATCCGCAAGACCGGGTTGAACTTCTCACCACTCCAAAGTCAGTAGTTTTAAGCAACCATTTTCAGAAAGAATCCGAGATCCGGTCACAGGACTGGAGAATATGTTCACCGTTGACAGCTCGGTACACCTCCTCTGACTGGCTCCTAGTAACTTCTCCCCGTAATGTTCACAGCAACAAAAACAGTACAATATTTCAAAGTAGCAAGTTAAAATGTGGTACAATAACACACACTCAAATTTCCACGGGAACCAATATTATTTGTTGGCTTCAGTGAAAATCTTACCAAGTCAGTATCATCCAGCAATCGACTTGCATCCCCACCTTAATATGAGATCTGTTTCTACTGAACGTCTGCAAACTCGCTAAGTGGCAATTCTTGGTTAGGAAAACGGGATTCTTCAACCGAAATCCACGACCGCGCACTTGAACGCACGTTTGGATACTCTGATCTCTCTGTTGGTGAAAGAAAATCTCGGTTGATCACAAAGGGTTGACCTTCTGTTGAGTTGCACTACTAAAACACCAATTCCTTCCCAGAGAGCACACGACTGCCATCAGACCCCTATATTTAGTGAGCACCACACTGCTCCACCACATTATTTAATATTCAGGCGTCATAGACATTCCGAATCAGACGTAGAATGTAGGAATTTTCATTCGGCGGTTTTTCCTTGCGTTAGTAAACTTTTTGTAAGATGCTGCATCCAGGAAGGATCTTTAGGACTTTCTTTGCAAGAGGTGTCGCAAAACACCGGCTGTCATTACAAAATTTCTCGGTCTTAAATTCAGCCTACTTGGTTCCGATCGCCATCCATTTAGAAGGATTAGAGAAAGCATATACTATATACTTTTACCCAGAACACAAAATTATACAAATAAAATCCAAAAATGCTTAATTACATAATGGAAATCTCAAGCTTTTACGACAACGGATGTTCAACAAATAGTCTCATAAATAAACTAGTCACATTTATGTCATCAGTTCACACTACTTCTTAAATTTAATAACTGATACAGATAAATGAGAAGGAGAAAGTATGAATCCTAGAGATTTTTCCCTATACTCTTAATTTAAAAAAATGACTATGACTTTATACTGACGAATGTCTTTAGAGACCAAACGAAAAGATGTTGATTGAGGCAGAAGGTAAACCATACTCTCCAAAGTCGTCAAAAATTTCCTTCGTTCATTGTCAGATGTGGAGCATGAAAACAAAATACGTCAACTTCCTCATTATAGCGGATGCCAGCATGGAACTGCCCCCAGAACAGAATGATTGTCTGCCACATCCAGAATATAACGGTTAGTGGTTTCATTCTGTCTTTGGAGTTAAATACTTTTAAGAACACTAGGGGAGTCCAACATGGTTAACATCTTCAAGAATGAAGTAGAAGATACAAACTTAAATGCTTCCAAATTTACCACAGTCCCCGCCGTAAAAAATTGAAGCGTTTTTAGGTAGTTTTTAGGTCTTACTGATTTGGCTCTGAATGCCGTACTGGATCGTAGGTATACATCCTGGGTGTTCACAATTTTTTAAATCTAGATAAATATCAGAGTGCGAAATTAGTAGTATCTGCTGTGTAACAGTTACGCTTATCAACATATCTATACACATTCAGCAGCTGTCAATAATAACATTAACAATAACAATAATAATAATAATAATAATCACCATCATAGTTGCACACAGACTACAACTTATGCTTATTATACACTTCTTTGTCAAATGTTCGCTTGTAGTCACGCTTATTTGACTTCGTCACTTTCTCAGACAGTGGATCTCGCCTGGAAGGCCCTCCTGCTTTTGCTGCTAACTTTGCCAGGTAATTTTCTTTTCCGTTAGCGCTTAACACTTGTTCAACAGAAGCCGATTCTTGCGCAATAAACAGCCAACTGCAGAGACAAACTGTCGTTCGCGAAAATGATTAAATTCAAGTAGTACTATCTACCAACAAGGCCCCTGACTAGAAAACGAGTGAGGCTGTGTAAGCGCTCCGTCTTCGACCTCCATATTTAAGAGAATATCAGGAAAATCAGTGAGACAGCTTTTTATGACGGTTCAGATACACATACAATGTGGGATATAAATCTGACGCTAAATAAGACCAACAACTGTCAGAGGCATGAATAAATGCTACAATGATGGTTTGTGGTTCTCCAGCATTTTAAATGGATTCTGTACGATAAAATCGATATGATAAAATCCAAAGCTAATGTGTTAAACATAATTCAGAAGTCCACAAAATAGGTTTTTTATCAGCATAACTATAGCATGTACTGATGATTAACTTAATTTTGCTATATAGTGAGTGAATTGGCGTATCAGTGGAATGTGCTTCCGCCTAGAGGGATTTGTGCCAAACGAACGTGGATAAAAGTCTGTTGCAGTGTGCTACCACCTGTTGACATTGACGTGGACTTCTAGCCGAGTGGTAAAACGTAGCAGTCAATGCCGTTGACCTTGCTCATTGTTTATCGAATTCGTATGTACTTGGTCCGTAAGGCAATTACGTCACGCCAGTTCCGCATGCGCAGGAGCTCCTTAAAACTTGCCCAAGTAAAGGTACGTTCGCGACCTGCTGTCGAGTTTCACCGAGCCTAGACAATGAAGCAAAGCGAGACAGATTTAGTGCCGTGTATTTCAGATTACCACATCTACATTGAGTTTAACAGCATTCAAAGAAAAATGACCAATAAATCAGTAAGGCGTTAAAAGTTGGGGTGTTCACGTGCTCTTGTGCTATTACATAGCAGCTGCCACTGTCTGAGGGCATTGAAAAACACATCCATTATACTCCTCTTGCTGAATTTTGGATCAATCAGTATATATACAGATATAACCGGACCACTAAGCGTCAGTGACACAGTTAAATCTGAAATTTTCGTTCGCACTCGACGAGGTTGTCATATACTGGAAAACGGCAGCTGAGAGTGTCAAGATCATATTCAAATAAAGGCAAATGTGAAGAACATCGCATAGAACGTATGGCAGAATACCAAGGGCCAAAGTTTGTGCAGACGGCCACAATTTTAGTTCTTGTGTTGGAGACATTCCGTAATTGGTAACTGCTGTTCTAATCTTATAGACAGGACTTTCCACGAAACCCATTCCTTGAACGAAAATTTAATCTGATACCATTTGACGTCAAATGCTTAAGGGCATCTCTCCTGCCTCAACCAAAAGAACCGTTTGTAAGCTTCTAACGCATGATACCAAGGCAGGTACGAATGGCTCTGAACTGGAGAGTGTCTAATTTTGGGAGGTACATCTTAAGCGCATTGTGATACAGCTACAACTGTAGCCCAGATTAGATCGAATAATCGCTCGATACATCATGAGTAGAATACTTCGATGTGCTGCCCACCATACACGAGTGAGAGAGCGAATTACATGTAATGCTTTCTCACATTTATCGACAACAGACTGTATGTGAGGTGCCCAGCGGAGCCGAGAGTCAAATATCACACCGAGAATCGAGTGTGAGATTTTATCTGGAAACCATATTTTTCGCATGTGGCTTAGTCAGTGTTTCATTTATAGATGCAAGCAGTGTTAGATTTATAGAAAGGTGCGATCACCGATTTCCCCTTGCAACCAGCAAGTTGTCGAGCCGAGTACATTGGCCAGCAGCGCTAGCAGACGTGCACTGCCAGCAAATGATGCGTCAATAGTGTGGCTGCAGCACTCATTACCACTGATGGTGACTGCTCAGCTTAACATCGCTTGAGTTACAAGTCTACAGTAGTTCAGTGTAAACCTTCTTCTCGGTAACGTGATATCGTGAAATTATGAATACTGAAACGACCACAATGGTTAACATCTGATTCAAGTACACTACACGTTGCCTGCGACTGACTGTTAAGAAATTAATTTGAGGTGAGCATCTTGATCTGTTCACAACGTGTGCCTTATTTCTCACCTGCAGTCGCTACCTGATTCTGTCGTGTTCAGTACGTGTGGCTTCAGAGAAAGCTTTCGGCAATTTTGAATGGAATACAAAACTTGAAACCTGTGAAGGCAGCAGCGAAAATACAAGGAGTATAAAGATGTCTGCAACTTGTGCAGACACTAGACTGCTGTTATAAGAGCGGAAGGGTAGAGAACGACGCAGTAGCCGAGAAGGGAGTGAAAACTGGATTTTTGTTTCTCCCCGATGTTATTGTATCTATACACTGAGCAAGCGGTAACAGAAACGAAGAAGAAATTTGATAAAGCGGATTAAAGTTCAGGAAGAAGAAACAAAAACCTTGTGGTTTGTCAATTACAATGTAATTCTGCCAGTGACGGCTAAGGACTTGAAAGATCAGTTGAATGGAATTGATGTATATGTGGAGACTGAAGCGACGAATGGCAGTTTATAACAAGGGCAGAATTCGCACCCGGGCCCCTGCTCTCTAAGCAAACTCACTAACCACTACAACTACACCAACCTGGCACAGTGGCTTTGCAGAGCTGCACTGACTAGCCTAGCACGTCTAATTGAATTTCCAAATTTCCATTCACACCTCAACCCACTTAGTATTCTCTAAACTCGAGCAGCACTGCAGATGAGGGAGGCGTGCAAGGGTAGTCTGGGCAGATGTGCAGGGCCAGTGTGCCAGGTTGGCGTAGTGGCTAGCACGTCTGCCTAGTTAGCGCGAGACCCAGGTTGGAATCCCAGCCTCGTATCCAATTTCATTCGTCACTTTAGTCTGCATGTGCGCGTAATAAGATGTTTGAGACTTAAAAACGTCTCTCGAATCATATAGTTTCATTTGATGCCCGGAATTAATTGTGTCTTGAAAATAGCTCATAAGATGAATAGTAATAAAAGTAAAACAAAGGTAATCGAACGTAATCGAATGAAATAAGGCGATGATCAAGAAATTAGACTGGGAAATTAGACACTAAAACTAGTCAGTGAAATTTGCTTGTTGGGCAACAATCTGACTGATGATAGTTGAAGTGCAGAAGATCTAAAATGTAGAGTAACAATAGTAAGAAAATCGTTTCCGAAAAACGGAAATTTATTAAAATCCGATATAAATTTAAGTGTGAGAGCGTCTTTTTTGAAGGTATTTAGATGGAGTATAGCCCTCTACAAAAAGCTGACGATTAATAGTTGAGGTAAGAATCTAAAAGAAGATTTTGAAATTTGGTGCAAAGGAAGAAAATTGAAATTAAATAGGTATATCGAATAACCAATGAAAAGGTAATGAATCGAACTGGGGAAAAAAGATTGTTATGGTAAAACTTGTCTGAAAGAAGCGATCGGTTGAGAGGACTCTCCCTGAGACATCACAGAATCGTCAGTTTGGTCATGGAAGCAAATTGCGGGGCAAAAGCTGTAGAGGGCGACCCAGGCTTGAATAAAGTAAGCAGATTCATACGTACATGTTGTCTGCAATAGTTATGCAGAGGTGGAGAGTCTTGTGCAGGTTACCCGAGCGTGGAGAGCTGCATCTAAACCGTCTTCGGACTGAAGACCGCAACAAACAAACACGCAACCCATAAACATTTAAGTAATGTTGCAGTTCATGTTATTAATACTTTGTCAGTCGCTACAGCTACCGATCATTCAGCACAATGATGCAGTTTCATTAAAATGTCTGAGTGACTGTCACACTCTAACTCAAATTACTGAATGTACTGAAATGTCGCGCACTGCAGCGGCTTTCAACCTTGAGTAGACTGTTGATCGAGATCGTTATAAACGTATAGAACTACGGCATCAACTGACTTCATACAGCTGCAGGGACGCCGTATATAGAAATATCTACCTCCATCATAAACATCCGACGTTCTGAGAAAGACCGTTCTAATACGGTCGAGAAGCGATTATTTCGGTATTTTACGTTACGATGCTGAATTACACTCACAGTTGCTTTAATTAGATTGACAACATTTTACGAAACCTACGCATTCATATTGCAGTATATTATCAACTGCCGATAACGACATGTGGGTGACAATTTTCCAGAGGTGGAGCTTCTGCAGGGCGCCGCCGAGCCCGGAATCAAACAACAGGACCTCGCCATGGCTTCCCCTGACAAAAGCCGTCCCGGTAAATTAGTATACACATTCTTTTATACACTCCTGGAAATTGAAATAAGAACACCGTGAATTCATTGTCCCAGGAAGGGGAAACTTTATTGACACATTCCTGGGGTCAGATACATCACATGATCACACTGACAGACCCACAGGCACATAGACACAGGCAACAGAGCATGCACAATGTCGGCACTAGTATAGTGTATATCCACCTTTCGCAGCAATACAGGCTGCTATTCTCCCATGGAGACGATCGTAGAGATGCTGGATGTAGTTCTGTGGAACGGCTTGCCATGCCATTTCCACCTGGCGCCTCAGTTGGACCAGCGTTCGTACTGGACGTGCAGACCGCGTGAGGCGACGCTTCATCCAGTCCCAAACATGCTCAATGGGGGACAGATCCGGAGATCTTGCTGGCCAGGGTAGTTGACGTACACCTTCTAGAGCACGTTGGGTGGCACGGGATACATGCGGACGTGCATTGTCCTGTTGGAACAGCAAGTTCCCTTGCCGGTCTAGGAATGGTAGAACGATGGGTTCGATGACGGTTTGGATGTACCGTGCACTATTCAGTGTCCCCTCGACGATCACCAGTGGTGTACGGCCAGTGTAGGAGATCGCTCCCCACACCATGATCCCGGGTGTTGGCCCTGTGTGCCTCGGTCGTATGCAGTCCTGATTGTGGCGCTCACCTGCACGGCGCCAAACACGCATACGACCATCATTGGCACCAAGGCAGAAGCGACTCTCATCGCTGAAGACGACACGTCTCCATTCGTCCCTCCATTCACGCCTGTCGCGACACCACTGGAGGCGGGCTGCACGATGTTGGGGCGTGAGCGGAAGACGGACTAACGGTGTGCGGGACCGTAGCCCAGCTTCATGGAGACGGTTGCGAATGGTCCTCGCCGATACTCCAGGAGCAACAGTGTCCCTAATTTGCTGGGAAGTGGCGGTGCGGTCCCCTACGGCACTGCCTAGGATCCTATGGTCTTGGCGTGCATCCGTGCGTCGCTGCGGTCCGGTCCCAGGTCGACGGGCACGTGCACCTTCCGCCGACCACTGGCGACAACATCGATGTACTGTGGAGACCTCACGCCCCACGTGTTGAGCAATTCGGCGGTACGTCCACCCGGCCTCCCGCATGCCCACTATACGCCCTCGCTCAAAGTCCGTCAACTGCACATACGGTTCACGTCCACGCTGTCGCGGCATGCTACCAGTGTTAAAGACTGCGATGGAGCTCCGTATGCCACGGCAAACTGGTTGAGACTGACGGCGGCGGTGCACAAATGCTGCGCAGCTAGCGCCATTCGACGGCCAACACCGCGGTTCCTGGTGTGTCCGCTGTGCCGTGCGTGTGATCATTGCTTGTACAGCCCTCTCGCAGTGTCCGGAGCAAGTATGGTGGGTCTGACACACCGATGTCAATGTGTTCTTTTTTCCATTTCCAGGAGTGTATAAGGTCTTAGGTTAACGTTCAAGCACCAGAGGTACTAGATAAAAATCTCAAACTATTTCAGTAACTTATTCCTTTTAAAATGGATCCTGATGTACACTGAAGAGTCAAAGAAACTGGTAAGGCTGCTTAATATCGTACAGGGCCCCTGCGAACACGGAGAAGTGTCGCAAAACGACGTGGCATGGACTCTGCTGTCTGAAGTAGTGTTGGTGGGAGTTGCCACCAAGATTCGAGCAGGGCGGTCCATAAATCCGTAAGAGTACGACGGGGTGGAAATCAACTCTGAACAGCACGTTGCAAGGCATCCCAGATACGCCAGCAGTGTTCATGTCTGGGCAGTTTGGTGGCCAGTGGAAGTGTTTAAACTCAGAAGAGTGTTCCTAGAGCCACTCTGTAGCAATTCTGGACGTATGGGCTCTCTCATTGCCCTGCTGGACTTGCCCAAGTCCGTCGAAATGCATAACGGAAATGAATGGATGCAGGTGATCAGACAGGATGCTTACGTACATGGCATCTGTCAGACTCGTATCTAGACGTATCAGTGGTCCCATATCATTCCAACTGCACTCTCCCCACACCATTAAAGAGGCTTCAAGAGCTTGAACAGCCCCTTGCTGATATGCAGGGTCCATGGATTCACGAGGTTGTCTCCATACCCGTACACGTCCATCCGCTCGATACAATTTGAAACGAGACTCGTTCGACCAGGCAACATCAAATGATGCCAGTCATCAACAGTCCAATATCGGTATTGACGGTCGTAGGAGAGGCGTAAAGGTTTGTGCCGTGCAGTCATCAAGGGTACACTAGTGGGCCTTCAGCTCCGAAAGTCCTTACCGATGATGTTTCGTTAAATGGTTCGCACGCTGACACTCGTTGATGGCCCAGCTTTGAAATATGCAGCAATTTGGGAAGCGTAGCAGTTCGGTCGCGCTGAACGATTGTCTTCAGTCGTCGTTGGTCTCGTTCATGCAGGATCTTTTCCGGCCGCAGCGATGTCGGAGGTTTGATGTTCTGCCGGATTCCTGATATTCACGGTACACTCGTGAACTGGTCGTATGAGAAAATCCCCACATCATCGCTACCTCGGAGATGCTGCGTCCCGTAGCTCGTGCGCAGACTATAACACCACGTTCAAACTCTCTTAAATCTAGATAACCTGCCACTGTAGCAGCAGTAACCGAACCAACAATTGCGGCAGACGCTTCTTGTCTTATACAGGCGTTGCCGACCGCAGCGCCGTATTCTGTCTACATATCTTTGTATTGGAATACGCATGCCTATACCAGTTTCTTTGGCGCTTCAGTGTATAATCTGAATGGTAAGGAAGCCAGCACAGCTAATTGTAGACGCACTTACGCGTAGAGATGAATATATCATAAATTACTGCAGATTCAGTTACATTAACAAGTTGAGACACTCCGGTGCTTTAGTAGCTATTTCTCTTTCAAGCTGAAGCGTCGCATTAACTTTAACGTGTACTGTTTCATGCCTCACGAGTTATTAAGAAAACTGTGATGTATTGAGGCACAGTTACTACTATTTGTTGCAATAGCATTGATGATACCTGACGCGTAATCCAGTCCGAGTTCCGAGCTGTTTCTGTGTTTATGCAGTTATCGATACCTTCATTACCGTATCGGCTAGAAATAATACACAGTTAGGGCAGGCCTCAATCATTTATTGAAGACAAATCACTTTTTACTTCCAAAATTATTGTGTGTTCTTGTATTATGGTGCAATCTTTTTCAAATTCCCGCTCCGCAAAGCAGACTGATATTGAGATTTTCTCTGCTTTCCCAAATCGTGTAAGGCAAACACTGCGAAGATTCCTTCAATAACACCACGGACAGATTTCTGTCCCCTCTTTGGACACTGAAGCCGGTGACCGGTCAGACTATTAATCACCAAGTCTCGTTATTAAAGGGTAGGCAACGAGATCTTGAGGGAGTTTAGACGACAATTTACTTGTCGAAGAAACGCTCTGTCCGCCACGAAACTTAAAATCTATAAGAGAACTTGTGACCCAACAATCTGCTTAAGTGTACTCCTGTAGTATAGCGCATTTCTTTTCTACTACTCTCTACGGAAATTAAGTAACGCACGATTTCCTTACACACCCTAACATTTAAACACTCCGTAAATGGCACTGTGCACCACTACTACAGGAATTTCCTATTACCGTACATAAAAACGGCGTAATTCACATCGGCAGTTGGTTCAACGGCTTTAAAACCCTGTTTATATGCAGCTAATTCAGAGAAGAGTGTTCTGCATAATTAATTAACACAGCGTACCACATACCGTTTTTTTTCCTTTAGTAACAACATTTTTCCTTGTCTAGTGAAATACTTCATAAATTCAGCATTTGGATATAAACTGGTGTGCAAAACTTAAGGACGAAACTAATTTTCGCGCGATGTGCACTGCCAAGTAACGATGAAACTTGGACCATATATGGGAAGAACTGCTACATAACAGTACATAAAGCAACTTAAAAAAAAAAAAACGCATTGAATCGAACGAAAATGAAACTTTTATTCAAACACACAATTACTCTGAAATCATAGCGATTCATGACGGTCCTCTGGACAACAGAAACGGTGGGACACGGTTCTTAGTAAGGTGTGTGGCCACCAGAGGCGGCAGTGCATGCTGTGCGATGAGGCCTACAGCTGGAAAGCAGACTGGTAACAGGTTGTTGTGGTCGGGTGTTCCGTTTGTACACCAGCTCAGTTTGTAGCTGCTACATGGTCGTTGGTGCATTAGGAGCTCCTTCAATACGTCTCTCCAACGCATCCCAACCGTCCTCGATGGGTTCTTGTCGTTCCACGAGCTCCTTCACCTGAGCTGTTTGATGGGTTAGCGCACTGTCATCCGTAAAAACGAACTGAGGGCCGAATAGACCCCTGAAAAGGCGTATATGGTGAATTAGTATAGTGTTACAATAAAGTAGACGCGTTGGTGTCCCGTGCTCGAAGATCTGGAGGTTAGTCTATGTGGTTTCGGGACTGCAGCCGGATTATGTTTACTTCTTGCAACAAATTTCGGATGGCAACCGTCCAGCCATCTCCAGGTGAGTGTCCGCCGCTACGAGAGGAAAACTTCAAGAATCACGTCTAGAGGTCAGTATGCGCATGCAACATTATGCCTTCCCACACTGTAACACCTGGACCACTCATATGATCATCTTAGACAATGTTCAAGGTTACATTACATGTTCCCCTTAACACCTGGACTACTCAAACAATCACGTTAGATAATGTTCCTGGATGCGTTATGTGCTCCCCGTGATAACTGGACCACTCAGACGATCATGTTCGACAATGTTTCTGGATACGTTACATGTTCCCCGTAATCCCTGGACCACTCGAACGATCATGTTTGACAATGTTCCTGGTTGCGTTACATGTTCCCCATGATATCTGGACCACTAAAACGATCACGTGCGACAATGTTCCTCGATGCAGTATGTGTTCCCCATAATACCTGGACCACTCAAACGATCATGTTGGACAATGTTCCTGGATGCGTTACATGTTCGCATAATATCTGGTACACTGAAACGATCATGTTTGACAATGTTCCTAGATGCTTTATATGTTCCCTGTAGTACCTGGACCACTGAAACGATCATGTTCGATAATGTTCCTGGATGCTTTATATGTTCCCTGTAGTACCTGGACCACACAAACGATCATGTTCGATAACGTTCCTGGTTGCATTAAATGTTCCCATTAGTACCTGGACCACTCAAACGATCATGTTCGTTAACGTTCCTTGATGCATTACATGTTCCCCGTAATACCTGGACCACTCGAACGATCTTGTTCGACAATGTTCCTGGATGCGTTACATGTTTCCCGTAATGTGTGGACCACTGAGACTATCGTGTTCGACAATCTTCCTGGTTGCGTTATGTGCTCCCTGTGATAACTGGACTACTCAGACGATCACGTTCGACAATGTTCCTGGATGCGTTACATGTTCCCCGCAATACCTGGCCCACTCAAACGATCGTGTTCGAGAATGTTCCTGGATGCGTTACGTGTTCCCCGTTACACCTGGTCCACTCAAACGATCATGTTCGAAAATGTTCCTGGTTGCGTTATATGGTCCCCATAATATCTGGACCACTCAAAAGATCGTGTTCGACAATGTTCCTGGATGCGTTACGTGTGGACAACTCACACGATCGTGTTCAATAATGTTCCTGGATGCGTTACATGTTCCCCATGATACCTAGACTACTCAAACGATCATGTCCGACAATGTTCCTGAATGGGCTACGTGCCCCGCTCACCGGCCAACGTTATTCTGACACTATACTCGTCCCCCACGTGTATCTTGTCAGGAGTTCATGCGATCCTGACTTCATTTTTAGGATGACAATGCGCGACCGCATCGAACTGCACTTGTGGAGTAGCTCTAGGAACCATATGAATGGACTGGTCCGGCTGTTTCCCCGACTTAATTCCCATCGAGCACGTGTGGGATGCTTTTGGGACAAGTACTGCAGCACATCCACGTGCACCAGTGACCATGCAGCAGTTGTCAGACGCGCTGGTGGAGAACTTTTTGCCATCGTTGTGTACAGTATGGGAGTACTTTGCAGCGGATACAGTTCCACCCGTGGCGATCACACGCTATATTAAGAACTGTCCCCCGCCTTTGCCAATGCCTGGGGACCGTCATATATCTCGCTGACTTCTGTCTGTTTATTGGCTTTGAATAAAAGTGTCGATTCTGCTCGTGTCTCTGTGTAGTTCTTTCAGTTACCTTCTCTACTATTGTGTAGCAATTCGTTCTATGTACAGCCCAAGCTTCATTGAGCTGTGTTATTTGCCAATGACCCATCATGGGAAACATTCATTCGTCCTTAAGTTTTGCACACCAGTGTGTTTTTTGGTGGATCACGTGCGAACCTCAATGAGAGTTGAAGTGTTCGTGGCTGATTCTAAAGTTTATGTTTTTATAGGAGCCAGAAATCAGTAGGAAAATAATGGAAGACTTGCAGGGGATGGACGACTTGATCAGAGACTGGCACTTGGCGGATAACGTCAATGCGAATAAAAGAAAGAAATAATATCTATCACTGTTTGACTTCACTAGTTGCAGTAAATCGCTGCGAACAGGAACAACTGCAGAATATCTGATAGTAATCATCAGGATCTATTAAAAATTCCCTGACCACATAAAAGTCTTTGTAGAGAAGTACGTGTCACACTGTCATTCATTGGAGGACTACTAAGGCAATGTAATTCATTCACAAAAGAAATCTCTAGGACGACCGATACATGAATACTGATCGCCATTCTGGGATCGCTGCTGGGGAGGATTGCTAGAAGAGGTCGAAAAAATCTAAATAAGAGCAGCGAGTCTCCCTACGGATTTATTTAGTATGTGCGACAGAGTAACGCAATTGCTCTTTGAACTCTATGGGGAGACGCTGCGTGAGAGGAATGACTTAATGTCAAGATCCTCAAACCGAACGTTTCATAAAGAATCACTCAACATATTACTTACTTCCCCATAAAACTCGCTAAAGGACCATTTCAGGAAAACAAGAGGTATTAAAGCTGATGTGTCATTCTTCCCGCACCCTATCCGCGAATGGAACAAGAAAGGGAAAAGTGATAATTCGTTGCGCTACGTAACGATAAGATATCCTGCGGAGTATGGATGTGCGAGGTCTTTTCAGGAGATTCCGGAACTAAGTCCACAAAATTTTTCTGCACTTATCTTTTATTTATTGTACGTAGTCTCCTTCGAAATACTCTCCTCCACAGTTGATACACAACTCCCAGCGCCGTTTTCACTTCCGGAAGCGGTCTTGATAAGCCTCTTGCTGCATAGCGAATTTTCTTTTATCTCGTATATTGTTGCAAATCTTCGTCCTTTCAACGGAGTTTCCCACTTTGGAATTTAAGAAAAATGAGCATGGAGGGGCAAGCAGACCAATGATTTCGTTTTCTGTGCTATGGTCACACACCAACAGGGATGAATGTACGGGTGCGTTCTCGTATGCAAGAACAAAGAATCGTCTCGCCACATGTCTTATGACATTTTCTCGCAGGCGTCCTTGTGACACGAATTCATGACGAACTAATCCTGAAAAATCAAGATAAACTATCTGCATGGCTTTGACATCTGACCTGACCTGACGAGCTTTTTTGACTTTGAGAACCTTTCCCTAACCATTGCGAAGACTCAATCTTGGTGTCAACATCACAACCATAGACCCGTCTTCCATCATCAGTTATGATTCCCTTGGGAACATTTCATTCTCATTTGCGCGATCCAACACCTCTTCACAGATTGCGAGGCGAAAGTCTTTCTAGTGTTGACTCGCGAGCAGTGGGACGAACTTGGCGTCAACACAATTCATTCCAAGACGCTGTGTAAGGATTTCATGACATGATCTAATTGAAATGTTACATTCTTCTGCAATGTCTCGGACAGTCAGTCTTCGAACGGGAAGCACAATTTCGTTGACGTTCCTGACATGAGCGTTGTCGGTAGACGCCGAAAGGCGTCCAGAACGAGCATCACCTTTAATTTACGTCCAGACATTTTTAAACCGTATGGACCATACATAGCACCAAGAACCTATTAAACTCGTCACCGTAGGCTTCTAGCATCATTTGGTGTGTCTCTGTTAGGTTTTCTTGAGTTTAACTCAAAATTTAATGCAGATCCTATGATTCTCTAACTCTGCCTTCTCGAAATTCGGAAACTGTGAGGCACAATGTTCTACGAGGTGCATTCAAGTTCTAAGGCCTCCGATATTTTTCTAATTAACTAATCACCCGAAATCGATGAAACTGGCGTTACTTCTCGACGTAATCGCCCTGCAGATGTACACATTTTTCACAACGCTGACGCCATGATTCCATGGCAACGGCGAAGGCTTCTTTAGGAGTCTGTTTTGACCACTGGAAAATCGCTGAGGCAATAGCAGCACGGCTGGTGAATGTGCGGCCACGGAGAGTGTCTTTCATTGTTGGAAAAAGCCAAAAGTCAGGTGAGTAGGGAGCATGAGGAATCACTTCAATGTTGTTATCACGAGGAAACTGTTGCGTAGCGTTAGCTCGACGTGCGGGTGCGTTCTCTTGGTGAAACAGCACACGCGCAGCCCTTCCCGGACGTTTTTGTTGCAGTGCAGGAAGGAATTTGTTCTTCAAAACTTTTCGTAGGATGCACCTGTTACCGTAGTGCCCTTTGGAACGCAATGGGAAAGGATTACGCCCTCGCTGTCCCAGAACATGGACACCATCATTTTTTCAGCACTGGCGGTTACCCGAAATTTTTTTGGTGGCGGTGAATCTGTGTGCTTCCATTGAGCTGACTGGCGCTTTGTTTCTGGATTGAAAAATGGCATCCACGTCTCATCCATTGTCACAACCGACGAAAAGAAAGTCCCATTCATGCTGTCGTTGCGCGTCAACATTGCTTGGCAACATGCCACACGGGCAGCCATGTGGTCGTCCGTCAGCATTCGTGGCACCCACCTGGATGACACTTTCCGCATTTTGAGGTCGTCATGCAGGATTGTGTGCACAGAACCAACAGAAATGCCAACTCTGGAGGCGATCTGTTCAACAGTCATTCGGCGATCCCCCAAAACAGTTCTCTCCACTTTCTCGATCATGTCGTCAGACCGGCTTGTACGAGCCCGAGGTTGTTTCGGTTTGTTGTCACACGATGTTCTGCCTTCATTAAACTGTCGCACCCACGAACGCACTTTCGACACATCCATAACTCCATCACCACATGTCTCCTTCAACTGTCGATGAATTTCAGTTGGTTTCACACCACGCAAATTCAGAAAACGAATGATTGCACGCTGTTCAAGTAAGGAAAACGTCGCCATTTTAAGTATTTAAATCAGTTCTCATTCTCGCCGCTGGCGGTAAAATTCCATCTGCCGTACGGTGCTGCCATCTCTGGGACGTATTGACAATGAACGCGGCCTCATTTTAAAACAATGTGCATGTTTCTATCTCTTTCCAGTCTGGAGAAAAAAAATCGGAGGCTTTAGAACTTGAAAGCACCTCGTACTCAACACAGCGCTGAACAGTAACTAAAAGATATAAAACAATGAAACTTTCGGCAGTTACACATTGAACAAAGGCATGTGCAGGAATGCCAACTGTATTTCGCTCTAACACACAATTCGCCGGAAATTATGAATGTTCTTGAATGTTTTGAACAGATATCGTAGATCTATATTGTCTCAAGACGGCCGTTGATAATATTACAAGTTGTATATCCGGCATTGTCTTACCATTAAGTCTTATGTAGCTTGCTTGAAATTATGCTAGCATTAATTACGAATCCTGTCAGATTGTGGGTCAGGGTCCGTCAGCAGCAGATTTTCTTGTCCTACAGCACAAGGTACGAGCGCCCCTGCTGTGAAGTCGAAGCACGATGACAAAGATCTGCGGCATCTCGACAACGTGCCTTCGCGGACGCCTAGCGGTAACTCGTATTTTCTTAAAAAAAATGGTTCAAATGGCTCCGAGCACTATGGGACTTAACATCTATGGCCATCAGTCCCCCTAGAACTTAGAACTACTTAAACCTAACTAACCTAAGGACAGCACACAACACCCAGTCATCACGAGGCAGAGAAAATCCCTGACCCCGCCGGGAATCGAACCCTGGAACCCGGGCGTGGGAAGCGAGAACGCTACGGCACGACCACGAGCTGCGGACGTATTTTCTTAGTTAGATATATATGCAGTATAGTGTGTCATGGCACTCACTGCACAACACATCTGTGATCTCGTAAGTCGTGTAGTCACCTCTGAGGCACAGTACGGTATTCCTTCTGTTACTCAGTTTCTCACGGGAATATCTTTCTCAGTGCATGGCATCAGCCAGGGTCCAACCCGCCACAACTGATAGACTGAAGTTCTGAATTGTAGTTGGGTAAATTGTAATTACCTGCCCTAACTCCCACGTGTCTAAGAAAAATCGCAGAAATAATTAGCTGTAGAATACAATACACGGCATACGTAAAATTTGAAGACAATTCTACGAGGGCTGTTCGGAAAGTAAGGTCCGATCGGTCGCGAAATGAAGACCACAGTGAAAATCAAAAATCTCTTTTTCACAACAGTTAGCCACACCTTCCAGCTACCTCTCTAAATACTTATATGGATATGGTGTCTGTTCTTTTGGCCATGTCCGGAAGAACAGACACCATATCCATATAAATATATAGTTCTGGCAACACCGGCCATGACCTTCCTCTTCTGTCCGGATGCACACATATTCCCCGAACTCTTACGGGACATGGTAAGAATGTCTATCACGAGTAAACAGTGTGTTGGGGTGGGGCACCACGAATGTAGTGTGTGGACATACAAGGTGAGAATGTGGGTCTCGTGGGAGGCGTGCGCAAGGTAGTCCCTGCAGTCGCGCTAACCTCTGTGCCCGCGGTGGCTCAGATGGATAGAGCGTCTGCCATGTAAGCAGGAGATCCCGGGTTCGAGTCCCTGTCGGGGCACACATTTTCACCTGTCCCCGTTGATATATATCAACGCCCATTAGCAGTTGAAGGAATTAATATAATTCTAACCTCTCTAAATAGTCGCCGCTCCGACTTAGACATTTGTCGTGGCGTTGTACAAACTTCCCAGGACCTTCGTCACAGAAAGGAGCCGCCTGTGCCTTCCGCCAATTCTCTACGCTGGTCTGCCTTTCGTTGTTTGTGACAAAATGTTGTCTTCACAGCCAGCGGTTCATGTGAGTAGAGATGAACAATGGAGGGAGCTAATTAAAGGCTGTTCTGTGGGTGATCAAACACTTCCAATCGAAAACGCTGCAGGAGCGTCTTCATTGCCCCCGGAGGATGCGGCTGAAAACTGTCGTGAAGAAAGAAACGCATGACATTAATGTATAGTTTCAGGCGAAATCTCTCTCTAGGTCCACATACTTGACAGGAGACACTGTTGTTTTAGGCATTCCTACGTGATCACTTTGCGCTCTGAACTGAAAAGAGCGACGTCAAGCGATCGTCAGGCAGACTAAAGACACTGCGCAACACATCTGTGCCAAGTTCCATCGGATTTTCACAGTGGTATCCATTTCGCGCCTAATTGCACCTTACTTTCCGAAGACGCCTCGTAATAAAACCGTTCCTACATTACAACTGTAGAGCGAGACAATGCTTACTTTTTCCAGTTTACTTTTATGGTGGTCAGACATGCCGATTTGACTAAAAACAGCCATGGTGCATAGTGCTATAAAAAGAAAATTTTCTGCCTTTAGTAAGAAAAAATATAAAATACAATGTATTATACAAAACTGAAGTACATGCAAGTAAGCGAACTATTATGGGAGATAAAACGAGACTAATACGCTCGTTACTATTGAGTGTATCATTACAATTACAGCTACAAGTTTTAAAATTTGTAGAATTCGGAATAGTCTTAGGTCGCAAAATTTTTTGTTTATTTCATGGGTGGTTTCGATCTATGTTATCATTATCACATGAGCGTAGGAAAGATAAAAAGAATGTGCATACTTATCAATGAGAGCATTACGACTGCATACAACAGTATAGGTAGCAGCATTTACTGAGAAGCAGCTAAAGGACCACATAGCTATCTACCTAAACTGTAAATCAAAACATAATAACTTGTAGCCAAGACATGATGGTGCCTATCTTGGCAACCAAATTTTGCGATCAAAGACTGTTTTCAGTTCTTCAACTTTTAAACATTGGCTCACTGTATACAATAATGTGATTATGTCACACTTCATCAACAGAAGTTTTAAGTATGCACAAACTGACGTAAAGTACCCAGACACATTTTAGTGGACATTATCGTGGGATGTTTTCACCGTTCGCCTATATAACGGCTTAGATAATCTGGTCACACTTTCAATGAGTTGTGTGAATGTCTGTGGAGGAATGACAATCCATTCTTCCTCAAGAGCCGATGCCAGCCAGAGAAGGATGAGATGTTGGGCGTTGGGGTCTGGATCGATGTCGACGTTCCGATTCGTCCAAAAGGGATTTGACAGGATTCAGGTTGGGACTCTCGATAAGGCAGTCCATTCCAAGAATGTTATTGTCCACAAAATAGGCTACTTTGTGACAGAGTGCATCGTCATGCTGGTGCAAACGATCCGTGTCTCCGAACTGTTCCTCTACTGTACGCTGTACACAACGCCGTACTCTTATCCTTCTGCATTCAAAGCTCTCTTAAGCGGAATAAGGGGACTACTCCCCAATCAAGAAAAGCACCCCTGTACCGTAACACCACCACCACGTCTTCCATGCATCCGCCACACCCAAACACTTGCATCGGATTGACGCACGGTACATCCTGACCCATCACTCCAAATCATTGGTTTTCAGTCGTCCGCTGTCTATTGGCGTTGCCCTTTACAACACAATCATTGTGCTAGTAGCACTTAGTAGCTCACAATAGATGCAATCATCTGATATACTGCGACTTTTATAACCACCCTGTGAGTTGCTCGATGATCCCTGTCCAGTGCTAGATGATGTTTACGTGTTCGTAATTTAGATATCGTGGTTCTTTAGCGTTTCCGCGTCAGAAACACATCATCAACAGTCGACTAGAGCAGATTTAGAACGGTTGAAATATCCGTGATGAATTTCATTCACGTGACGTCAAATGACTACTCCACGATCGATGTCACTGTGTTCTCCTGAATGACCCATGCTGCTATTACTGCTTCCTTAATGCTACTGGCGTGTCCGCATTTTTTCCTCATTACATAGTAGTCTCCGGATACTTTTCGTCAGATAGTGTGCATTTTCCTACATAATATATGTTGCTAAAATTTTATAATTCTCTTTGACAGCGATGCATAAATGGTAAAGTTTGGCATCGGACCCATAACTTGAACAGAGAGAATATCTCTCTATCTCTCTCTCTCTCTCTCTCTCTCTCTCTCTATATATATATATATATATATATATATATATTCCATTGATACGTACAATTTTCCTTACAATGTGTCATGAATCAGAGTTTGGAGATGGTATTAATTTCTAGAAAGGTTTCGTTTTATTAGGACTCATATGACTTGCGCTTAGTCGGTAACAGTGGGAGTTTTCTTGTGAGCGCGTTTGATACTTATGTGGCCATTGTCAACACGCCCATTTCTGTTGATTTTCCTGTTCCTGCATCGATAGTGTGAATGATTCGGAAGTTTTCTCGTTGTAGCATAATGGTTGTCACGCAAGATGCACGATGCTGGAAACAGTATATTTCCTGAGTTTTTTTTTTAATTTTTATTTTTTTTATCGTGACCTCTCAGAACCCGATGAGTAAGGGGTCGCCGAAACGAACAACGCCTTCTTTATAGCGTCTACCACAGCAGTTTGCGGTGCGTACTCGCGACATTCTCGTGTTAGGAAGCCAGTCCATAACAAGCTCTTGTTTGAATCCTTTAAATCTTTTCCGTCAATACAATCTGTAAAGGTTCGCACAGTTGCGAAGTGTAACAGAAAATCCGTGGAGTGACGCTTTTGTATGTGGACTCTTTCGTACGAGGATTTCAGTCCTCCCGCATTCTTCCCATAAACTCTGAATGATGTCGGCCCACCACGCGACTACGTCAGTTGGGCTCGTTTCTCCGTAAATCGCTCCCAATAGAAACTCCTAATTTCTTTAAGGCCGTGACTGATTCCAGCTAACTGATCGCTGACCTCGTAGCCGAACGATATCGTATCTGTTGATCTGTTTACCGATATTACACTCCCTCCACTTGTATTTGGAGCCAGCCGCCAACCATTCTACAATCATTTTAATAAGCACTGGCCGTCTGTAAGCCTCTCTACGGCCCGTACCAAGTTCACCCGCATGTCCACAAACACGCTCGCAGCGCCAAGGATTTTATTCGGCGAGTGATCTGCATAAACAGCAGCGGACATGGCGCTCTGCCCTGAGATACAACAAGCGCAATCTTCTTTTATGACGCTGTCCACCTTGAATGGCGTACTGAATGCCATATCGTAGGAAGCCTTTAAGCCGGCCATATGACTGTCCGGATGTTGAGCACGCAGTATTTTGTTTATTACATGACTGGGTGGACTTGAATCGAAAGATTTCTGGAAAACAATGAATTTGACAGAAATATCTTCTCCTAAATCATTAAAGACATTTAGATATTAAAAAAGGTGTTTTTTTGAGGCTAGTACTATTAACGTCAGTACGAAGTATTATGCAGAAGAGCAATACTGTGCATACAATGATATGTCATCATTCTGTTGATCCTGGATTCCATAAATTGAAAGCCTTCCCACTACTTTTTACCTTAACTTCTAAGTCCATAAGAAACTATGACCCAGTTTCTGATGCCCTGAAACTCAACCCCTTTACACAAAACTAGGTGAGTACCCGGCGTTTCCCTGGTTTGTATTTATTTCAGTTCTATTAGTCCATCTCATGAACCCGCCTCTCTATGTCCAGCTTCTCTGTCCCCTTCTCCATTTGTCTCATTCTTCCCCTCCTCTCTGTCCACCACCTCCACCTCCCACACTCCGTTCATCTCCTCTCGCCTCTCCTTCTGTCCACTCCCCCCCCCCCTCTGTCTGTCTCTCTGTCCATCTGCTATTCCCCCCCTCTGTCTGTCTCTCTGTCCATCTGCCACTCCCCCCTCCCTTCCCCTTTCCTGTCTCTGCTCGTCATCTCCTGCCCTCCTCTGCCTCCATCTCCTCCTCTACATCAGTTATCTCTTCCGCCCTCTCGCAGTCCATCTCCCCCTCTTCCTTTTCTCTCTCCATCTCCTCCTCCTTCTATGCATTTCCACCTTCCCTCATATCTCCTGAATTATGTGTCGTACAATGATGTAATTCTGTGGATACTGTCTGCTAAATGTGTTGCAAATAGAGTTAGTGGCAAAGAAGCAACAATCGTAAAATCCGGTACATCACTCCCTATATGGCAGCATTACTGCACGAACAGCGAAAATGTAGGCCATAAACTTTTTGTCTTTCATTATTTTGTGCTCGTTGTCATCGAGAAAAAGTTTCGTAAAGGTTTTAAATTATGTGTAAAGTTTATTGCAAGTCGAATAAAATCTAAGTACCTGCGTGTAGTGGGTTACACTTACTTTTCACTCTCACCCCCACACCTTTCTTAGGTTGGGTGGTCCTTACACCAATAGCGATTCTTTCCAGACAGTATATGATTTATCTTCCAACTTTGGTGGAATTCACTGCATTGGTTTAGGGGGAGGCGTGCAACATACACTCATAATTAAAATTTTACTGTATGTATGAATACCTTTTGTTTTCCATGATCCGATTGTGATGAAATGTAACCTAAGAGGTCCCCCCAGCTACGCCGATGTTTCCATTGAGAAACTCAAAATAACGGTCTAGTAATGTTGGATATTAGCATGTTCAGACAGACAGGCAGACAGACAAGGAAGTTTCAGCAAAGTTTTAAATCACGATATTTTTTTCCGTGGTCCGATTTTGATTACCATAGCCTATACGGTGATCCAAACTATGCTCAAGGTCCCTGCGAAAACCCTACGAAAATTAGTTTACTGGGTTTGGAGATTAGCGTTTTCAACGACAAACAGAGAGACACGAAGATTTTACAGAATTATTATTAGTTTGGAGGTCATATACGTGACACATATGTCTATTAACTCTATTTGACTAACTTTGCTTTTAAGTTTCATTGTGCCAACAACTTTGTGACAGACCAATGGAATAATTAAAGGGGTAGGGGATTTAATAAGAGTAAACTTAAAAAAACTGAAACCAAAATTCTTACAAAAGACCTTATACACCTAACCACAATACAGGTGTGTGAATTACACGTTATAGATGTAATTCGTGCGGTACGAATGATTTTGCACCCTGCGTCGTGCAAAACAGTAATTTGAAAAGATCTGAGGTAGTGTCATAGAAGAATTTTATCTGAAACCCCTCGTCTCCGAAAGCACGTTTCTTGGAGTTCGCGAGCAACACGAATTTAACTGCATAGCTGAAAATTTCATTTAAAATAAAAATCTCATCGCCACTGAAGGCACCTTATTCGTCTCGGCTTCAAATGCAGCTAAAGCGGTAGTAGTAAATTCGAGAACGTACTATTTTGTTGAAAACAAGTGGAAATGTTGAAGAAATACAAATTTAATTTGAGCAAAGGCCAAATTATGTGAAAAATAAGTTCGTAAGAATCCCAAATTACATTCACTCTTCATTGTTTACTTATTTAATGCAAAAGATAATGTTTCATATACTGTACTAATGTTCAACGGACAACACGTCTTGACCACTGATGTACACTGGGCAAAATAAAATCCTCACATATTTACATTGTTTTGTTGTTGTGGTCTTCAGTCCTGAGACTGGTTTGATGCAGCTCTCCATGCTACTCTATCCTGTGCAAGCTTTTTCATCTCCCGGTACCTACTGCAACCTACATCCTTCTGAATCTGCTTAGTGTATTCATCTCTTGGTCTCCCTCTACGATTTTTACCCTCCACGCTGCCCTCCAATACTAAATTGGTGATCCCTTGATGCCTCAGAACATGTCCTACCAACCGATCCCTTCTTCTGGTCAAGTTGTGCCACAAACTTCTCTTCTCCCCAATCCTATTCAATACTTCCTCATTAGTTATGTGATCTACCCATCTAATCTTCAGCATTCTTCTGTAGCACCACATTTCGAAAGCTTCTATTCTCTTCTTGTCCAAACTGGTTATCGTCCATGTTTCACTTCCATACATGGCTACACTCCATACGAATACTTTCAGAAATGACTTCCTGACACTTAAATCAATACTGGATGTTAACAAATTTCTCTTCTTCAGAAACGCTTTCCTTGCCATTGCCAGCCTACATTTTATATCCTCTCTACTTCGACCATCATCAGTTATTTTGCTCCCCAAATAGCAAAACTCCTTTACTACTTTAAGTGCCTCATTTCCTAATCTAATTCCCTCAGCATCACCCGACTTAATTAGACTACATTCCATTATCCTTGTTTTGCTTTTGTTCATGTTCATCTTATATCCTCCTTTCAAGACACTGTCCATTCCATTCAACTGCTCTTCCAAGTCCTTTGCTGTCTCTGACAGAATTACAATGTCATCGGCGAACCTCAAAGTTTTTATTTCTTCTCCATGAATTTTAATACCTACTCCGAATTTTTCTTTTGTTTCCTTTACTGCTTGCTCAATATACAGATTGAACAACATCGGGGAGAGGCTACAACCCTGTCTTACTCCCTTCCCAACCACTGCTTCCCTTTCATGTCCCTCGACTCTTATAACTGCCATCTGGTTTCTGTACAAATTGTAAATAGCCCTTCGCTCCCTGTATTTTACCCCTGCCACCTTTAGAATTTGAAAGAGAGTATTCCAGTCAACATTGTCAAAAGCTTTCTCTAAGTCTACAAATGCTAGAAACGTAGGTTTGCCTTTCCTTAATCTTTCTTCTAAGATAAGTCTTAAGGTCAGTATTGCCTCACGTGTTCCAGTGTTTCTACGGAATCCAAACTGATCTTCCCCGAGGTTGGCTTCTACTAGTTTTTCCATTCGTCTGTAAAGAATTCGTGTTAGTATTTTGCAGCTGTGACTTATTAAGCTGATAGTTCGGTAATTTTCACATCTGTCAACACCTGCTTTCTTTGGGATTGGAATTATTATATTCTTCTTGAAGTCTGAGGGTATTTCGCCTGTATCATACATCTTGCTCACCAGATGGTAGAGTTTTGTCAGGACTGGCTCTCCCACGGCCGTCAGTAGTTCCAATGGAATATTGTCTACTCCGGGGGCCTTGTTTCGACTCAGGTCTTTCAGTGCTCTGTCAAACTCTTCACGCAGTATCATATCTCCCATTTCATCTTCATCTACATCCTCTTCCATTTCCATAATATTGTCCTCAAGTACATCACCCTGGTATAGACCCTCTATATACTCCTTCCACCTTTCTGCTTTCCCTTCTTTGCTTAGAACTGGGTTTCCATCTGAGCTCTTGATATTCATACAAGTCGTTCTCTTATCTCCAAAGGTCTCTTTAATTTTCCTGTAGGCGGTATCTATCTTACCCCTAGTGAGATAGGCCTCTACATCCTTACATTTGTCCTCTAGCCATCCCTGCTTAGCCATTTTGCACTTCCTGTCGATCTCATTTTTGAGACGTTTGTATTCCTTTTTGCCTGTTTCACTTACTGCATTTTTATATTTTCTCCTTTCATCAATTAAATTCAATATTTCTTCTGTTACCCAAGGATTTCTACTAGCCCTCGTCTTTTTACCTACTTGATCCTCTGTTGCCTTCACTACTTCATCCCTCAAAGCTACCCATTCTTCTTCTACTGTATTTATTTCCCCCATTCCTGTCAATTGCTCCCTTATGCTCTCCCTGAATCTCTGTAGAACCTCTGGTTCTTTTAGTTTATCCAGGTCCCATCTCCTTAAATTCCCACCTTTTTGCAGTTTCTTCAGTTTTAATCTACAGGTCATAACCAATAGATTGTGGTCAGAGTCCACATCTGCCCCTGGAAATGTCTTACAATTTAAAACCTGGTTCCTAAATCTCTGTCTTACCATTATATAATCTATCTGATACCTTTTAGTATCTCCAGGGTTCTTCCATGTATACAACCTTCTTTCATGATTCTTAAACCAAGTGTTAGTTATGATTATGTTGTGCTCTGTGCAAAATTCGACCAGGCGGCTTCCTCTTTCATTTCTGTCCCCCAATCCATATTCACCTACTATGTTTCCTTCTCTCCCTTTTCCTACTCTTGAATTCCAGTCACCCATGACTATTAAATTTTCGTCTCCCTTCACAATCTGAATAATTTCTTTTATTTCATCATACATTTCTTCAATTTCTTCATCATCTGCAGAGCTAGTTGGCATATAAACTTGTACTACTGTAGTAGGCGTGGGCTTCGTATCTATCTTGGCCACAATAATGCGTTCACTATGCTGTTTGTAGTAGCTTACCCGCACTCCTATTTTCCTATTCATTATTAAACCTACTCCTGCATTACCCCTATTTGATTTTGTGTTTATAACCCTGTAGTCACCTGACCAGAAGTCTTGTTCCTCCTGCCACCGAACTTCACTAATTCCCACTATATCTAACTTCAACCTATCCATTTCCCTTTTTAAATTTTCTAACCTACCTGCCCGCATTAACACCCTAAAAATGATTTGATGAACGGAACAGCACTTGCAAGCTCGGATTACTGCATAAAAATTGTACATTGATTCCCACGTGTTCCAAAGAAGTTGTGAGCTGAAGCAAAAACCGTAAGTTTCCCACATTAAATACGAATGCAGATATCCCGAGTGGAGAAATCTAATGTTCCACAATTTTAAGAACCACGTTACGTACAATTACATGAATGCAGCACAAGCATGCGACCCAGCAGCCATCTCACCATAATCCGGAACGAAGATGTTTCTCTCTTTTTCACAAGACAGAGCGTGTGTACTAAACAGGAAGGCACGTCCTCACGTCAGCAATCAGAGAAGAGGTTGTCCAGTAGAGAAGACCCTTAGTCTGACGACCACCCGGCCTTGCGAACTAATTCCACGGCCAAGTTTTCCCATTGGCTGATTCACGTCGAAGCTGAGACGAAATGGTGGTGGCTACCTAACAGTGTCCACCCAGCGGTATACTGTTTCATCAGACAGCTGTATGACTACAGGTTCTTTGAGACAGATAAGTGATTCTCGACGCGCGGAAGATTACGCGGCACGAAATGCGTCCAAGAGCATGACTTTCCAGATTACACAGGAACTGAAATACGTTATTCTAGCAAATCTCGTATGATCTACGTTGAATTGCTCAAATCTCCTGCAGCAACCTGAGCGTATCCTACAGTATTCAGGTCGGGACGTTAAGCAGTCCACATATGAATTAAATTGTTTACCTTGAAAAATATTCGGACTCCGGATCTTGTCCTTGATGATGAATCACCTCGTAGTAATTTGATAATAGGTTGTAAATAAGCAGTAAGGATGACGTGTGTATAGATGTGCGCAGTAAAAGACGAAGTTGGATGTCACATACATATAAAGCATTCCATTGACTTTACGTCGCCAGAGAAAATCCAGTTCACGGCTGCTATCAAATTGGAAGGTGCTGACTTACTCACCTGCAGGTTTCTAGCGCTTCAGCTTTCATGTTGTCATGCTGATAATTGCAGCACTGTGCTGTTAAGAGCGGTGAAAACTGCACACCTTAGTGGGCACTTGACCTACACTATCCAAAATCATCCTCGTTGTTAAAATACTGCCCACCTACAGGTTGCCAATAGATGAAGTCGAGGATGAAATGGGATCCGATCCTATTCTTTCAAGGCAATGCAAGCAAATAGCAGTCATCAGTGATTGTTGGAGACAACCTCCCTGATGTTTATTTTCTTTTATTAATTACTGCAAATTTAAAGACCTGCTACCTCATGTTTCAAATCAGGTCGTACACCTTACAGTTTTCGTTTGTCGTTTTTCTAGTTTTTTTCCTTTTTATTCGTAACATTTGAAAAAGAGTATTTTTTGGATCTGCAGCTGATGTCTTTCTTTCCGTGTTTCCAGTTAAATTATAGGTTATAGGTTCCGTCTTTATCCAAAAATGGTGTTTTTTTTCTTTCCACCCAGATATATTCTTTAGGCCACACTTTATTAAATCAGTTACAACCTAAAATATTTTCACTTTTTAGAGTTTTCAGTAATCAAAACCCACTGATGATGGCACAGACGTGCTGAAACATGTTTGGGTAAAGAGAGTAAGCGGTGTTTTTGTATAAAGGCGGACCTATAGCCTACAATGATAAAGATTAATACATTTTTAGAAGACATTAATCCTGTTTTGAAGTATAAATGATTTTTTTGTTTTAAGAAAAATCTAAGAAAAATGATAGTACAAAGGAGATATTTGTTAGTGCCATCACCGACTCGGACTGTCAGTGAATACCTGGGAATGTTTTCCTAGAGCTGTTGAATCCCACTCACAACAAAATAGTTTGTACTTTGTAAAGAAATAGTATTACTAATCCGATACATTAACATTAGGTACTCGTCCGTGTTCAACATTGGGTACTTTCTTGGCTAGGTCGCCAGCACTTTACACTACCTCTATTGTAGTATACGCTGTCGTTATCTATTATTTGCCTAATACATTCACTTTGTCAGTGCATTAAGGCGTATTGCGTCAGATTAGTAATTCTAGAAGTGTTATTTACTGTTGCATCTCCTCTTCCTCTTCCGCCTTCGCAGGTTCGAATCTTGCCTCGGGCATGGATGTGCGTGATGTCCTTAGGTTAGTTAGGTTTAAGTAGTTCTGAGTTCTAAGGGACTGATGACCACAGATGTTAAGTCCCATAGTGCTCAGAACCATTTGAACCATTTTTTTTTCTTCCGCCTTCTGCTCCTCCTGTCCCTCTTCACAGTCACTGTTCTCGCCTGTCTCTGTGGGTGTCGCTGGCCGCCCTGTGGAGACTGTTGTTACATTGCATATAGACATTTCCGTTGTGTTGTGTTCGCAGGTACTCTTCAGCTGTTGTTCTTGAAATACATTTTTAAGGCCTTTCGTTGTGCCCATTGTTCTTTGTCTCTCATTGCTGTGTATATACACTGAAGACCCAAAAAAACTGGTACCTTGCCTAATATCGTGCAGGGCCCCCTCGAGCACGGAGTAGTGCCACCACACGACGTGACATGGACTCGACTAACGTCCCAAGTAGTGCTGGAGGGAACTGATGCATGAATCCTGCAGGGCTGTCCATAAATCCGTAAGAGTACGAGGGGGTGGAGATCTCTTCTGAACAGCACGTTGCAAGGCATCCCAGATATGCTCAATAATGTTCACGTTTGGGGACAGCAGAAATGTTTAAACTCAGTGTTCTTGGAGCCATTCTGTATGCAATTCTCGACGTGTGGGGTGTTGCATTGTCCTGATGGAATTGCCCAAGTCCGTCGGAATGCACAATGCACATGAATGGGTGCAGGTGATCAAACAAAAAAATGGTACAAATGGCTCTGAGTACTATGGGACTTAACATCTGTGGCCATCAGTCCCCTAGAACTTAGAACTACTTAAACCTAACTAACCTTAGGAGATCACACACATCCATGCCCGAGGCAGGATTCGAACCTGCGACTGTAGCGGTCACGCGGTTCTAGACTGTAGCGCCTAGAACCGCGAGGCCATTCCGGCCGGCGGTGATCAAACAGGCAGCTTATATATGTGTCACCTGTCAGAGTTGTATCTAAACGTATCAGGGGTCCCATATCACTCCAGCTGCCCAACTGCACACTCCCCACACAATTACAGATCCTCTATAAGCTTGAACAGACCCAGGCTGACATGCAGGTTCCATGGATTGATGAGGTTGTCTCCATACCCACACACGTCCATCCGCTCGATACAATTTGAAAAGAGACTCGTCCGACCAGGCAACATATTTCCAGTTATGAACAGTCCAATGCCGGTGTTGACGGGTCCAGGCGAGGCGTGAAGGTTTTTGAGTCTTCGGCTTCGAAAGCCCATATCGATGCTACTTCCTTGAATGGTTCGCACGCTCACAGTTATTGAGGGCCCAGGGCCACAGGGGAGTGTTATGGGACCACTGTTTTTTGCAACATAGACAAATGTAATGTATTGCGAATACATAGAAAGAAGAATCCTTTACTGTATGATTATATGATAGCGGAACAAACACTGGTAGCAGCTACTTCTGTAAAATTTCTGGGAGTATGCATGCGGAACGATTTGAAGTGCAATGATCATATAAAATTAATTGTTGGTAAAGCGGGTGCCAGGTTGAGATTCATTGGGAGAGTCCTTAGAAAATGTAGTCCATCAACAAAGGAGGTGGCTTACAAAACACTCGTTCGACCTATACTTGAGTATTGCTCATCAGTGTGGCATCCGTACCAGGTCGGGTTGACAGAGGAGATGGAGAATATCCAAAGAAGAGCAGCGCGTTTCGTCACAGGGTTATTTGGTAAGCGTGATAACGTTACGGAGATGTTTAGCAAACTAAAAAAATGGTTCAAATGCCTCTGAACACTGTGGGACTTAACATCTGAGGTCATCAGTCCCCTAGAACTTAGAACTACTTAAACATAACTAACCTAAGTATATCACACACATCCATGCCCGAGGCAGGATTCGAACCTGCGACAAAAGCAGTCGCGCGGTTCCAGACTGAAGCGCCTAGAACCGCTGGGCCACACTGGCTGGCTAGCAAACTCAAGTGGCAGACTCTGCAAGAGAGGCGATCTGCATCGCATTTCAGCTTGCTGTCCAGTTTTCAAGAGGGTGCGTTTCTGAATGAGATATCGAATATATTGCTTTCCCCTACTTATACCTCCCGAGGAGATCACGAATGTAAAATTAGAGAGATTCGAGCGCGCACGGAGGCTTTCCGGCAGTCGTTCTTCCCGCGAACCACACGCGACCGGAACAGGAAAGGGAGGTAATGACAGTGGCACGTAAAGTGCCCTCCGCCACACACCGTTGGGTGGCTTGTGGAGTATAAATGTAGATGTAGATGTAGAAATCTGCAGTAATTTGCGGAAGATTTTCACTTCTGTTACTCTGAACGATTCTCTTCAGTCTTCGTTGGTCCCGTTCTTGCAGGAGCTTTTTCCTGCCTCAGCGATTTCAGAGATTTGATGTTTTACTGGATTCCGGATATTCTCGGTACACTCGCCGACTGTAACACCACGTTCGAACTCACTTTAATCTTGATAACCTGGCACTGTAGCGGCAGACACTGTGCCAGACACTTGTTGTCTTATTTAGGCCTTGCGACCGCAGCACCGTATTCAGCCAGTTAGATATCTCTATATTTAAGCATGCCTACACCAGCTTCTTTGAAGCTTCAGTGTATGCACGTCAGTTTCTGTGTAGTCAGAGTGTAGTGTATGTCGATTGTTCGGGTACTGCCCGCAGCAGAAGACAGTGTGTTCCGGGGAAGCTCCTTCGTCGCGTGTGCATGCAGATGTTTGTCTGAGACGCGGTTTAAGTGTGGGATGAATTCCGTATCCAGTTAAGAAATGTACCATATCGCGGCTGGGATCTATATGTTTCATTCTCAACCGATCCCTTATGGCAGGGAGGAATTCGTGTAATATACGTCCCTTATCACTTACATCCCACTCACCTCGTCATGTACCCAACCAAAAACTTTTGAGGTGATGCGTAGTCTGTATCAGTACACCTGCCCGAATAGCAGTGGGCCTTAGCACCCCACTTCCGGGATTCGGGGAGAATGCTTAGCCCCGGATCGAATTCGCTCGGCAGGTTGACGACAAGGGCTGGTGTGCTCGCCAGCCTGGATGTGGTTGTAGTTTTAACGCTATTTCACAATGCTAATTCCCACGACCTACATCAGTCACAAGATTCGCCAACATAGAAAGTTCTCACAATTTCACATGGGTGACACTACACGGAAACATTTCCGACGCCGTGTAGGTAGGCGATAAAAGCAAAAGAATAAGAAGAAGAAAGAGTGTTTGAGATCCTAGATGTCAATGTCAAAAAGCTATTCATGCAAACATCTGTGTTTCAATGTAGTTGTTCATGAACAACAAAAGGTCGAATATGTAACTACTTATAAAAGACGCAGCACCGTAGGCGATCATAAGCAGAGTAAGGAAGGAAAGGGACAAAAGCTCACGGGATACTGAAAGTATGAGGAGGGCGGATAATCTGACGTGCGTGGATGGTGCAGTTGGTAACACAGTGCCACGAAACGGGTGGCATCCGAGTTCGAATCCAAGTTCGGCACACACTTTTAACTTGGCACAAATAACGTGAATTCCATCGTTGCCCATGCCATTTGTTTCTTATCTACCGCTTCATCCGTAATTTTCACGGCGTGTAGAGAGTTTAATTTTGATAAGACTATGATTTACGAGTCCAATCCAAATTTTTCCGCCTTGGACACTTCGCGAGATGTATAAGGGAGGGAGTAATATATTAACATATGAATATTCCCTGTCTTTTGTTGGAGAGGACGCTCTCTGAACTTTTAACGGTATACTTCTACGCCTTTCTTGAGGCTTCTGCTACTGGATTTTAATGAAGTTCCCCCTTCACGGCCGCCAGCTTACGAAACAAATCATGACTAAACGAGCAGTTCGTCTATGGGTTTTTCTAACTCCCCTCTGGATTCTGATCTTGCGAGAGTGCCAGAGTGACACGCAACCTCAAGATAAGGTCGAGCGGGGATTTGCGAATCACTTCTTTCGTCAGTGAATTACATCTCCGTTCGTGTCCACGCTCACAGAGTTCACTGTCCGTAAATAACAGATTTTAGCTCTCACTCTGTCGGCACCAACTGCCGTTTGACTCTCAAACATAGAGTTGTCTGGTACGTAGAGTTGACACAGGCGAATTATCGCGCCGCGGTGGGGTGTGTGGCAATTTGTACACCGCTCTTGCGTACTCAGCTTTCATGCAAATTATTTCACCTTTCCGTGAGTTACTATCGCACATGTGGTGTTTCTCTAAATTATGGGAACAGTTGTAGATTTGCATTGCGTAATACCGCCACAAACAGACACGTTGGTAGCACTTTTGTTAGAGGGTTTTTTGTGACATTCGACTGGTCAGTGATGTGCAGTATATTACGGGACTACGGAAAGATTGTTTAACTGAAAAACTGGCAAACTCTGTCACAGTGTTGGTGTTATTTGTTTTCTTTTGATGACGCAAAGAAATTAAAATTGATATTACATATAATCAGTAAAGTGTTCCAGAAATCACGTACTGACGAATTCGGCCCCCAGGCGTAAGCTTTTTTCCATTCCAAAAGAAAATAAAAAGGGTCGCCAAGTCGCATAACTACACTGTGTTTGCCGCTGTCGAGTAGCAAGAGGATTGTAGAAACTTTGAATAGTTACTCACGATGTGTAAAAGAAAAAATTACTTGCAAATAGAATGTCGCAAAATCATGGCTCATGAGGTAACTTCTGGATGAATACTAAAATGAAATCTGCTGCAACAACTTTGTTAGGCACAGGGGTTATACGAAAATATGGAAATACCAAAAACACAACACATTAGCAACCCTGATACGGCGTAGAAAATCCGGAGGCGTTCTAAACAGCTTTGATTCTCCTCGGAACGGTTAAGTACAGGTCTTGCATGGATTTGAAGAGAATGTTGCATACCACACTTCCTGAAAAATAGTGGCAAGTTCAGGGAACGATGGTGGGATAGGACACTGAGAACACTCCGTTCTCTCCAAATCAGGCCACAAAGGCTGAAATATATAGAGATTTGGCTGCTGTGGCGGACAGGACAGACGCGGCAATTCATCCCCGCGATGGCTAAATGGTTCAAATGGCTCTGAGCACTATGGGACTCAACTGCTGAGGTCATTAGTCCCCTAGAACTTAGAACTAGTTAAACCTAACTAACCTAAGGACATCACAAACATCCATGCCCGAGGCAGGATTCGAACCTGCGACCGTAGAGGTCTTGCGGTTCCAGACTGCAGCGCCTGTAACCGCACGGCCACTTCGGCCGGCCCCGCGATGGTCTTGGACGATGTAGGATTTCAGAACAGGGTCCCTATTGCCTTGAAAAACAGCAACACAGCTGAGAAAGTCTTCAGCTCGTGGTCTAGGGCTAGCGTTGCTGCCTCTGGATCACGGGGTCCCGGGTTTGATTTCCGTCCGGGTTGGGGAATTTATCTGACCGGGGACTTGGTATTTGTGTTGTCCCCATCATTTGAAAATGACTATCTCTAGTCATCACTCGTTGCTCCGACCACGCCCCCTTTCCTTCAGTATATATGTCGTTGGTGAACGTCCGACCAGTCAGTCGGCAAGACTCAGCGAGGGAGCGCCTCTGAGGATGTCCAGCGCAGTCCTGGACGAAACATCAGGAACAGAAGCGTTTCCCGAAAGGTTTACCAGCAGCTATGTTCTCTCAAAAACTGTGATTTATTACAACAGACGTGAACACAACACACTCGTCAAACAGAAATCGAGCGTCATGCATCGCCAAAGTGGTCTATCTAAAATATGAAATGCGAGGAGTGGTAGTGGGCGTGAGGACCATTGCTATAGCACACGGTTAAAAGGCCGCTCTATCGAATGTCAACGGGAAAATAAATCTTGCAGTGGACAGCAGCAAAGCACACCTACACAAACGCAGCCCTTCACAGTACCTCTATGTATGTACAAGTGTGCGGGGGAAATATGTTCCTAGATAACGGGCAACGCTGAAAACTAGTGGTGTTTAACAAACTGCAGTTTTAAAATACAGCCTGGCGGAACGATGTCCTCCTTACATTTAGCGGAGCTGTGATGCACACGAAGAACAGGTTGATTGATGTATTGCCGTCCGTGCTAGCATTGGGAAAAATACTGACGTTACAACAAACGATGAGATCGATTCAGATGTAGTTTCCCCATGGTTAAGGCAAGTGAGGTGACAGTTTCTTCGGAAAGGGCACGGCTTGTTTTATTGCCCATCTTTTGTTTCTTAACCGGAGCTTCTGCGCTGTCCCTAATGACCTCGTCGTTGATTGGTCGTAAGATTCTAAACTTCTTCCTTTTTTTGTGGTGGGGGGGGGGGGAGGCGGGGGGAAGATGCGCTGTGTTGCTGGAGCTGCATTTCGCTTGTGGAATGACGTATGAGATTGGTTCGAACTTCGGTTTTAAAGGTCGAGTGTTTCCCTTGGTGGTGTCCGGATCCGTTCCATAGAACTAAGTCAGGTCTTTGGTTGACAGTACAAGCAGGTTAGTATCCTAATGTCATTGAAGTGTTAGAAAATCCATTCGGACAGTTCGGTAGTGTTACGATGGAGCATTTTTTTGCTGAAACTAGACGTGATTATTGGGCTGCAGTTGGGGATCAAAGGGACCGATATAATCCAACGACAGGTCGTGCAACGTTGAGGGATCTTAGGAGCAATATCTGGACTTCCACTTTGCGTCATGTTAACATGCAGTAAAGGAGAATGCCTTCATGACCTGCCTGAAAGGTATCCTGCCGGCATAAAGTACGTACAACTATGTGTACTTTTCATCACGTTCGTTCCCTCCCATTGGCGAGTATCACTGTGTTTTGTTACTCATTAAGCGAGACGACGTTGCTCCATGCGTGGAGTGTCCAAAAGGTGACCCCAGGCTCCGGTAACTTCCGTCCGTTCTGACGTCCAGTGTCCAGAGGTTCGTGAATGGAGTTGCCTCTTTTGTAGCTTTTATTAGGAAGGTGGGACATCATGCAGCTGCTCTGATTTCCTCGAGCAGATGTGCATATATGGTACACCCTTTCCGTGATGTTACATGAATCGCCCAATCTCGGGGTCGGAGTGTACCAAGTACTGGGCATCCGAGTTGCGTCGCCATGAGTCTTCATAATACTGGACTGGGCTGTCACACAAGCAGCCCGTGCAAGATCTCACGTCATCCAAGACAAAGTGGAAACTGTAGAGAAGATCCATCGAAGAGCTGTGCGAATCGTTTAGTCAGCACTAGAGATTTCTTCAGATATCTACAAATTACAGTGGCAGGCTCTCAAAGGGAAGGTCATAGATTACTGACCGACAATAACCCAAGAAACTCTCACACTGATCCAACGAAAACTGCAAAAGACGAAACAGTGCAAATTTTAAATCAATATGGCACAGAGTGAACTCCCATATTAAAATAATCATGTTATTTCACATTCAAAGACAATGGTGAGCCTCATCCCAAAGACTACGAAAGTTTTGGAAAGAAATTTAAAACTCTTACTCGCCAAACAACCAAATCCTACCCGCATTTTACAGTCGAATACTTCCCACAACAGACTGCCAGCAACAAGCAGAAATATTCAGAAATGTCCTTCAAGTCTACTCTTTTCCCGAAGACCAAGATTTTGTCAACTGTGTCCAGACAGCTACCCATAGTAACACAAGAGCCAAGCCCAAAACAGATTTACTTACAAGTGATATCATTCTAGTCGAAGTAATGTGAGCAGGACGCAACTCAGCATCAGGTGGAAATGGCACCGCCAGACTTCACCCACGAAAAGCCACGTAGGACACAGCCATACCTATATTTCTCACAATCTTCAACTACTGCCCAGCGACAGAAATCATACCATCTGCATGGCAACGTACCGACACAATGATGATACCAATGCCCAATAAACACCCCACTATCCCAGCTTTTATAACCTTATCGCCCTTCTCGACATAATCAGAAATAAATTTGATCCACAAAGAAACATTGTTTGCAGACCATAACAACCTTCACCCAGATAGCAAGTTTGGCTTTAAAAAAGTAATGGACCATAGATCCAGTGTTACGTCTTGGCTTGTATCAGATGACACGAAAACCACCACCGTAGGATTCAGCACTGTGGCCACCATTCTGGACATATAGGGGACTTTCGACAAAATCTGCCACGAAGGACTTTATTCAAAGTGACAGAAATATAAAAATGGTTCAAATGGCTCTAAGCACTATTGGACTTCACTTCTGTAGTCATCAGTCACCTAGAACTTAGAACTACTTAAACCTAACTAATCTAAGGACATCACACACATCCACGCCCGAGGCAGGATTCGAACCTGCGACCGCAGCGGTCGCGCGGCTCCAGACTGTAGCGCCTAGAACCGCTCGGCCACTCCGGCCGGCCGACAGAAACAGACATCCCGACAAGAACCGTTAAAACTGTTACGCACACTAAATAAGGACAGACTGTACGTAACACGCGTCAACGAAGCATCGACAACGACATTTATAAAATTCTTAGAGTTTCGATTTGTAAGAAAATATAGTCTACTCTTTTCCCGAAGACAAAGATTTTGTCAACTGTGTCCAAACAGCTACCCATAGTAACACAAGAGCCAAGCCCAAAACAAACATACTTACAGGTGATATCTTTCTAGTCAAAGTAACGGCTGGTTAGGTAGTACAAGCTATCCTTCATACTGGATATGTGTTGCACCTTTAACATTTGAAATGAACGGTCCATTAACTAACAAGGCAACCATATGGAATAATTACCGTTATTCCAAAGGTAAGCACTCGCTGCGTCTCCACTACTGACAATCTGAAACGCAAATAGCTGTCGACTACACCCATCAACACGTGACACGGAAAACCGCTTCACATGTCCGGCGACAATACTGAAAGGACGCGCGTCTGTGGAAGACGCGCTCCACGTCGTGCGTGAAATACATAATGAGTTATTCCAGTGAGCTATAAATCATGCAAACGAGGCTGCGGATGTTAAATTCATGAGCGGTGTTGTGCAAACACTGGAGACGGGTGACGGGTCACGGTACGGGTAACATGCCATGGTCTGTTCTGTGCTGACAGGCAAATACGCTGCATAATTCGTGTGCAGCGGCAGACTTGCAGCAACATTTCGATAACGAAGAACCAGCTACTACACTGGCGCTGGCTGGAGTTCGGTTCCATTTGATATCTTCGTTGCAAATCTGTTGAGTGTTTCATATTCTTACTGAGAATAGAATTTGAAGCGTGCAACTGATATTATACTCAAAACGTGACTGAAATTTGAAACGGTTAGAAGGTTACAAAATTACGAAATATCGAGGCAAATTAAAGATGTGTGGCGGGCTAAGAGTAGAACCCGGAGCCTTTCACTTCGTGGGCAGTGGTCTAACCTGCCGAGTCATCCAGGCGTGACTCGCAGCCCGCCAGAAAACTTTCTGTACTGCCAGTACCTCTTTCCTGCTCTACAAATTTCACGGAAGTCCTTCTGCTTACCATTCTGGACAATCACTCCTTGAAAGAATCTCTCCAACACACATTTTACCTGTTATTTCAACGAAACATTGTAAAGACACGTTTCACCGTTTGAAGTGTCCAATTTCACGGCCCACAGAATAGAGTCTTTAAATAGTAGCATTTGATTGTGTGAGCCATGACATTATGTTACAGAAATTACTATTTTATGGTATAAATGGATCTGCATATGAGTGGTTTAAGTCATATCTACAGAACAGGAAGCAAGAAGTTTCTTTATATGATTTAAGTGATTTGAGGAAGTTTCCCACATCATCTAACTGGGATGAAATTGTATTAGGTGTTCCACAGGGTTCGATCATGGATCCCCTTCTCCTTTTGGTGTATGTGAATGACCTCCCTCCTTATCTGAAACAAGAAGCTAAACAGACACTGTTTGCTGATGATACAAGCATCATTATTAGTACAGTAAAATAAACTCCAATAGTAAATGATACTATTAATGTCTTTGGATAGTAATTGATTGGGTTTCTGCGAATGGGCTTGCTCGGAAAGTTGAAAAAACACAGTACATCCAATTTTATACTGCAAGAAGTACAGTTCCTTCAATAAAAGTAAACACATCAGCAGATATCAGTAGCCAGAGTAGAGCATACTGAGTTTTAGGGTGTACATATAGATGAGACTCTTAATTGAAATATTCATAGTTTGCATCTCCAAGAGCGACTGGGCTCAGCAACTTTTGCCATCAGAATAGTTCCCAATTTTGAGGATACAGAAATTAAAAAGCTAACATACTTTGCATACTTTCACTCCCTGATCTCATACGAATAACAGCAGCTCAAGGCTTTGGCAAAAAATATTCACTGCTCAAAGGAAAGAAGTTAGAATAATGTGTGGAGCTCATAGTCGCACATCTTGTAGCCATCTATTTAAAAGGTTAGGACTTCTTACAACAGCCTTGCAGCACATTCACTCAGTAATGGAACTTGTTCTCACCAATGTGGAACAGTTTAAAAACAACAGTGACATTAATGATTAATAGGTTTTCAGAAATTACTGCAACCAGTCGCCTTTTATGTAGACATCTACATAAAAGGCGACTGGTTGCAGTAATTTCTGAAAACCTTTTCACACCACAGTCGCAGTGTTCCACATCCACAATGGATAAAAGTCTTATTAATGATTAATACCAGAAGAAAGAAAGACTTACACTATTCTCTACTTAACCTATCTTTGGTACAGAAAGGGGTAAAATATGCTGCTGTAAAACTTTTCAATAAATTACCAGATGAAATACAATATCTGTCAGACAGCAGTAACATCTTCCGTATTTCTATCTCAAATGAAAACGAATGTACACTGCCTGAAAAAAAAAAAAAAACTGAAAGACCAAGAGTCGGAGTAGGAAATGAACAGAAACTTCAAGTGTTCAGAGGGTATGTGATGTTGTTTCACTTATCAAAAATCGAGTCGTATTTACAAGGAACTTTGCAGTATAGGCCCATTTACCAGCGCGACATTGCACACCCCCCTGTCCTGAATGGATGCAGCTGATTCAATTGGAAGGTGTGTCACAAATCCAATTTGTACTTCCTTGAGACAGGTTGGCCCAGTTTCTTGTTATCGTGGATACTGGCACTGCGCCGGGGCTAAAGATGACACAGCTTGTCCGACACAAATTCCATCGGGCACAGATATGGGATCTTGTTCGTCACTGGAGCAGCTCAGCATCATGCAGACATTTCATAGAGACACGTGCCATGTGTGAACGAGTATTGTCCTGGTCAGAAATGGCACCATGAGACTAGTGCACCATGGGTAACACATGCGCACACAGGGTGTACATAAGATGGCATTGTGCTTCAGAGTTCCCTCAGCCGCTACTACTAGTGTCCGATGGAGCCTACACGATGATGTAAGGAGTAACACCTCTGTGCTAAATCACTACACTGGGAGAATGGGGCCTCTCCCTAGACCACCGCCAAATTCGCCGACGATCGTAGTCGGGGGTAGCACAGAACTGCGAAACATGGTTGTACACAAAGTGAGTACAGTAATAAGCAATCCTAGCTTCCTGATCACTCCACGATTCAAGACGCAGCCACTTGTGGTGTTAATGGCAGTCTAAGCAATGGACGGTAATTCCCTAGCCTGGATACTCATAGCCTCCACCAACATTCGTCCGCAGCTCGTGGTCTAGTGGCTAGCATTGCTGCCTCTGGATCACGGGGTCCCTGATTCGATTCCAGGCTGGGTTGGGGATTTTCTCTGCCTGGGGACTGAATGTTAGTGCTGTCACCGTTATTTCATCGTCATCATCATCATTTGTGAACGTGGCTAAAATTGGACTCTGTAAAGATTGGGACATTGTAAGGGCGCTGATGACCGAACGGTTGAGCGCCCCACAAACCAAACATCATCACCAACATCACCTCCAATATTGCGGAATACCACAGAATGTTGCAAGCAGTTCGCTATCTGTTCTCGGACGGCGGCGTAGATGGGAAAAGGTTAAGATGTGCTTGGTGCGCACCAAGACACTGACATATTTCAGTGCTCCATAGTTCTGGACTTTGCATAATTGGACCAGCCGGCCAAATGGAGACCTATTGGACGCCGCTTTGAAACTCCATCGGGGCCTGATAACGCCATCTCACACGAGTAAGTGGCATCTCCGCGTTCTTCACACTGTTCGCTCAACACCTGACGTTGTTCACGCCTCTTGTACTCGTACACACTACGAGACCTGGTTGCGTCACTAAACATGGACTTCACTAATGCTCTCTGGTAATACTGTAATTCGAATCACTTACAAACCTGTAGATAGTGAGTATGTCTGAGAAGATACATTGACGTCCGACAGTGGTATTTCTGGGCGTTTCACCATTTTTGTCAGGCAGCGCAACATAAATTTGAGTAGTAAAAATACGACCTGAAAAAAATGTACTGGCAGTTTCCGTAGTAAACATATAGCACAGACAGTGGCTCATAGAACAATTTAAACACGAAAAACCACTAAAAAAAGAGGCCATACATTTCAGTTGGCAAAGTAGCGCGATTTCTGAAGAAAAGAACAAAAAGGAAAGCATAATACCCATGTGGTACCTGACGCTCGCTGTGCAGGATCAAACTGACCTCATGCACGTGTGGAACATTTTCTGTTTGTGTTTCACATTCATGTAAGTGTGACTCACCTTGTAAATACGTAATATTCTGTCACACACTTAAAACCATTAGACTAGATAGTCTTTTAGTTCTGTTCATGATAAGGGAATGAATAAGATCCAAAGATGGCAGAGGAAAATAGGTACTGACTCGGCCACTGAGTTGCACAACCATATTTTCCTTCGCAAAAATGAGATTATTGCATTCTATGAGCAGTCTGATCTTTCATTTTTACCCACGTAAAACGGGGATTACCATTTCCGCACAGCGTCAACTAACACGTATGCTTTCCACGACTATGCTCTCTGGGGGAAAAAACTAAATGGCATCCCAAGGATGGTAAATTGTGTACCAAACATGTAGGCTATGAGATATTTCGACAGTTAACCAAACTTAAAATAATGTTAATCAATATCGTACGTCAATTACTGTTTATAAAAAATTTGAGAAAACAGACAATAAGAATGCAAGCTGGTGGGATCGTCACTTTGTCCTCCATGTACACAAAAAAGCCACATAATACCTGTTTCTTAGTTTTCCGATGTTTCTTTGATCTCTGTTCATAAGTGTGTTACAAATAATCGCTGCAATTCAAAAGTGCACACACCGTAAGGCACCATTGTCGCATTTCAGCTGACTTCGTTGAGGAGAGGAAAGGGTCTCTGAACACACGCTAGGTACTTCACGAATCATGTATATCGTCTTCGTGAAGGTATGAAATGACCGACCTTTTCGCGTAATATACTAAGATGACGAAAGTCATGAGATTGCGATGTGCACTTATACAGGTGGCGGTAGTGTCGTGTACACAAGGTATAGAAAGTTAGTGCATTGGCAAAGCTACTATTTATACTCGGGTGATTCATGTGAAAAGGCTTCCGACATGATTATGCCCGCACGACGTGGATTAACAGACTTGGGATGTGGAATGTTAGTTACAGATAGACAAATGGGACAATTCAGTATTCCAATATCCATAGAGTCATGAGTGCGTCGAGAATATCAAATTTGAGGTATTCCCCTCTCACCATGGACAACACAGTGGCCGTTAGCCTTCACTTAATGACCGACAGCAGCGGCGTTTGCGAAGAGTAGTCATGCTAACAGACAAGCAGTACTGCGTGAAATAAACACAGAAGTCAGTGTGGGACGTACGACTAACATATCTGTTAGGACAGTGCGGCGAAACATGGCGTTAATGGGCTATGGCAGCAGACGGTCGACGCGAGCAGCTTCGCTAACAGCACGACATCGCCAGCAGCGTCTATCCTGAGCTCGTGACCATATGTGTTGGATCCTAGGCGACTGGAAAACCGTGGCCTGAACAGAAGACTCAGAATTTCAGTTGATAAGAGCTGACGGTAGGTTTCTAATATTGCGCACACTCCACGAAGCCATGGACCCATGCTGTCAACAGGGCACTGAGAAAGCTGATTATGGCTCTGTTTATGTTCGGCTACTAATAGACAATTTTCAGCCATTCATCGACTTCATGTTCCCAAACATGTCACCAGGCCACACTTGTTCATGATTAGTTCGAAGAACATTCTGGTCAGTTCGAGCGAATTATTTGGCAACGCAAATGGCCCGACATGAATCCCATCGAACACTTATGGGACGTAATCGAGAGATCAGTCCGTGCAAAAAATCCTACTTCGGCAACTCTTTGGCAATTATCGACGGCAACAGAGACAGTGTGACTCAATATTTCTGCAGGGGTCTTTCAGCAACCTGTTGACTCCATGTGACATCGAGTTGCTGCACTACGCCGAGAGTAAAGAGGCCCGACACAATATTAGGCGGTATCCCATGACTTTTCTCACTTCAGTGTATAGTGACGTAGCTCCTCCTTTTTGAAATATATATCTGACGGCAGCCGTCAGCTGATCTTTTTCGAGATCCGTTGGCTCGTCAAAAATGTTCAATTTGAACTCTTCTGCTATATTGGCGTAGCTGTGATTTCTGTGTGTATGTCTTGAGACAACTGTCCGTTGGTTCCATAGATATCAACAGCAGAAGCATTTTGCATGAAATCTGTATATACAAAAAGACACGTACGTGTAAGGGGAAGAACTGTTATATTACAGCGCCTGAAGGAATTTCGGTGAGACTGTTAGACGACCGACTTCGTAACAAGAGGCATTAACCATATCTGTATCGATGAGACAGTGGTGATACGCAAGCATTACTTTGGAATGCCTGAAGAAACGTAGTACACGTGTGGTGAACTATGTAAGAAAACACGCTGTGGAATCTGGCGATGGGAAGGAGTCGATAGAACGGAAAACGATAATACTACGAGGGTTAACCATAAAGTAATGCACCACATTTTTTTCTTCAACAGTTCTTTATTGGACATAATGAGAATTACACACACCAAAGAATGGTGTTTTATTTACTCACCCTATTTTTCCACGTAATCTCCATCCCGTTCTATGTCCTGACCCCAGCGCGAAACAAGGCCGTGTATGCCCTGTCGGTAACAGTCCTTGTCCTGTTGGCAGAGCCAGGGCTGGACTGTGTGAATCACGTTATCATCGTCCTCAAAAAGTCTTCCAGGAATGACATCCTTTAAGCTGCCCTCGCAAATGGCATCAGCTCGCTGCAACATGTCAGGTGTGACACACGTGAATGGTCTCCACGATCGCTGCAAATCGTGAAGATCAGCCGAACCGCCTTCTGATGACCTCACCCTCCGTGCCAAGCGACTAGCTGTACTTCTGTCGACGGCAGATCCTCCATAGACTTTGCACAAGCGTTTTTGAATATTTCCCACAGATTCTTTGTTTGTAGTGAGAAATTCAGTGACGGCACGTTGCGTGTAACGTACATCATCTACAGACGCCATTTTGAAACTGTCCTGCAGCTACGCTATCTATCGGAAGTGACGGAAACTTGGAGACATCAAATAATACCGGATGATCAAAAAGTAAGTATAAATTTGAAAACTTAATAAACCACGGAATAATGTAGATAGAGAGGTAAAAATTGACACACATGCTTGGAATGACATGGGGTTCTATTAGAACAAAAAAAAAAGTTCACAAAATGTCCGACAGATGGCGCTGGACAGCAAAACGTCAGTGACTGCGAATGACAATCGTGTATAAAAGGAGCTGTAATGAGAGAAAGAATCAGAAACACGTGCTGGAACGTACGATGTTTATGCAGGATGGCGCTCCACCCCATATTGCTAGACGCGTGAAAGATCTCTTGGTTTGGTGATGATCGTGTGCTCAGCCGCCACTATCGTCATGCTTGGCGTCCCAGATCCCCAGACCTCAGTCCTTGCGATTATAGGCTCTGGGGTTACCTGAAGTCGCAAGTGTATCGTGATCGACCGAAATCTCTAGGGATGCAGAAAGACGACATCCGACGCCAATGCCTCATCATAACTCCAGACATGCTTTACAGTGCTGTTCACAACGTTATTCATCGACTACAGCTATTGTTGAGGAATGATAGTAGACATATTGAGCGTTTCCTGTAAAGAACATCATCTTTGCTTTGTCTTACTTTATAATGCTAATTATTGCTATTCTAATCAGATGAAGCGCCATCTGTCGGACATTTTCGAACTTTTGTATTTCTTTGTTTCTAATAAAACCCCATGTCATTCCAAGCCTGTCTGTCAATTTGTACCTCTCTATCTACATTATTCCGTGATTTATTCAGTTTTCGAATTTATACTTACTTTTTGATCATCCGGTATTATTTGATGTCTCCAAGTTTCGCATTCACAGCATTGTTTTCGGCTGAGAAAAAAAATGCGATGCATTACTTTCCGGCCAACCTTCGCAGTATCGAATCCATTGTTTACAGTGTCTCCTGTCAGTTTTTAACTGCTGCGATGACATTTACCGCCGAGTGGCTGAGTGGTGTGTTGGGAGTAGGGGTCAGATTGGGGTGACGTGTAAGTAATCGAGGACGATGTACACTAGTGCCGAGTGCATAGTATTCGTAATTGTTGACTTGAGTGGCGCTAAGATGACCCATAGGAACGGTGTAGGATAAGAGTGAGGTAAGGGATACTGGCGTGAATTCGGTGAGTGGCACCCAAGGCGGACTTTGAATTTCGTCGTGTCTTCCCCCGCCTTTCCTCCACCCTCGCCCCCCACCCCTCCCCCATCTCCCTACACCTCATACCCTTTACAGTGAAGTAAAGGGTGTACATTTCAATAATAAGCTATTGTATTATACAGTTTCAAGCTGGAACAACACACAATCCAAAGTCATATTACAAAAAGTATTATTTGTCTCACAGAGGGTTTACTGCTCAAAAGAACCCAGTCACGATCTTCTCATGATTTTCTTTCACATGTCATTTCCTCTTTCCCATTTTAATGTCTTCCAATCCATTCTCTTCCTCTTTTCCCGCTGCTACTAATACGTCATTTTCTCCCGTCCACTTGAACCCTGTCTTTCCGTTCCTCATTTATTTCGTCTGTCACAAAACTGTGCACTCACGGGATCGGCGCCCACACCATGTACCCTGCTTACGTCACAGGTAAGGGCAAAGGGTGGTACATAGAGCACAACTGTACTAAATTAATATTGCCGGAATTTGTAAAATATTTGACTTAATAGTTACATTTACATGGGATTAAAACTTCAAAAAATGGACTTCTTCCTTCTTCTGCCTAATATAAGAGTGGGAGCAATAACAAACCAGACAATGTCAGGTAATCATAATGTAGTACAATGAGAAGAAAATTCTTCGTTCACCTAGACAACAATGTTCTTAAAGGTAACGTCTTGAGTAGTCCATGGGTCCTTCGGATTGCGTAGAAATTCTCGGTTATGAAATTCGTTGTAATATTTACGACACCATAAGATGTATCTGTGTTTATATTCTGCCACATATCGAACATCCCTCGGTAGAAACCGAAATCAGCTACTCCGTTGCCTATACTAAGTTTATGCCATTTTGTAAAGGGATTCAGTGCCGTAGTTTTGTACGATGTTTCAGGTGATACTGGGGTTTGAATAAGAAATATATATCTGGATGCAGCACAAATAGAAAGATATATCCGATCGCACTCAAATATGGCTATGGCTGGCAACAGTGGTGTCATCACACAATAAAATTATCCATAAACGGAAATACAGTGCCATCTGGCGTGACGCACTTCTGTAGCCATCAAACCGATCGTTAACTGCCGTTCCCCCACACCTAACTCCCCCTAGAAACTGTTAGTAGTTGACAATGACTACTTACCTTTAGGTAACGCAAATCCTTTTACAAAGGTCGCTTGTGACGTCATCATTGTGGCGTCAACCTGGCCATATGTCTTTCGAGTTGATGTATCTTTTATACAGACTCAAATTACGAGTACATCGAAAGCCAATTTTAAGCAAGATTCAGTGCATCAGAATACACTCCTGGAAATGGAAAAAAAAACACATTGACACCGGTGTGTCAGACCCACCATACTTGCTCCGGACACTGCGAGAGGGCTGTACAAGCAATGATCACACGCACGGCACAGCGGACACACCAGGAACCGCGGTGTTGGCCGTCGAATGGCGCTAGCTGCGCAGCATTTGTGCACCACCGCCGTCAGTGTCAGCCAGTTTACCGTGGCATACGGAGCTCCATCGCAGTCTTTAACACTGGTAGCATGCCGCGACAGCCTGGACGTGAACCGTGTGTGCAGTTGACGGACTTTGAGCGAGGGCGTATAGTGGGCATGCGGGAGGCCGGGTGGACGTACCGCCGAATTGCTCAACACGTAGGGCGTGAGGTCTCCACAGTACATCGATGTTGTCGCCAGTGGTCGGCGGAAGGTGCACGTGCCCGTCGACCTGGGACCGGACCGCAGCGACGCACGGATGCACGCCAAGACCGTAGGATCCTACGCAGTGCCGTAGGGGACCGCACCGCCACTTTCCAGAAAATTAGGGACACTGTTGCTCCTGGGGTATCGGCGAGGACCATTCGCAACCGTCTCCATGAAGCTGGGCTACGGTCCCGCACACCGTCAGGCCGTCTTCCGCTCACGCCCCAACATCGAGCAGCCCGCCTCCAGTGGTGTCGCGACAGGCGTGAATGGAGGGACGAATGGAGACGTGTTGTCTTCAGCGATGAGAGTCGCTTCTGCCTTGGTGCCAATGATGGTCGTATGCGTGTTTGGCGCCGTGCAGGTGAGCGCCACAATCAGGACTGCATACGACCGAGGCACACAGGGCCAACACCCGGCATCATGGTGTGGGGAGCGATCTCCTACACTGGCCGTACACCACTGGTGATCGTCGAGGGGACACTGAATAGTGCACGGTACATCCAAACCGCCATCGAACCCATCGTTCTACCATTCCTAGACCGGCAAGGGAACTTGCTGTTCCAACAGGACAATGCACGTCCGCATGTATCCCGTGCCACTCAACGTGCTCTAGAAGGTGTAAGTCAACTACCCTGGTCAGCAAAATCTCCGGATCTGTCCCCCATTGAGCATGTTTGGGACTGGATGAAGCGTCGTCTCACGCGGTCTGCACGTCCAGCACGAACGCTGGTCCAACTGAGGCGCCAGGTGGAAATGGCATGGCAAGCCGTTCCACAGGACTACATCCAGCATCTCTACGATCGTCTCCATGGGAGAATAGCAGCCTGCATTACTGCGAAAGGTGGATATACACTGTACTAGTGCCGACATTGTGCATGCTCTGTTGCCTGTGTCTATGTGCCTGTGGTTCTGTCAGTGTGATCATGTGATGTATCTGACCCCAGGAATGTGTCAATAAAGTTTCCCCTTCCTGGGACAATGAATCACGGTGTTCTTATTTCAATTTCCAGGAGTGTAGAATTCGGAAATACTCTCAGTCTGCCAGTTGTGATGGGATGAAAATTGTGTTCATAATGTATTTATTTAGCCGGTTTCACTTGTGGGCAGAAGGGCTATATGCACGCAGGGACAAAAATCACTTTACAAGTGTAAATAGAAAAGCGAACAGAACATTGTTTACATGCGTATCAAAATATGGCTTTTGATAATGAAGTACAAATCTCAGTCAAGGCCAAATATTTCGAAAGCTATTGATGGATTTAATCGATGCTTTGAGTAATTAATTTTAATTGAAACATAGAGTTTTAGATGACACATGTTACCTGTATGGAGGTATTTCGCCTTCATTGATACGCCTCAACTCATTCAAAATGCATATATTGAAAAGAGAGAAATACATCGATCACTCCCCTCGTACCGGACTTGGTGCTATTAGCTAGGGGAAACTACACATCACAAAACCTGTTACGTCATCGAGAATAAGACGTGGTTCTGACTTCAACCAAATACCGTAGCAATGTTAGGGATAGTTTCTAAGGTGGCAACCAAAATCGGAAACTTAAATTAGATACGAGGTTGATTTCAGAATCTATATCTACATCTTCATCTACATAGATAGTCGTCAACCCATCGTACGGTGCGTGGCGGAGGGTACCATGTATCACTACTTGTCATTTACCCTCCCGTTCCACTCGCAAATAGAATAAGGTGAAAACGGCCGTCTGTGCACCTCTATATGAGCCCTAGTTTCTCGTATCTTATCTTCGTTGTCCTTATGCGCGATGTATGCTGGCGGCAGTAGAATCGTTCTGCAGTCGGCTTCCAATGCCGGTTCTTTAATCCTGCACGCTGTAGCGTTATCGGCTTGAAATTCATGTCAGTTTGTAACACGCCGAGGGGTACAACTCGTGGGGGACCCTTAAACTGGTTCTCGCTTTGACAGTGCGCCCTGTCCACGCCACGTTCCTGATACTTCCGCGGCGGTCGTATTATTACTGCTCCACACTGCTGCTGGCTTGCCTGATATTATGTATATAAATATGCAAGCGGGTTTAGGGGAGCCACTCAACACTAAACAGAACACTGTCCTATGTCTGGTATGAATAGTTATGTTGTGAGATGATAAGAAAATAACAGGTTGCGCTGTCTACACTCTGAAACATAAGTGTTGATGCTGATTAACATTCTTGCTGATTTGATGAGAGATCGTAATTGTCAGTGCCTTATTACTGCACAGTATTCTTGACGATGTTAATGTCAGTCAGTATTGTACTTCACGCCGTCACACGTATTTCACAGTCTTACTCTGGCTGAACCTTCGGCGATAGATATACAGGCAATGACGATTATGTATCCAGAATTATCACTGGAACGAACCTATGTGTAACTGATGCGTTGCGGATGATTGTTGACGATGCGGAAGCCGAATGGTCGAGCGAAAGTTCTTACGCTCGTCACGTACACACAGATATCTGGTAACAGTCCTTCTTGATACTTGAAATAACGTAACACTGTTCATATTAGTTAATTTGCAGTTCCCAGTTTTCACTCGTACGATCGTGCGCGTAATCTTCGCGAAGCGGCTGATTGCTGATGATGCGGAAACGCGGTGACCGAACGCATGTTCTCACAATTGCTACAAGACACTGTCACTTGACTGTTCTCCTGTGCGGTAAACTGTTTTACTGATTACTTTAGTTCATTCTGGGAGACCGAAAACGGCGCGGATGGATGATATTGCACGGTACGACACGCAAACTGGCGGATTCTCATATATATTATCGGCGACACTGCTCATTTTTAATTACTTCTTTACGCACTTTTGACTGAATCCACTTCGATATCTCATTAGCTCACAATAACAGTACTTGCAGCCACACTAGAACTTCCATATGATGGCTTTCCCATGCAGAACTAACCACAACATCACATAACAGCTCCGCGTCCCGTGCTCGACTCTGCAGAATTCAGCCGCTCGCAAAGACACTCGGCAACCAAGTCAGTATACGACAATACGCTTACAAGTTGTGAGCGAGACTTCAGGCGTGACGGTCGTACATTGGTTTGCTGGTTCGAACTGCTGTGTGGCGCGTAATGCAGTTTTAAAATGGGAGCTGAAACCGAGTCAAGTCAGATAACACGTAGTGACCAGCGTTCCTAAATCAAAATCGAATACTTACGTGGAAATAACCGAACGGAAATTTTCAATGCTTTGCGAGAAATTTGTGGGAGTAGTGTAGTGGATTATAGCACAGTGCCACGGTGGTTCTAAGGTGCTGGTGTTGAAAGGTGGCCGGGTCAGCCAAACTCGTTACGGAAATCTGTGTTAATTAGGGTACTACACTCAACTCACTTTTAACTACTACAGTTTCTATGACTAAAAAGACAGTTTATACAGGAAATTATGATATGGCCCTGTTTGTGGTCGGTTTAGCAGTTGCGCCTTCGACGTAATGCTGCTTATGATAATTTAAGAGCTGATCACTCTTATCTGACAAGGGGCCCTAATAATAAAGGTTAAATACAACTACTAAATAATACAAAGATTTTGGTATCACAAAGTGACTTATTACGAGAATTCTTAAAGTATTGTCAGACACAATTAATGAATGGAATATAACTAAGAGCAGTGTAACTTGGGTAATGAGATGTTGGTTGAATTCGCGTGTAGGACTGGGATGAACAATCACGTTATACAGCCCTACAAACTTTGTGAGTGAGAGTATGCCTTAACACGTTAGTCCTGATTATTACGAACAATATCGATCAGGAATGAGAGTCCGTGATACAGATCACATATGCAAGCTGTGGCTGTGTATGGCGACAGCGTAAGCTGGGAGGGGTCAAATTTATTAAACAAAGGGCTGGTGCTGCGAATACATTACCACCTGCAAGGCAGGTCGGAGCGCAGGATGATGTTGCAGCTGCTCTCAATGGTGGTGCATGCCCGTGCATTAAGATCCTGCAGCAGCAGTGCGAGTGCGAAACGACAAACAAATCCCACAATTGTTGCCAAGGTAACAGGCAGGTTCCGCCCAGACTAACGTGACAGTAACGCTTCCCACTCTTGAAATCACGTGCACTCTGTCTGACCAGAAATGAATAATTCTATCATTCACTCTGGCGGTCCATAACCGAAACATGACCGATCTCTGCTGCTGTCGCCGACCGTTGTGGCCGAGCGGTTCTAGGCGCTTCAGTCCAGAACCGCGCTGCTGCTACGATCGCAGGTTCGAATCCTGCCTCGGGCATGGATGTGTGCGCTGTCCTTGGGTTAGTTAGGTTTAAGTAGTTCTACGTCTAGGGGACTGATGACCTTAAAAGTTAAGTCCCATAGTGCTCAGAGCCATTTGAACCATTCTTTCTGCTGCTGTCCAGAAGTGGATCCTCGAACTCCTCACTTTGTCTTCACACCTAAAGATTAGCGCCTTGTCTCCATCGCGCAGGAAAATCTCCAATCGTGGGAGGACGCAGAAACAGCTTGAAAGGTCCCTGTTGGATTCCTTTCATGTTAATTTCTTAAATCTGTTGCCATTTACGGCATACATTCCACTTCTGATTGTACTGTGGTGTTTCTGACTCCATCTGGGAGGAGACTGAGCAGTGGAACGTGCTACTTTTACACATAAACAAGAACGATCTGTCCACTGCTACACTTTAAAACACAGTTTATATGTGATTCATGTCACACAGTCTCATATGGACCCTACATGCGCTTTTCTGTATATAGTGTATAGGATATGATACTGTCATCCCCCTTCCTTTCTGTGTGAAAGGATGAATGAGCAAATGTAATTCTAGTTGCATGCTTGATGGTAGCAGACAAGCCTGCCTGCTACAGAACAGTAGGACCAACATTGGAACAGGTAGCTATGCTTTCTAAAAGCAGAGAGGTTTCTATTCTTAGTATGGTCCTGTCCATCCCTTGTCATGCTGGTATAGGAAGCTGCCTCTCTGATCACTTCCGTTTGTATCTGTTAAGCACCCTCAGTAGGGGCCCAGGCCGGTCTGTCCACAGCGAGCATCTGAAGTGGTAAGATCTCCGGCTAAGCGCGTCTCTGCTAAGTCCGTAGGACAATGGATTTCTTAAGGTCAGCCTAATTGAAAATTTAATCACCTTTATTTCAGGTTTAGATGTAAAATATCTAATGTTATCTTAAATTGCAACGCAGTGTAATTCGAGTGTGAAGTTCAGAATGTCATCCAGTAGTTGCTTTGTCACTACTTTGTGAGTAAAGTGCCGGCCGCGGTGGTCTAGCGGTTCTAGGCGCGCAGTCAGGAACCGAGCGACTGCTATGGTCGCAGGTTCGAATCCTGCCTCGGGCATGGATGTGTGTGATGTCCTTAGGTTAGTTAGGTTTAAGTAGTTCTAAGTTCTAGGGGACTTATGACCACAGCTGTTGAGTCCCATAGTGCTCAGAGCCATTTGAACCATTTTGTGAGTAAAGTGAAGCCATGTGTAGATGATCCGTAACTCTAACTAAGATCGTCAATCTTAAATGCGAATGTGTGTGAGATTATAACGTCTCGTCTTGACAATATTTTTCAATATAGCAACTTTTCTGTATGTTCAACTCACGTGGGGTGTACTTTGTGAGACCAGTACCACGTGCTTATACAATTGTTTGACCCATCAGGTTAATAGTAAGACGATAGTAATCAGTTCGAGGTTTTCATTTTGTAATTTGTGTTTCGATGTAATTTATTTTAATTATCAAAATTACTGTGGAGTTACACTCTTTGTGTAAACGAAGTTGACCACGTGAAGCATGTGCTGTAATCATCAAAGTAGCCCTCAGCTATTCTTTTCAGGAAGATTTCACAGAGAGTTAGTATGAATGTAGTATACCAGTGTGTGGTAATTTCATGACGGGCAGGATTGCGCTACGAACGTAACTTCTTTGGGTAAAAATTGAATCGGTTGGTTGTGGTTAATTTCCTCTTGTATATGTTTCAACGTTCTTCATGTGTTATTTTATGAATAAGGCACCAGTTTAGTTATGAATCAAGTTTGATATGCTGAAATTTTAACGGAACAGTGATCAATGTTAAAATAAATGTCCAAATATAAACTGATTTATTTCTTTTCATTTAAATTCTCTTTATATATCACCGGTTGTCGAAAGATGGCTATTAAAAGACTATAGTTAATGTTAGTCTGGTTGGGAATTTGGTAAGCTAGGCTGGATACCTGGTGAAACAGTTGCTCAGTAATGCAAGGTTAACTTCATCAGATAGCTCACGGCTTTTAACCCGCTTTTATTGTCTTGAATAACAGCACCGCTTTCAGAACAAATTAATGCAACGACATTACAAGCTGCCAATCATACTCTTAGATTCGGCGACTCCTTTCCCCTCCAAAGCATTACAACAAATTATCCTCCTACCAGTGGTTGTCATGCCAAATTCGGAGTGCGCTTTCTTGCGTCAGTACGCATGATAACGGACCGTCAGTCAGATGGCGTTTTTCAGTCTGTGCGCGGTAAAGTATTGATCTGAAACTGACTCTGGCCGTCGGACGCCAGTGGTCTACATGGGTGCCATACAGTCGACTCCCTGTGGACGCAGACATTAAAATTCTCCGAACTGATGCACACGATGCAGCCATCCAGTGTCGTCTGGCAGGCCCCAGTGCTCTAAAACGAATTACGACGCTGCCCACGTCCCTGTCACCCTGCTCGTCTCTTCTGACTGGTTTGATGCGGCCCGCCACGAATTCGTCTCCTGTGCTAATCTTTTCATCTCAGAGTAGTACTTGCAACCAACGTCCTCTGTTATTTGTTGAATGTATTCCAGTCTCCGTCCACCTCTACGGTTTTTGCCCTCTACAGTTCCCTCTGTTACCACGGAAGTAATTCCCTCATGTCGTAATAGATGTCCTATCATCCTGTCCGTTCTCCTTAGCAGTGTTTTCCACATATTCCTTTCCTCTCCGATTCTGTGCACAACCTTTTCATTCCTTATCTTCTCGGCCCAGTAAACTTTCGACACCCGTCTGTAGCACCACGTCTCAAATGCTTCGAATCTCTTCTGTTCCGGTTTTCCCACATTCCCATGTTTCACTACCATACAATGCTGTACTGTACTCCAGACGTGCATTCTCAGAAATATCTTCCTCAAACTAAGCCCTCCCATTTCGTACTAGTAGACTTCTCTTGGCCAGGAATGCTATTTTTGCCAGTACTATTCTGCATTTGATGTCTTCATTACTCTGTCCATCAATGGTTATTTTACTGCCTAGGTAGCAACAAAAGGCGAATCAGGCATCCCCTGTAGTGGGACGAGCGGGCCGTAGTCTGCTCTTGTCGCTCAGTCGCTCAGGTAGCCGTACCACCACACATCGTACCACGCCTAATAAAGTGCGACAGCCCCATCACCCAGTTACTATCTAAAGAAAATCAAAGCTCTCATTCGTCATTTCATTACTCCAGTGACCTCAATTGGCAGTCATCACTCAGGAACATAACGAGAGAAAGTTAAATCAAACCAAAGAACTGGGAGGGGAGAAGCCATTAGAGTTTGGCGTCTTTCGTGGTCTACCCGTTTCGGCGAAGGTCCGGAAGCGCCGAGAACAAGCCAAGAAGTGGAAGGCCATCAACTGCAACAGACTAAAACTCTCAGGTTTTTGTTAGTGACAGATCGAGGGAGGATTTATGAAAAACATTATTTATGAAAGAGGCCAGAATGCCTGTCATTTCAGTTTACAGAATCATAACTGAAAAGTTAAAGATGAGAGAAGTAGCTGCCAGGTGGGTTTCACCTGATCTGACTAAAGAACAGAAAGCTGGTCACAAAAGTATCGCTGCAGAATTGTTTCCACATAATCGAACAGTTTCTGAAAATGATTGTCATGCTTGATGGAACCTGGATACAAGATTATGATTCAGAATTGAAACCTCAGTCGCCACAGTGTAAACATTACCACTCTGCATACCCGAAAAAACTTCGCCGCCATCAATCAATGATGAAACTGATGACGATCTTTACACATAACGTAAACAGAGTCATAGCTCCAGGCGTTATCTGTAACAGGTACGTACTACAACAAAAGTGCTTTTCATCCGAAAATTCGCTGAAGAAGACCTGACATGCTTGCAGATAGTGTCCTCCTTTTGTACAATAGCGCAAGATAGCCATTGAGAGAAACGCTCCACAAATATGGATGGGAAATACTTTCCAATGCGCCATATAATCCTGATACGAGAACACTGGAGTTTGATTTGTTTCCCAAATTTAAGGAACAACTTCGTGGAAAACGTTTTGATACAACGATGAAGTTTCCAGTGAGGTGATCCGAGTAATCAGGCAGCTCAACAATGTAGGTGCCATATCCAGAATACAGAAGTTGCCAAAACTTTGGGAAGCTGTCATAAGCAAGAATGAAGATTGTGTTGAAGGCCTGTTAAGATGATTTGAAAAATAAAATTATGATTTTTTGAGGTCTAACTTACAGTGTGCAAAACTTTTGAAACAACCATAGCATGAATAAAATGCCAGATGTGGAAAGACCTGACACTTTATGTGACTTTCGTGTTGTAGTCGTAAGTGTCAGACGTAACCATTATCATACGTAATTTTACAATTCTGCAGGACTGAGGGTTTGCCATTAACGAAATCTACTATGGAGAAGTTTACAGCAGTTTCTCAAAGTACAGTACTGTATTTAAACTCTCAGAATCAGTGGCTGTTCCCATGTCTAAATATTCCTATTCTGTTGAACTGAGAGCTTTTATTGCGTAAAAACTGACGTTACGACCAACAAAGAGCCTTCTGCCTGAACCAGTGGGTACAATGTAAACCCAGCGTTTGCAGTCTTCCTGAGATTGACAGAAAGAGCTGAGCATTCAGCAGCGCTTTTTGAGAATCACCTGACTTTCGCACTTCGAAGAGGGAACTGAAGTGAAGCTGCAGTCGAAGCAGCTCGCCGACTGTGTGCGGACGCGGGGCGCATGCGCAGTCGAGCTGCTCGAGCTCTGGCACGGCGCTGGAGGATGATGACCTTTGGTTGGGGCCAGAGCAAGCGCGGCTCCGATTTCGGCCCTAATGACTGCCCGCTTTAGCGCTCGCTAATGGCGAACCACTCTGCGGGCCGGAATTAGCTGATAGGGGGCGTGGTAGGGGGTGGGTGGGGAGGAGGGACAAGCCGTAGGATGCTCTGGTCCGCCTCCCGACTGCGCCCAGCGATACGTGGCTGTCGCAGCGGCCATCCAATGCTGGTCGCAGCTGTCACGTACCGATACACTGTGACTGTGTCCGAGGGCATCTGCAACCAGATGGGGCGGTGGACCTAATTCTTGAAAGAATTAACGTGTATTCGAGTAGTGTCGTCGACTCGTTTTATGTGTGTAGTTACAGCAAAAAACTATGTGCAGCCCCAGGGTAAAACACAAATTAAATGAAAATTAGGAGAAGAGAAACCTAGCCAAGATCGGTGTAAAATACTTTATTGTTGGTAACCGGTTTAGGAAAAACTAAGTTAGCATCTTAAGGGGGGTAGGACGTCAAACGGGCCGACTTATAGCTGGAGAGTCACCACAGGACATTTTATTTTCTACTGTCTATACTTTTACAAATAAATTCATAAAACTTTGTCACCAATACCAGGAAGGATTGACGACTCACACTCATCGCAGTGGAAGTTCAAAAACGTAGCAAAATACCTTTTTATTACATGTGAAATTTCATCATTTTTTCACTTATTACTGGCTGCATTTGTTGATATAGGTACACTTTCCTTCCTAAGTAAGAGGAATTCTTCGATGAATTTTTCATAGCATACAAACAGTAGCTACAGGTGTATGAAACTCTAGAATTTTCCAAATCTATGAAAAACTGCGGAAAAATTGAGATAATTAACTATAAAACTTGAGGTTTTTCTAAACATGAAGTTTAAAATGTAACAGTTCATTCATTTTTTCATAAATTAAATAACTTCTAGAGTTTCATACACCTGTAACTATGGTTTGTATGCTGCGCAAAAGTCATCCAAGAATCTCTCTTACTTAGGAAGGAAAGTGTACCTATAGCAACAAATGCAGCCAGTAGTAAGTGAAAAAATGATGAAATTTCATATGTAAAAAAAGTGTTTTGTTACGTTTTTGAGCTTTCACTGCTATGAGTATGAATGCTGAATCCTTCCTGGTCATGCTGTTAAAGTTTCATGAATTTATTTGTAAAAGTATAGACAGTGGAAATTAAAATGTCCTGTGGTGCCTCTGCTGCTCCAAGTCGGCCCGTTTGACGTGTTACCCCCCCCCCCCCCCTTAAGATATTCATTAAGATTATTACAAATATCTTTGCCAGCTACACACAAACTCCTCCCATTGGATTTCCAGGTACATAAACATGAAATGAGCGATGCGTTGGCACGTTAAAAATTAAAAATTACTCAAAAAGAAAATGATTCAAATTGCTCTGAGCACTGCGGGACTTAACATCTGAGGTCATCAGTCCCCTAGACTTAGAAAGACTTTAACCTAACTAACCTAAGGACATCAGACACATCCATGCTCGAGGCAGGATTCGAACCTGCGACCGTAGCAGCAGCGCTGATACGGACTGAAGCGCCTAGAACCGCTCGGCCAGAACGGCAGGCTTAAAAGTTGCTATGTACATCACAGTTCACCAACTCATAATACGTCATGCCCACCACGACGTCACAAGACTGTCCAGTCTTGTGATGCCCTGGTAATTCCTTAATTTTTGACGTGTCAGCGCATCGCTCATTTCATGTTCATGGACCTGGAAAGTCAGTGGAAAGATTTCTTCCATAGCTGGCACAACATGTTTGTAATAATTTTTATGAAGATCTGTATATGTTAACTTATTTTAGCGAAACCAGTTACCTACAACAAAGCTTAACATGGGTAAACTAATGAAACCAAGTTTATTTACTGTGCACCTCAGATACTCGCCCTGTTATTCTATCTCAAACAGCCTAAACAGATTAACCATGAAAACATGGACCACAAAATTCAGAAAATTATACATCTTCCCTTATTCTTCTTCCTGCTGTTATCCCCTATCTTCGTAGTCTACAATTTCAACGTGGTTTTGTCATTCGTAGTAGCAGAGAGTTTCTGAAGAAGAGAAATGTGTCAACATCCAATATAAAGTTAAGCGTTAGCAAGTCTGGGGATATCTGTCTGGAGTGTAGCCTTGTAATGCATAGAAACGTGGACGATTAAAAGTTCAGAGGAGAAGAGAATACAAGCTTTTGTACTGAAATGTGATCCCACTGGTGGTTCAGCAGCGATAAAGATACCATATTTTGAGAAACAGATCTTCAGCCGCCTTATCAGCGTTCGTATAAATGAATGGTAAAGGATGAAAACTTATGCTGAACCAAGAATCGAGCCCGGATGTTAGGGTCGGCAGTGAAGCGTCTCTGGATGACCGAGGCGGTTAAGACAACCGTTCTACAGAAGCGAAGCATCTGGGTTTGAGTCCCGGTCTTCCATGAAATTTCATCCATAACTATTCATTATTTCAGTGGCTATAAGGCGTCAGAAGCATTTGTAATATGATGCCGGGGAAGAATACTGAAAATTAGATAGGTAGATCATGTAACTAATGAGCAAGTACTAAGCGGAATCGGGGAGAAAAGAAATTTGTGGCACAACTTGACTAAAGGAACGGATCGGTGGATATGACACGTTCTGAGACGTCAAGGGTCACCAGTTTAGTAGTGCAGGGAAGTGTGTGGGGTTAAAATCGTAGAGGGAGATCAGGAGATGGGTGTAATAAGTAGGTTCAAATGAATGCAGATTGCAGTGGGGCTGTTCAGGAATGAGGAGTCTTGCTTGCCCAGGGTGCATTAGCATGGAGAGCTGCATCAAACCAGTCTTCGGACTGAAGACAAAAACAACAGCAATAATACAGGACAGCCGAATGCCCTGCTTGTCACCACCACATCCCCCCCCCCTCCCCCCTGGCCCACTGGACGGACGGAATTTGTGTACCTCATACACCATGTGCATGTATCTATATGGTTGTCACTCGTTAAAGTGTGAGAATGTTCTCGATATGTTTGCCGATCGTGTATCTAAGGCGTGACGTGGGTATCAACCCGACATTCACCTAGTCGGATGTGGGAGACCACCTAAACACCACATCCAGGCTCGTCGCCACACCTGAACAGCAGCGTTAATTCGCTGGGCCTATTCGATTCGGGGCCTGTGCATCTACCCAAATCCCACAAGGTGGTTAGTTCAGGAGAAAGTACTCACTACAAGAACGCACATTCTACAAAAGGAAATTGTATTCTACGCTGACTGCTGCTGTTAGCCAGTAACAATTCGGGTATTATGGTATGTTAGCACGCACGCCTAATAATACTGGTCACCCTTCAAATTTAGAAATACTTCCTATGCGGAAAATTATAGCTTGACAATTTCGGAAACTGCATTAAAAATTTTTAAGTCGCTGATGAATGATGGACGAAGAATTTTAACTATCTGACTGTCGTTGTTGATGGCTAGCCCAGTACTAGGCACGAATAACGTATTACTACAATTTAACAGTATCAGTTTAGCACTTGGTTTCAAAACAAAATTAATTTTATAAATGTGTGTACCTAATATGACTTTACTGACACAAATCTCTCGTAATCTGCATCAGTGGTGGAATTTTATATGGACTTTCAGAGAATTTAGAATGCATCAATCATTTTGCATTCTCAAACAAATTAAATTCTACTCAAACTCATACGGCGAATTATTACCCTGTATGACTCAAATTTGAATTAAATATATCGCTCTCCTTCTCATCACTTTGTGAAAATAGGGAAAGATGTAACGATATTTGTTAATTACTCATCCAATGATGGTAACACATATTACTTTAGGTGTGATACGACATAAACTTTAATTAAAAGTAATTAGTACATAATCATCGTGCCTGTGAGAGCTTCGTTTTCATACCAGTTTGTTACGAAAGCCTTTAGGTTTGTTGCGCTTTACCCAGTTGCTGGACTCTTTAAGTTACTGCCACTGGCTTGTGGTGTTGGTGTGCGGTGATCTTGAACCTGAAGTTGGTGCGTTAATCCGTCAGTTCTGAGCCATGTTACGACTAGTATCCTCTTCGCTTTATTACTGCCGAAACATCAGTATACTAAAATTTCACTTTACTGACATGTACGACGTGTGGATTTGGCACAGAGTTAATCACTGGGTGTAACTGCGCGACCATTGTTACAGTTCTTACCGGACAGAAATGTAACTGTTTATTTGATTACATAATACACTTCACGATGCTTCACAGTACTCATAGACCTTGGACTTTTCAAGTTAACGTCACTCACCCATTGTTTGAACTGCACAGTAAGCGCTTCGTGTCTGTAGCTCCTGTGAAAGCGTCTGTGAACAACCTTTAAACTCCACAGTAGACTGACTATATTTTGTTAGTCACTAGTACCTTGCTGTTCGTATTAGTACGGGTAACACGACACTGTCCACATTTTAGCCGAATTACGACTCGTGTAAAGCCACAACCAGGCACACTTGTTACCGTGACTGCAATTCTCGGCTATGGATACTTCATCTCGATTCACAAGACTCTCGTTTCGTAGATTCCCTGTGTCAAGATCTAAACTTTACGGGTTGGACCTACATTAACAGTTAATAAGAAACAGTGTCAGTCGTAACTAATATATATGTAGAAAACGAAAGAAAATAGACAAGTTCACGAAAGTTGTTGATACGACGGTATGAGACTTCACTCTTTCGAGGAGCGTGTGTCTATGAATGTGCAGGGGGTGCGGCAATAAAAGTTTTTCATTTGAATAGCTGAGCATGATCACAGACGTGATAGCAAGGAGGCAGGGGATGGTCTCATACTTAAGCCGTGGGTTGGGAAGTTTGTTTACCCTGTGCTCAGTAGTGACAATACATTTTCGAAGGAGCAACGCACGTTCACCGTCCAGGCCCACATTTCTAACTGGTTCTCGATTCTCGCTTCGTGACCTATATTCCATGCAACCCTTAGTATGCCCACCGGAAATACTCCACGTGGCACCGTGGATAACTCCTGCATAACTAGAAATTACAGGTGAATATAGGAGAATTGGAGGTATAAATGTCAGTTAGATTACCCAAATCATCGCAGCATTTCTTTGTCCTTGGCACGAAAGCATACAGTTACTGTTCTGCTTCATGATCACCCTATGAGGGGAAATGTTTATGATAATCTCCATTTCCCACCTACAGAATTTGGCTGTGACGCAAAAGGTCATTGAATGCGGTTTTGTTGCACAACAAGATACACGTGGAAGCTTATTTGATAAGCTGCCTCATAGGACGCTAGTGCTCTTAGAAGCGAAGCAAATTTTTATCTGTCTAGGAGAGTGAATAGACAAAACACGCGCTACTGAAGTCGTCTCAGTATCAGAGATGCTGTTAGGTGCGTTGTAAGTGGCCTCAGACAGTAACGCAATCCTCAAGAGCTGTGTGGAGAGGAACAAATGAGAATGTCTACGTGTCCGTACTATTCGTGGGAAGAAATGGCGCAAATGTGAAGTTTATATGAACGACATTTTGTTTGCCTTATGTTGGAATATGCTGTGTAACATAAGATAGGCAAAAAAAATTTCATAGAGCAGCACAGGTACGGCGTTGACATCAGACAAATTTATGTTGCAAAATGCTCCATAGTCACGTAAGTAAACTGCTAACTTTAATTATGGAGTACTTTTGTGCATGCACCTTTTTAAAGCACTCGGGATTTATATTTTTACGAAACAGCTTACCTCGAAAAAACCATTTATTTAGGACTTCTTAAGTCGACGAGGTTTTCTAAGGAAACTGATCGTTCACTTTGAAGAGCTAATGAAAGGGACCTGGTTGCAAACGTGTCACACCTCTCCTCTAGATGATTCACGTGAAGCACTGTGGAAAATGAACCTCATGGGGCGGCTGTAAAATACGGCATTGGACAATCAGCAACATAAAAGTATATGGATCAGCGGGCGCCAAAGCTACATCAGAAGTAGTGACATAGTGTCGTACATTTTACACGATAAGTTATCTACGAAAAGAATCTACTATCTAATTGCCACAGCCGGATGCGAGAGATAAAACTAGCGTTTCACTTGGGCGTTGCCACTAGAGCCCGGTTCTCCTAGGATATTTTAAATTTTTCAGAGAAAATGACACCTCTAACACATTAACCATTCAGGCGATACGTGTTGTATTGGAAGAGGGAGTGTTCTTACTTGTTGTTACTTCAACCAAAGTTTTAATATACTGAACAGAATTGATGGATCGCGTGGAAGAAGAGAGATCTCGTGAGTTTGCTGATAGCTAAACGTAATGGACGATGATGAAGAGGATTATTTGCTCCAGACGTACTCGCGTAGAAACTATTCGCAGTATCCAGAATGAGATTTTCACTCTGTGCCGGACCGAGACTCGATCTCGGGACCTTTGCCTTTCGCGGGCAAGTGCTCTACCATCTGAGCTCCCCCAGCACGACTCTCGCCCTGTCCCAAGTTCGAGTTTCGGTCTGGCACACAGTTTTAATCTGCCAGGAAGTTTCATATCAGCGCACACCCCGCTGCATAGTGAAAATCTCATTCTGGAAACATCCCCCAGGCTGTGTCTAAGCCATGTCTCCGCAATATCCTTTCTTTCAGGGATGCTAGTTCTGCAAGGATCGCGGGAGAGCTTCTGTAAAGTTTAGAAGGTAGGAGACAAGGTACTGGCAGAACTAAAACTGTGAGGACGGCGCGTGATTCGTGCTTGGGTAGCTCAGATGGTAGAAGGTTTGCCCGCGAAAGGCAAAGGTCCCGAGTTCGAATCTCGGTCCGGCACACAGTTTTAATCTGCCAGGAATTTTTTGTTTGCAGTATGTTTGTAGTACTGCGTCAATTAACGGTTAATCTTCTTCGGCACTGAAATGTTACTGTATCGCCGGCCGCGGTGGTCTCGCGGTTCTAGGCGCGCAGTCCGGAACCGTGCGACTGCTGCGGTCGCAGGTTCGAATCCTGCCTCGGGCATGGATGTGTGTGATGTCCTTAGGTTAGTTAGATTTAAGTAGCTCTAAGTTCTAGGGGACTGATGACCACAGCAGTTGAGTCCCATAGTGCTCAGAGTCATTTTTTTTTTTGTTACTGTATCTTTGTAGCTCACTTTGTAGCATTTTACAGTTGAGCTTTAGGTAAACTGCAGCGTTGGTTCACTAGAACTCGGGGTACAACGCATTATATTCGTCCAGAACCAGTTGGCCTATCACTCCTGACGTAGAGCTCTGGCGCACAACGCATTGCGCTCTCTTGGAAAACACGGTCACTATTTTGTCTCTGTTGAGGGGACGACGCACTACGCAAGTCACTGTGTAGATATTTCACGGCGCAAAATTTGTGCTCCCAGCCAAACCTGAAGTAAATCGCTGTCTCGACATTTCCTGCTTGTTGTACGAACCACGTTGTCAGAGGTTTCATCGGCACGGCTACAACGACCCTCCTTTTTTTTATGAAGTCTCTGGTTTTTGCTATTGGTATCTACTTAGTGCACAGCGGACGACGAATGTTCCTCTGTTTACAGTTTACGCTTTCGAATAGGAGGTGAGTAGAAATTTATTTCTGTGAACGGCTGGTGTTACTTTCGTTGGCTGTGGCCAAGAAGTAAACACGAAATAAATTCCTGGGCAATTTTTCAGTTCTAACAAGAATCATACAGGTTGTGTGGCCCTGCTTGTTACTGTAGGTCAGATGCCAGGCACCACTTCTGCCAGAAACGAAACACTGGAGCTGTAACTTGTCGCCGGTAATTATTATTATATAACAGGGTATCTTACTGATTAGCTAGTAAAACCGTAAAGTGTCTGGATCGTACTGGGTAGAGAAACATGCAGTAGGACATATGGATTGAAAAAGATCAACTTATCTTCTTCACAATGTGCTTCGGCCCACAAACGCAGTTTTACAAAGAAAAAATATAGAGACGTGGAGTTAGAATTGTTGATACATGAATCCTGTTCACGAAACGTGATCTATACTGTCTTCTTCCTTGTCCGAATTTACAGACAGTGGGAACTAGGAAACGGTTTGAGTTCAATGATTCCCACAGACGGTTGATTTTTCGCACCTATCAGAATCAATCGCGAAGAATGGGATCTACTTATATGGAAAAGGAAGGAAGGTTTGCGTTTTACGTTCCATCCACAGTGAGGTCATTACAGGCGCAGCAAAATTTCGGACTGTTTCGAGGATGAGGAAGGACGTCGGTCGCCCCTTTCATAGAAACCATCCTGGCGTTTAGCTGTAGTGATTTAGGGAAATCACGGAAAAACTAAGTATCGATGGCCGGACGCGAATTCGAACCGTCGCCTTTCGGACTGCGAGTCCAGTGTGCACGCCACTGCTTCACTTCGCTCGGTCAGTTCCTAGCAAAACGTTGATCAAACTACTTTGAATATACGACCATTCCCTTTAATCGGAAGGTATCATTGTGAGTCTCGTAGATAGCCAGTTTTTCACCTTGGGCTTGTAGCTCAGTTTCCTATGCAAAATGAAGGCAAAAAAGATGCTGTGTGACCATGGATTCAGAAGTACCTGTATTCACATCAAATGCGTATACACGAACTTACAGTTGCAGGTATTGAAAGATTTGTAAATTTATACAGACGCTAACATCCCACTCCTGACACCAATTATAAAATGGTGCAAATGGCTCTGAGCACTATGGGACTTAACTTCTGAGGTCATCAGTCCCATAGAACTTAGAACTACTTAAACCTAACCAACCAAAGGACATCACACACATAGATGCCCGAGGCAGGATTCGAACCTGCGACCGTAGCTGTCGCGCGACTCCAGACTGAAGCGCCTAGATCCGCTCGGCCACTCCGGCCGGCAAACCAATTATAAAGTTAGGTGAAGTTTACGAGGGACTTCTGCAACCGCTGTTAATGTAATGCTTGGCAGGCAAGGGGGAAGAAGGCTGTTACATATGCCTCGTGGCGGCAGTGTGCAGGGGGTCGAGCGGTCAGGATTTGGTAGTGGGCATCCAGGGCTGCCGTTAAATGACAAAACAGGAAATTAAGTACAATGAACAGGATGTATTTCAATATACGGAGTACAAAGTGCGCGTTTAGGGTCAGAAGGTAGCAAGTTTACGCAGGTTGAATAATTAATTAAAATGGGCAACGGAAGGGAAAGTGGTTCATATTAACTTACGTTGGTGGCCGGTCGTGAAAGGCAGAACCGCAGGCTCTGTCTTCCAAAAAGACGTCTGTTCTGCTCGAGGTCTGGATTTCAAGAGAGAGAAGCAAGTGTGTTATGCCCCGTAGGACGCTCCGGCGTGCACACACGTGATCGGTATCCCGCGCACGCTATTGGCTAAAATCAATGGCGTGAATTCTCCAGCAGTTGCAGCAGAGGGCTCAGGGCGTCTCCCGTCGGCATCTTTAGCTGGACGTAACCGCCTCGGTTTTGAAAGGCAAGCGACTTTTGTCACGTAGACACGGCGTGAATTACTCTGGGATAAAACTTTTACTGATTCCACTGGCCCTTTGAAATAAATTTCTTAAACCAGTTCCCTAAAATATTCCTTGACTGACTGTCATCCTGTACAGATTCTTGACGATCGTCTTTCTCTTCCCATTTTCTTCTTTCCGTGATTGTAGTGACTTTTTGGACAGTAGCGCAATACACGAGCGCGCAGTAGTGAGGCGTGTAATCTTATGTTTTTCCGTGTTCGGCTGTATTGTAGAAGTTCCGAATTAGAGCTGAACACTTTAGGTTAGACCTCGACGTCCGGCGAGCGCACTTTGCCGCGGCATGAGCTCCAGCTGCAGGTCGTGCGTGCAGAGCTGTGACTCCAGTGTCCGGGCTGCCAATAGCAGCTGAGGCGGCCACGGTCCGTCCCGTGGAGCCGCCGTGCCGGCCTTCTGCCGCCGACAGCACGGCCCGGATGACTCCCAGGGGGCGCGCCGCCTCTGGCGGGGACTCCCCGCTCCCCTAGCAGCTCCGTCAGGAATAACTGAGCCCTCATTCCCATTCCAGGCACCGGCCGGGGCTGGACGAAATCGCCGGTCCCCAGATTCACTTTCCGGAGGTACCTCAACTTTCGATTCCAAACGAAATGCACTGTTGGCCGTTAAAACTGCAACAGCAGAAAGATAACAAATAACTAACTGTGGTGTGAAGTATCGTAGCAGTAGGATTATGGTGTACTGACAAGAGAAACAACCCATCGCACCCCCTCAGATTGAGTGGTAAGAGCGCCCAGTGGACAGCCAGTTAAAAATTGAACACAGATCAAGCATGAAAACAGGAAGAAAGTGTCCAGACACACGACCAAAATGGTACTGAAACAGAGGATGACAAACTAAAGGCCGAAATACTAAATATCTTTTTCCAAAACTGTTTCATGGAGGAAGACTGCACTGTAGTTCCTTCTCTAGATTGTCGCACAACTGACAGAGAAAAACAATTAAAATCACTCAAAAGAGGGAAGGCCGCTGGACCTGATGGGATACCAGTTCGATTTTACACAGAGTACGCGAAGGAACTTGCCCCCCTTCTTGCAGCGGCGTACCGTAGGTCTCTAGAAGAGTGTGGCGTTCCAAAGAGTTGGAAAAGCCACAGGTTATCCCCGTTTTTAAGAAGGGACGTCGAACAGATGTGCAGAACTATAGACCTATATCTCTAACGTCGATCAGTTGCAGATTTTTGGAACACGTATATGTTCGAGTATAAAGACTTTTCTGGAGACTACAAATTGCAGTGTAGGAATCAGCATGGGTTTCGAAAAAGACGATCTTGTGAAACCCAGCTCGCGCTTTTCGTCCATGAGACTCAGAGGGCCATAGACACGCGTTCCTAGGTAGATGCCGTGTTTCTTGACTTCGGCAAGGCGTTAGATACAGCTCCCCACAGTCGTTTAATGAACAAAGTAAGAGCATATGGACTATCAGACCAATTGTGTGATTGGATTCAGAGTCCTAGATAACAGAACGCAGTATGTCAATCTCAATGGAGAGAAGTCTTCCGAAGTAAGAGTGATTTGTGTCGTGGGACCGTTGCTATTCATAATATACATAAATGACCTTGTGGATAACATCGGAAGTTCACTGAGGCTTTTGCGGATGATGCTGTAGTATATCGAGAGGTTGTAACAATGGAAAATTGTACTGAAATGCAGGAGGATCTGCAACGAATTGACGCGTGGTGCAGGGAATGGCAATTGAATCTCAATGTAGACAAGTGTAATGTGCTGCGAATACATAGAAAGATAGATCCCTTATCATTTGGCTACAATATAGCAGGTCAGCGACTGGAAGCAGTTAATTCCATAAATTGTCTCGGGGTAGGCACTAGGAGTGATTTAAAATGGAATGATCATATAAAGTTGATCGTCGGTAAAGCAGATACCAGACTGAGATTCATTGGAAGAATCCTAAGGAAATGCAATCCGAAAACAAAGGAAGTAGGTTACAGTACACTTGTTCGCCCTCTGCTTGAATATTGCTCACCAGTGTGGGATCCGTACCTGATAGGGTTGATAGAAGAGATAGAGAAGATCCAACGGAGAGCAGCGCGTTTCGTTACAGGATCGTTTAGTAATCGCGAAAGCGTTACGGAGATGACACATCAACTCCAATCGAAGATTCTGCAAGAGAGACGCTCAGTAGCTCAATAAGGGCTTTTGTTGAAGTTTCGAGAACGTACCTTCATCGAGGAGTTACGCAGTATATTGCCCCCTCCTACATATATCTCGCGAAGAGACCATGAGGATAAAATCAGAGAGATTAGAGCCCACACAAGGGCTTACCGACAATCTTTCTTTCCACGAACAATACGAGACTGGAATAGAAGGGAGAACCGATAGAGGTACTCGAAGTACCCTCCGCGACACACCGTAAGATGGCTTGCGGAGTATGGATGTAGCTGTAGATGTAGATTTTGAGAAAAAAAGCTCCAAGAACAATAAGTGCAATGTAGAGCTGGCGGCAAGCGACGTGGCGTCGTGGTTATACGGTTACGGTGATGGCTTGCCAAGCGGCCAACACGCGTTCAAATCTCTTTTCTCTAAACATTTTCTTCTCGCTATTCGCTTTGTTCAAATTTGTATTTGTGTGGTAGCGTAATGTCCGTTTGCAATAGCGAAGTGTTAAGTAGGGACCTACACTGAAGTGCCAAAGAAACTGGTATAGGCATGCGTATTGAAATACGGAGATATTTAAACAGGCAGAATACGGCGCTGCAGTCGACAACGCCTATATAAGACAACAATTGTCTGGTGCAGTTATTAGATCGGTTACTGCTGCTAGAATGGCAGGGTCCCCAGATTTAAGCGAATTTGAACATGGTAATATAGTCGGCGCACGGGCGATGGGATACAGAATCCCAGACGTAGCACTGAAGTAGAGATTAACGAAATTAGAATTATGTATTAATACCTTCAGCTGCCGACGGGAGTTGATATATATCAACGACGACAGGTGAAAATGTGTGCCCCGACCGGGACTCGAACCCGGGATCTCCTGCTTACATGACAGACGCTCTATGCATCTGAGCCACCGAGGACACAGAAGATAGTGCCACTGCTAGGAATATCTAGCGTACGCTTCCCGCAAGACCCACATTCTCACCTTATATGTCAACACACTACATTCGTAGTGTCCCTACTGTGTGTGGGTTAGGGACACTACGAATGTAATGTGTGGACATATAAGGTGAGAATGTGGGTGTTGCGGGAAGCGTGCGCGAGATAGTCCCTGCAGTGGCACTATCTTCTGTGCCCTCGGTGGCTCAGATACATAGAGCGTCAGCCCTGTAGGCAGGAGATCCTGGGTTCGAGTCCCGGTCGGGGCACACATTTTCACCTGTCCCAGTTGATATATATCAACGCCCGTCAGCAGCTGAAGGTATTAATACATAATTCTAATTTCGTTCTAGACGGCTGCAGGTCATCTATGGTGTTCCATATAAGTATATGAAGTAGGGATTATCCCATACAACCGTTTCACGAGTGTGACGTGATGAAGGTGATATTCGGTTTGTGGGACACTCAACTGCGCGGTCACCACCGTCCGTACAAAGCAACAATTTTTACACAGTCCAAATTTTTTCACAGTTCAATCTAGCCATCTAGCCATTGTAACGAATGATGACACTGAAATGATGAGGACAGCACAAACACCCAGTCCCCAGGCAGAGAAAATCGCCAACTCGGCAGGGAATCGAACCCGGGACCCCGTGATCCAGAGGTACGAGTGTACCGTGAATATCAGGAATCCGGTAAAACTTCAAATCTCCGACATCACTGCGGCAGGAAAAAAAAAATACCTGCAAGAACGCGACCGACGACGGCTGCTGAAGAGAATCGTTCTCTGTGACAGAAGTGCAACCTTTCAGCAAATAGCTGCATATTTCAGTGCTAGGCCATCGACAAGTGTCAGCGTGCGAACCATTGAATGAAACAACATCGATATCGTTTATCGAAGCCCAAGGCCCGTCAACAACGACATTGGACTGTTGATGACTGGAAACATGTTGCCTGGTCGAATGAGTCTCGTTTCAGATTATATCGAGCGGATGGACGTGCACGGGTATGGAGACAACCTCATGAATCCATGGACCCTACAAGTCAGCAGGGGACTGTTGAAGCTAGTGGAGGCTCTGTAATGGTGTGGAGCGTGTGCATTTGGAGTGATATGGGATCCCTGATACGTCTAGATACAATTCTGACAGGTGACACGTATGTAAGGATCCTGTCTGAAAACCTGCATCCATTCATGTCCACTGTGCATTCCGACGGTCTTAGACAATTCGAACAGAGCAATGCGACGCTAAAAATGTCCAAGATTGCCACAGAGTGGCTACGGATACACTCTTCTGATTTTAAACACTTCCGCTGGTCACCAAACCCCCCAGAAATGGACTTTATTGAGCATATCTGGGATGCCTTTCAACGTGCTGTTCACAAGAGATCTCCACCCCCTCGTACTCTTACGGATTTATGGACAGTCCTGCAGGATTCATGGTGTCAGTTCCCTCCATCACTGCATCAGACAACTCGAGTCCATGCCACATTGTGTTGCTGCAGTTCTGTGTACTCGCAGGGGCCCTACACGATATAAGGCAGGTATATCAGTTTCTTTGGCTGTTCAGTGTATAATCACAGTTGACTCTCCACAACTGATCTATAAGTAGCCGAAAGGAAATGGCTTTCGAATGGGAACCGCAGACGTTTGTTGACAAAGCGGCAAGTCAACCGAATCCTACAACGGAAAACACGCCTAGCGTATCAAACACGGCATTACTGACAGTACGTGTGTCATATGATAGGAATACCTTATCGACGCACCTAATGTGTACGGCTGGTGAGTGATTGAAATACGCCTCCTTGCCCGATATAGGTGTTCGTATGAATGTGAATGTGATCGCTCCCAAGGAAATGATGAAAACATAGTACTTTGTCACATACGTTGCAACAAATCAACACAACTGCTTCACAATCACACAGTTTCTCTGTGCTCCGCCAAAACGTATGATTTTAACGTTTTAGAAGTTTGGTTCCGTCTTGGAAGTCTTGAATTCTGAATTCCTTTGCTGTAACATAGTTCATACCTGTTTATCCTGTTTATTTCTTGTTTTCATTTTTGTGAGACGTCTATGTGATATCTGGCCTGCTGTCACTACTCATCACCTTTACTTGCGACAGTAACATATTTTTACCACATGACTTATATTCCGTTACCCACGTACTGTACAACAGCTGCCACGACTACAGAAAGAGAACAAACATGTCAAAGACCGAACGGACAGTTCATAATGTTGTGAAGAAAAGGGCAGGAGCGGGTTTTGAACACAGCTCGCCCGCTTGCCAGTCCAACGCCATGGAACGGTATGCTCTGCGCTACACTAGTTGCTTCTCTTGCTTGGTCACTTCGTTTAGACTTATTCTTCTCCTATCCGATTATGGATTGCTTCTTAATTCCCATTATATCATTATTGTTTTAGTGGAGTTCATTTAACACAGTTGACAGGAATGTCACTATTACCTTTTTATACCCTTATTTGTGTCCGACTGTTAAATGATAGCAGAAAAGCTAAAAAGGGGGGCTCCAATAAAACTGCAAATTTTGCGAATATTTCAGTTTCAGACGGCATTCCTTACTTCAATATTATTACTACGACACATCTCCATATCTGAGATCGGTAGTGCATATCTGTGCGTCAGCGCTCGACTCAGTGATAATCCGGTTCGAGTCCTGGTGTTGGAAAAGTTTCACTGCTAGTATTTGACCTGATCAATAGTGTTTGCTCCAATGTCCTGGACTAAATTCCAAACCTCTCCACAGTATGTCACGAAATGAGAAGATGTGATACTGTCGATGATGGTGAACCGTCAGTTGCTTGGGGACGTTGAAATTTGCAGCATCCTTGGTGCTATTCAAGAGGTATACACTGATGCTTATGGCTTGCATCGGGTTCCATCCTCTGCCTTCCGTTCGTCTATGACTACACATACCTACCCTGCCACCACGCTGTACAAACACTCATCAGTGTCACACCAACGACGCAGATGCTTAGTCGATGCTTCGTAACAGGAGGGAAGATAGTAACCGTCAACCACCTCCACCAGGACTATGCCTAGAACGGCGATACAGAATTCTTCCATACAGTCTCCTACTCTCATTCTCTCAGTACAGGACTACTCTGACTTGTTTTTGGTTATTATTGAACTTCGCCCAGCACGGCACCGCAGTAGTCAATTTATTACTCGGCTACTACTCCCTCGGGTGGACTGTTCATAACCGACCACATCTGTAGACTGCTTTCTTCTCATGAAGCCTTTACATGGTTGCGAGGTGTCGGGGCTAGCAGTGTATTTAACACTAAATTCTTCTAGAATCTTCACATGGAAATGATGCTCTAAGCTCCCCTTTTCCAACTCCGACTTTTGCTGTTGCACGTGGATTAAGAAAAAACGCGAACTGGCTGTAATCGATCCTGCAAGTGTAGTAGAAAAGAGCTTGGCACCAGCAATAATTTAATTCGATGGAAATTAATTTGGTAAAGGAAAGTTTCATTAACGTAGTGAGAAATGAAAGGGTTGCTCTACCGATCTACACAATGAAAGTTCTGTCCAAAATAACAATTTGATTTATCATCACTAAACTCAAAATAATAAACAAAATACATGAAACGTTTACAATACGTCAAATTGGATACTCAAATAAATGCTGTGAAGGTGAATTTGTCCATAAACTAGCATGTGTCATTTATGACCAAGTGGTATGTGGAGCCAATTCCTTGCAACTCAAATCTTAAGAGAACCCAACATTAATTCCTGCTACAGTAGTGAGAACTCAGACAATGAACACCCAAGACAGAACCACATTAGAAAAGACGAACAGGCGCGCTCTGCTGAGCTCTGATTATCACACTGCAAAATTCCTTAATCTGTCAGTGCTGCGGACATACATTACCAAGTTGTCTTCTTAACTGCCAGGAAACGATCTGGCGTACCAGAAGCGATGGCTGGTTGCTTCGACGTCCCGTCGTGGTGATGATAATGTCGCGAGTATAGCCCGAAATAAATTATCCTTGTGTGGTTGTACCAGACTGAAGACTTCCTAGCACCACAAATGCGCCTCTGAGGAAGACGAAGAAGGCTCGCCACACAATCACTGACGGTACAGTGATTTCTTTTAACAAGCGAAGTCACACAGTAACTACGATACAGTCAACTTTAGCCAGAACTGCTCAAGACGGACAACATAGGCCGCTTGTACGCAGAACGCTCAATTACCAACTGTTCTCAGAAAGTTACGTTGAAGTTGAAACTTCAGCAACTTCGTCAAACAGTTACAATTAAATGAAAGTATATTAGACAGCCAACGGAAGGTAGGCTGCCCAGAGCAGCGAGAGCTCAGTCTTGTAACCTACTCCGACCGAAAGGCGAGAGCCGACTCAACCAAGAGCACCTGTACAAGCCGAACCCCAACATTACCGCCTCTACCACAGTGACCGTAGTTAAACGTGCCAGTCAGCAACTCGAAAACTGGTGGAAAATTTCGCTCTATTGCTGAAGCTCTACTATTCCACCAATGGAGATACTTGGCGCCAATTTCTACACCGATTTTGCTACGTCACGGAGCTATCCCCTGGGCAAGCCAATCACAGTTACGATTTTGCACAAAACGAGGGAATTTGCCCACCAAGACTGCCTGGGAACACAAGTCATTCCCACACCTCGCTGGTAGCCCGTCAGAAAGTGTTTTCACTAAGTTTCTGCCAAGTAACGGAAGCTCCAACCCCAGTCGCTCCTTCAGGTCCCTGTGGGCGTGTCGTCCCTGCTCTTATGACAATGTCAGCGTCTGGAAAGCATCCATTCGACTCCCTCTCACTCGTCGGCATAACCCTTTCATGATCAGCAGAACCTGCCTGTCACCGGACCACCCGGATGACGAGAGATGCTGCGTGGGGAGTCCGCGTGTGAAGGAATAGTAACTTTTCACCACATGCAATTAGAGAGGAAAATATTCATATCTTATGACTTCTCAATACTAGCCTTGTAATGACCTTAGTCGGCTATACTTCCCCAAATCGAATTATTCAGAATAAGATATAACTATGAGAGGGGGCAAGTCACTGTGTGCATCGTAAAGACATGCCTCCTCTTACGGTCTACTTTCGCTGATTTTCAGTTTCAAAGAATCAGATGTGATTATAATGTTTTTAACTTCCACGATATTAATGAAAGTGAATATAGGGGATTCTATGAAATGATTACATACTAGTTCGTACAATACATTTTATAAAACGCAGATGAAGTAATGGAAAAAGTTGTTCGTTGTCAAAGTTAGTATGGATATGAAGATATATTCACTGACCAGAACTTCCACCAAATGGTTTCCGGAAATCTAAAAATATGGATACAAGTACACAGATACTTCGCATGCCACCATACGGTGCATGGCGGAGGGTGCTCTGTACAGCTGCTAGTCATTTCCTTCCCCCTCTCACCTGGAAAAAGAGCGAGGGGAAAACGACTGTCTGTATGCCCTAATTTCTCTTATCTTGTCTTCGTCGTCTTTACGCCCAATGTATGATGGTGGCAGTAGAATCATTCGGCAATCAGCTTCAAATGTCTATTCCCTAAATTTTATCAATAGTATTTCTCGAAAAGAACGTCGCTTTCCGTCCAGGGGATTCCCATTTGAGTGCCCGAAGCATCTCCATAACACATACGTGCTGTTCGAACATACGTGTAATACATCTAGTAGCTCGCCTCTGAGTTGATTAGATGTCCTCCTTCAATCCTACCTGGTACACATCTCAAACACTCGAGCAGCATTCACGAATAGGGCGCACCAGCGACCTATAAGCGGTCTCCTTTACAGATGAACCACACGTTCCTAAACCGAAGTGGGCCATTCACCTTCCCTACTACAGTTCTCACATGCTCGTTCCATTTCAGATCGCTTTGCAAATTTAAGTACAGACAACGACGTGACTGTTTCAAGCAGTACACTATTAACGCTGTGTTTCTTTTCCCAACTCGTCCACTTTAACTTACATATTCCCACATTCCCACATTTTGAGTTCATTGCCATTCGTCACTCCGACTAGGAACGCTAATCTTCGATACCTTACCATACACCACAACATCATCAGCAAACAACAGCAGATCGATGCCCATCCTGTCAGACAGATCTTTATGAATATAGAGATCGACAGCGGTCCTGTCACACTTCCCTGGGGCACTACTGACGATACCCTAGTCTCTCATGAATACTCGTCATCGAGGACAACATATTGGGAAATATTACTTAAGGATTCTTCGAGCCACTCATATACCTGTGAACTTACTCCATACACTGTGCCTTCGTTAACAGCATGCAATGGGCACCGTGTCAAATGCTTTCCGGAAATCTAAATATATGGATTCTGCTTGTTGCCCTTCATCCGTAGTTCGCAGTACATCATGTGAGTAACGGGGAAGCTGAGATTCGCACGAACGATGCTTTCTAAAACCGTACTGATACGTGGACGTAAGCTTCTCAGTCTCAAGAAAATACATTATATTCGATATGAGAATATTATCAAGGATTCTGACCAGAGCGAAGCTAGATTTATTGGTCTGTAATTCTGTGGATCCGTTCTTTTGCATTTCTTATGTACAGCAGTTATTTGCGCATTTTTACCGTCGCATGGGACTTTGTGCTGGAAGAGAGATTCACGATAAATGCAACTCCCAACAGTCCACAATCTACATACGTAATGTTCCTAACAGATATTTACCCATCCAGTCATTACTCGCGAGATAGTAACTGTTCTCACAATGGTATCTGTTCTTTCGAGAGCAGTTACTATCTTTATATATAGTTAAATGGGTACCCGGCCATTGACTTTCGTCTGTGCGAATGTGCACAGGTTGCCCGAACTCTTACGGGAATCATGACCTTAGTCTGCGCGAGTAATGAGTGGATGGGCAAATACCTATTAGGAACATTACATAAGTAGATTGTGGACAGCTGGGAATGTGGGTCTCACGGGGAGCGTGCAAGGGGTAAGTCCCTGCAGTCTCGCTATTCATCCATGTGGCTTAGACGGATAGAGCGTCTGCCATGTAAGCAGGAGATCCCAGGTTCGAGTCCCAGTCGGGGTACATATTTTCAGCTGTCCCCATCGGGGTATACCAACAACACCTGTCGGCAGCTGAGGGTTTCAAGTAATTATCCTTTATTGTAGAGAAGGTGCACGGTGATCAGTGGTATCTGTTCTTTCGAGAACAGTTACTATCTCAGAATGAGATTTTCACTCTGCAGCGGAGTGTGCGCTGATATGAAACTTCCTGGCAGATTAAAACTGTGTGCCCGACCGAGACTCGAACTCGGGACCTTTGCCTTTCGCGGGCAAGTGCTCTACCAACTGCGCTACCGAAGCACGACTCACACCCGGTACTCACAGCTTTACTTCTGCCAGTACCTCGTCTCCTACCTTCCAAACTTTACAGAAGCTCTCCTGCGAACCTTGCAGAACTAGCACTCCTGAAAGAAAGGAGTGCTAGTTCTGCAAGGTTCGCAGGAGAGCTTCTGTAAAGTTTGGAAGGTAGGAGACGAGGTACTGGCAGAAGTAAAGCTGTGAGTACCGGCCGTGAGTCGTGCTTCGGTAGCTCAGTTGGTAGAGCACTTGCCCGCGAAAGGCAAAGGTCCCGAGTTCGAGTCTCGGTCGGGCACTCTCATTCTGGAAACATCCCCCAGGCTGTGGCTAAGCCATGTCTCCGCAATATCCTTTCTTTCAGGAGTGCTAGTTCTGCAAGGTTCGCAGGAGAGCTTCTGTAAAGTTTAGAAGGTAGGAGACGAGGTACTGGCAGAAGTAAAGCTGTGAGTACCGGGCGTGAGTCGTGCTTCGGTAGCTCAGTTGGTAGAGCACTTGCCCGCGAAAGGCAAAGGTCCCGAGTTCGAGTCTCGGTCGGGCACACAGTTTTAATCTGCCAGGAAGTTTCATATCAGCGCACACTCCGCTGCAGAGTGAAAATCTCATTCTGGAAACATCCCCCAGGCTGTGGCTAAGCCATGTCTCCGCAATATCCTTTCTTTCAGGAGTGCTAGTTCTGCAAGGTTCGCAGGAGAGCTTCTGTAAAGTTTGGAAGGTAGGAGACGAGGTACTGGCAGAAGTAAAGCTGTGAGTACCGGGTGTGAGTCGTGCTTCGGTAGCTCGGTTGGTAGAGCACTTGCCCGCGAAAGGCAAAGGTCCCGAGTTCGAGTCTCGGTCGGGCACACAGTTTTAATCTGCCAGGAAGTTTCAGTTACTATCTCCATACATGTTTAACAAGGAACTGAATGGAAGCCTTTGACCTTCTTAGCTGTTTCACGAAGGACCAGAATTTTCTTAGGTTCTCTGCCAGCTCTTTAGCTAAGAGATGATGGTGACAGTTGTACGGTTTGCGCTTTGATCTTTTCACAGTAGCACGAATCTCTACTAAACTTTTCTTGTCGTCATTTGTGCGTTCTCATTTCCGAATTTCGTTATGAAACCATAGTGGGTATTTTCCAACGTTTATCTACTTACTAGGGACCACGATTTACAATCTGCAAATCTTTGCCCATAATTCCTTACATCCATCTAACTGGAACTACGTGATGCCAATTCACTGCCTAAGTGAGATGCTAATATCTCCTTATCTGCTCTGTCTATCAAAAACTCTCTCCCAGCCTTCTTGGCTGATTTATTAACTTTCTAATCATAGTTGATATAATGGCATCATGATCGATAATCCTCGTTTCTATACTGACGTTGTGGATAAGTTTCGGCCTATTCGTAGCTACGAGGTCTAAGATATTTCCACTGCGTATGGGCTGCCGAGCTAGGTGCTCAAGAGAGTTTCCAGAAAAGGTGTTCAATAGCAGTTTCCACGACTGCCTGTCTGTAGCCCCTGCAATGAATCCATGTACATCCCAGTCTATCCTTCGTAGGCTGAAGTCACCTCCAGCCACCATTCCATTTACGGTCAACGTTTCAAAAGCTCAATGAAAATGTGACCACCCGGAGATAAATACACTAACCTAAAGTTTTCTTAATTGTTTTATTAGGCCTAATAAAAGAAAATATTCTAGTCCCGTACATAAATCTAGCAGTGTGGTCCATTATAAATATAACAGAAGGTACTAGGATGGAGTACCACACACATAGCTCCTAATTTAGTTGAGCATAATAACTTCAGTTTGATTCATCTTATAACCTCATTTCAGAACATCCCGTGGAGTCAGAACTAAGGCTACATGTTCTTCGTTTATTGCGTCAATATCTGCCACTTTTGGTCAAACAAGCTTCATTTCGTGTTTCCGGAGATATTTGACATTGTATGTTGTACCTGCGTCACTGCCAGAAACACAGCGACATGCACTGTGAGTAACACGTGACTGAAAATTATTTTTCTTAGTTGTAAGAACATTAACGATTACAGATGAGCCTATTTGTATTCCTTTGTTTCCCTCTGTGATTGGCATCATCACTCTTTATTTAAGTGCATGCCTGTAGTCCTGGAGTAACAGTGACTAGTGGTCAATGTAATCCCGACACAGAGAAATAGTGCACATGACCTCAGAAATAGTAATATACAGACGTGAACAAATAGCTCTGCAGGTAAATCATATCGGCGGATTTTGCACAACCAGCTTTTAACATACTTTAACGAAAACGAAGGTATGTCGCAAAAGGGTTGCCAATCGACACTAGCATATACTGATGGAGTTTTACTTCCAAACAATATATACATAGACGAATAGAGAACTCGCAGCGCCGAGAAGGAGTTGTACAACGTAAGCGAAAGTTGGTAGCCGTGTTTCTATTTCTAAAAAATTAATATCTACTAAAATTTCGCACCACTCCCGTAAGAATGGCGCTTTCATTGCCACTATAAGGCTCCAAATCATGTTGCTTTAAACACGCTTTTGTATCCCGCCAGGAAAGCGGCGCGTGGATCTGCTCCTGATAACTGAAAGATTCGCCGAATGACGAATGCGAGTAGGAGCAGGAAAGGTGAAAATCTCTCGGTACTGCAGTGTGAATTATAGATGTTTACTATAGGCAAAAACAAGTTAATAAAGGGTTACATAACTTTGTAGCGAGGTGCATAGCCTTAGACCCGTCGTAAGTAGTACATAGTCCCAATAGCAAGCCAACACCCTCTCAGGTTGAAGCGATGTTTTCAGGCCGTCTGCTCTTGATGAAATGTCTGAATCTGGAGCGGAGCTCGTAGAGCTCTACAGTACCGGCAAGAGGGTGCTGTCGTCGGTGTGCCATTAGCTCCAACCTTACAACTTGCACCTACGCCGTGGATCGTAGCTATCGATACCACACACACGCTGTACGGTTGTGAGCTTTAGTTACCTTCGAGCCTGGACGTGGTGCGCTGATGTTAGTCGAGATTGCATTTAAGATGAAAAAGACTCCATTATCAACACGTCACTGAATCGGAACGACGTCGTGTAATAGGGCTACGAGTAGCTGGAGGCTCGTTCTGCGATACTGCATAAAGACTTGGCAAGAAAGTAGCCACTGCACATCATTGGTGGCAGACATCTTAACGAGAACATATTGTGACAAGGAGACTGGGGTCCGGACGTCAATGTGGCATCTACATCTACATATACATTTATACTCCGCAAGCCACCCAACGGTGTGTGGCGGAGGGCACTTTACGTGCCACTGTCATTACCTCCCTTTCCTGTTCCAGTCGCGTATGGTTCGCGGGAAGAACGACTGTCTGAAAGCCTCCGTGCGCGCTCTAATCTCTCTAATTTTACATTCGTGATCTCCTCGAGAGGTGTAAGTAGGGGGAAGCAATATATTCGATACCTCATCCAGAAACACACCCTCTCGAAACCTGGCGAGCAATCTACACCGCGATGCAGAGCGCCTCTCTTGCAGAGTCAGTCACTTGAGTTTATTAAACAACTCCGTAACGCTATCACGGTCACCAAATAACCCTGTGACGAAACGCGCCGCTCTTCTTTGGATCTTCTCTATCTCCTCCGTCAACCCGTTCTGGTACGGATCCCACACTGATGAGCAATACTCAAGTATAGGTCGAACGAGTGTTTTGTAAGCCACATCCTTTGTTGATGGACTACATTTTCTAAGCACTCTCCCAATGAATCTCAACCTGGTACCCGCCTTACCAACAATTAATTTTATATGATCATTCCACTTCAAATCGTTCCGCACGCATACTCCCAGATATTTTACAGAAGTAACTGCTACCAGTGTTTGTTCCGCTATCATATAATCATACAATAAAGGATCCTTCTTTCTATGTATTCGCAATACATTACATTTGTCTATGTTGAGGGGCGGTTGCTACTCCCTGCACCAAGTGCCTATCCGCTGCAGATCTTCCTGCATTTCGCTACAATTTTCTAATGCTGCAACTTCTCTGTATACTACAGCATCATCCGCGAAAAGCCGCATGGAACTTCCGACACTATCTACTAGGTCATTTATATATATTGTGAAAAGCAATGGTCCCATAACACTCCCCTGTGGCACGCCAGAGGTTACTTTAACGTCTGTAGACGTCTCTCCATTGATAACAACATGCTGTGTTCTGTTTGCTAAAAACTCTTCAATCCAGCCACACAGCTGGTCTGATATTCCGTAGGCTCTTACTTTATCAGGCGACAGTGCGGAACTGTATAGAACGCCTTCCGGAAGTCAAGAAAAATAGCATCTACCTGGGAGCCTGTATCTAATATTTTCTGGGTCTCATGAACAAATAAAGCGAGTTGGGTCTCACACGATCGCTGTTTCCGGAATCCATGTTGATTCCTACATAGTAGATTCTGGGTTTCCAAAAACGACATGATGCTCGAGCAAAAAACATGTTCTAAAATTCTACAACAGATCGACGTCAGAGATATAGGTCTATAGTTTTGCGCATCTGCTCGACAACCCTTCTTGAAGATTGGGACTACTTGTGCTCTTTTCCAATCATTTGGAACCCTCCGTTCCTCTAGAGACTTGCGGTACACGGCTGTTAGAAGGGGGGCAAGTTCTTTCGCGTACTCTGCGTAGAATCGAATTGGTATCCCGTCAGGTCCAGTGGACTTTCCTCTATTGAGTGATTCCAGTTGCTTTTCTATTCTTTGGACACTTATTTCGATGTCAGCCATTTTTTCGTTTGTGCGAGGATTTAGAGAAGGAACTGCAGTGCGGTCTGCAGAGAGGGAACACCATCGTGTTCAGTGTATACCTCTGGCGCATCGTAACGCATCTGCACTTGCAATTTGAGTAGCAGTTGGTACTACAGTGACACAACGAACTTTTACAAATCGGCTACTTCAAGGACAGCTCCGAACTAGCCACCTTGCAGCTTGCGTTCCACTGAACCCAATCCACCGACATTTGCGACTTCAGTTTTGTCAAGTGCGTGCACGTTAGAGGGCAGGGTGGACGTCTGTTGCGCTTTCTGATTAATGCTGGATCCACCAGGTGCGAGTGAGGACTGTGTTTTGGCTAGAAGGTGGCCAGTTGAGGGCCTGCAACCAACGTGTCTGCGTCTTAGACACACTGCTCCTACGCCTGGAGTTATGGTCTGGATTGCGATTTCATTAAACAACAGGAACACTCTCGTGGTTATCCCACGCACTCTGACTGCAAATCTGTATGTCATTATGGTGATTCGACCTGTTGTGCTGCAAATCATGAACACCATTCCAACGCGTATTCTCCGACAGGATAACGCTCGCCCACATACCGCTTTTGTAACCCAACGTGCTCTACAGAGTGTCGACACGTTGCCTTGGACTCCCATCACCAGATCGGTCTGCACTCGAGTACATATGGGGATTTATCGGGCAACATCTCCAACGTCAACCACGAGCAGCATTAACCGTCGCTGCATTGACCGAACAAGTGCAACAGACATGGAACTCCATCACACAAACGTACGTCCGGCACCTGTACCACTCAATGCATGCACGTTTGCATGCTTTCATTCAACATTCTGGCGGCTACACCAGTTATAATTCATCAGCGTATCATGTTAGCAATGGTCTATCTCACAATTACATTAACTTCTGTTCTTACAATGATAACCGCTTACATACACTACTGGCCATTATAATTGCTACAGCACGAAGATGACGTGCTACAGACGCGAAATTTAACCGACAGGAAGAAGATGCTGTGATTTGCAAATGATTAGCTTTTCAGAGCATTCACACAGGGTTGGCGCCGGTGGCGACACATAAAACGTGCTGACATGAGGAAAGTTTCCAACCGATTACTCATACACAAACAGCAGTTGACCGGCGTTGCCTGGTGAAACGTTGTTGTGATGCCGCGTGTAAGGAGGAGAAATGCGTACCATCACGTTTACGACTTTGATAAAGGTCGGATTGTAGCCTATCGCAACTGCGGTTTATCGTATCGCGACATTGCTGCTCCCGTTGCTCGAGATCCAATGACTATTGGCAGAATATGGAATAGGTGGTTTCAGGAGGTTAATACGGAACGCCGTGCTGGATCCCAACGGCCTCGTATCACTAGCAGTCGAGATGAGAGGTATCTTATCCGCATGGCTGTAACGGATCGTGCATCCACCTCTCGATCCCTGCGTCTACAGATAGGGACGTTTGCAAGACAACAACCATCTGCACGAACAGTTCGACGACGTTCGCAGCAGCACGGACTATCAGCTCGGAGACCATGTCTGCGGTTAGAATTGACGCTGCATCACTGACAGGAGTGCCTGCGATGGTGTACCCAACGGCGAACCTGGGTGCACGAATGTCAAAACGTCATTTTTTCGGACGAATCCAGGTTATGTTTACAGCATCATGATGGTCGCATACGTGTTTGGCGACATCGCGGTGAACGCGTATTGGAAGCGTGTATTCGTCATCGCCATACTGGCGTACCTCCCGGCGTGATGGTATGGGGTGCCATTGGTTACACGTCTCGGTCACCTCTTGCTCACGTTGATGGCATTTTGAACAGTGGACGTTACATTTCAGATGTGTTACGACCCGTGGATCTACCCTTCATTCGATCACTGCGAAACCCTGCATTTCAGCAGGATAATGCACGACCTCATGTTGCAGGTCCTGTACGGGCCTTTCTGGATGCAGAAAATGTGCCACTGCTGTCCTGCCCAACACATTGTCCAGATATCTCCTCAATTGAAAACGTCTGGTCAATGGTGGTCGAGCAACTGGCTCGTCACAATACGTCAGTCTCTACTCTTGATGAACTGTGGTATCGTGTGGAAGCAGCATGGGCAGCTGTACCTGTACACGTCATCCAAGCTCTGTTTGACTTAATGCCCAGGCGTAGCAAGGCCGTTATTACGGCCAGAGGTGCTTGTTTTGGCTACTGATTTCTCTGGAGCCATCCACCCAAATTGCGTGAAAATGCAATCATTTGTCAGTCCTAGTATAATATATTTGTCCAATGAATACCCGTTTATCATCTGCATTTCTTCTTGGTGTAGCAATTTTAATGGCCAGTAATGTATATTACCTATACAAATGATTCTTGAAATTTCTTTATTGTGTAACAATTATTTTTCTGTATTGCGGTTTTTTCTCATGAGTGTACTAAACATCCAATTGAGAGGCGCAGAGTTGTAATTTGTTTGGGGTATGAGTGGTCAAAGTAACTACGGCGGTCAAAGTATAACCGGTTGGCGGTATTCCCGGTTATCGTGACGGACGATACTCTTACCCTGTTGATAGAGCCGTACAAAGAGAATTTTCCCCCGGCCGAGTCCTCAGCTGTGTGTTGGCCCTGCTGCGCCGGCGCAGGTGCGGACGCGGCGGCCTCGCGGACCTCCCAGCGGCGCTCCAGCTCCAGCGCCAGCCGCCAGTCGACGGGCAGCCGCGGCAGCAACGTCCGCTACCCGGACAGGCCACGCCCCCGGCCCGTCGTCGAGTTCATCCAGGAGTGCTGCTCCCCGCTCTGCTGCTACCTGTTCTTCATCGCGGCCGCCATAGCAGTCTTCCTCCTACAGTAACCGAAGGCCGCGCGTTCAGCCTGCGATACGGTGCCGGGATTCTCTCTCATCCAGATACGCGCCAATTATTTTTACTCAAAACTGTCTGCCACTAATTTATTGACTGCTGTTTCTGTTGTAAGCTGCTACTCATCAAGGGCACAACTTTTTGCCGAATAACATAACCGTACTACAAACAAATCTAAATCTAAGGGAGATTTCTTTCAATGAATGAAACACACAAAATTCTGGATAGTCTCCGCTATTATTTCACTTAGAAGGTTTTATAGCTGACGATACCATAAGCAAACTGTAACCGACAGTCGTCATCAGAAATTATTGGAAAAGAAATTGCGTCTGGGCATATAGCTCGACAGATAAGTAAATGCCACATATTACACACCGAGCTCACAAAAGTCAGCTCACAAAAGTCATGGGTTAGCGATCTGCACATATACAGTTGGCACTAGTATCATGTACACAAGATATAAAAGCGCAATGCATTGACGGAGCTGTCATTTGTACTCAGATGATTCATGTGAAAAGCTTCCCGAGTGATTATGGGCCCACGACGGCAATTAACATACCCTGAACACGGAATGGTAGTTGGACCGAGACCCATGGGACATTCTATTTCGAAAATCATTAGGCAGTTCAATATTCTGAGATCCACAGAGCCAAGAGTGTGTGGAGTGTACCAAATTTCCTCTCAACACTGACAACCCGATGCCAGATGGCCTTCACTTAACGACCGAGAGCAGCGTGATATAGCCGCAGAAAATGTGGGGCATACGTCGAACGTATCCCGTAGGACAGCGCGGCGAAATTTGGCGTTGATGGGCTATGGCAACAGACGATGGACGCGAATGCCTTTCCTGACAGCAAGATATCGCTTGCAGCACCTGTGCCACCCCTTCTGGGCTCGTGACCATATCGGTTGGACTTCACACGACCGGGAAACCGCGGCCTGGTCAGATGAGTCCGGATTTCAGATGGTAAGAGAAGATGGTAGGATTCGTGTGACCCGCGCGGGATTAGCCGAGCGGTCTGGGGCGCTACAGTCATGAACTGTGCGGCTGGTCCAGGCGGGGCTTCGAGTCCTCCCTCGGGCATGGGTGTCTGTGTTTGTCCTTAGGATAGTTTGAGTTAAGTAGTGCGTAATCTTAGGGACTGATGACCTTAGCAGTTAAGTCCCATAAGATTTCACACACATTTGAACATTTGATTCGTGTGAGGCGCAGACACCCGCAGTTTTTAGACATCGCCCACATTAAAAAAAAAAAAAAAAAAAAAAAGTCGTAGACACTACTTACTATTTGGACATCATATTTTTATTGTATGCTTTCAACAGTAAATTACACTTTTAAAAACAATATATATAAAGAGAAATAAGTTGTGTCTACGACGTTTTTTCCAAAGTGGACGACGTCTAAAAACTGCGGGTGTCTGCGCCACACTCGAATCCGACCATCTTCTCTTACCAACTGTATATATATATATATATATATACATATATATATATATATATATATATATATATATTGACAAGGCACTCCTATTTTTTGAAGCTTTGTTCGAGAGTATGACATTTAGCCGATAAGGTTACTTTGGCTGCAACGCCATTGTCAGCGCTATTAGATGATACAATTCGTACATATACAACCAAATCCAACACAAAAGCAGTAAAATACTCATAGCGACAACTAAAGCTGCCACTGACATGAAAAATTCACCCTTCGTGTTACAAAATGAAATAACAATGGAAACTTCACAAAGGCCGGCCGCGGTGGCCGAGCGGTTCTAGGCGCTCAGTCCGGAACCGCGCGACTGCTACGGTCACAGGTTCGAATCCTGCCTCGGGCATGGATGTGTGTGATGTCCTAAGGATAGTTAGGTATAAGTAGTTCTAAGTTCTAGGGGACTGATGACCTCAGATGCTAAGTCCCATAGTGCTCAGAGCCATTTGAACCATTTGAACTTCAAAAAGTATAGAGAATGCATTAGCTCATGCCATATGTAACCACCGAATAAAGTTAGAACGCGCTATGATAAATAACATAGACCAAAAGCTGGTCTCAAACAATGCACTAGCATTGGAAGCACACAAAGGAAATTGTCAAGTGCTGCTGTATAACAACGATTACACAAACAAGATATGTGATTTCTTCAAAGCAAACAACAACACCAGAATCGACTCTCACCCTAACAATGAACATGCAGCATTGACGAAAAAAGTAGTAAAAAGCTGTAACACACTTTTGAATGATCTTGGAAAAAGAAAATATACAGTAATGAGCCCAAAAACACCTAAATTTTACGGACATCCAAAGATCCCGATGCGCCAGATAGTGAACTGTATAAATAGCCCAATCTATTTAATTAACAGAAAATAGTTTAATCTACTTACACTGCATTACACCTACCATGAACAGTTCACAATAAAAATCTCAAGACAGTTAGCGAACACCATTGAATTCATCCCCGTCCCAGAAGACGGTAAATTCGTATCCTTCGGTACCACAAAACTCTACACCAACATTGCTATATAAGAATCAACAGATATATTAGAAAACAAAATGTTACAACATAGAAAACTACCCGTTATAGGAATAGAGGTAGTATAAAAACTAATATTTTACAAAAATGACTTCGAATTTCAAAATGAAATATATAACTGACATGCTGGAGAAGCCATGGGGTACCGCATAGCTAGCACAATAGCTAGTATATATCTCAGCACCTTAGAACAAAAATTTTTCAGCCCTAATAACACACACATTAAGAGAACTATGTACTATCTCCCATATGTAGATGACATTCTGCTACTAATGTACAATTCTACAACAGGTAAGTACAACACTAAATGAACTTCATCTTAACATGAAATTCACAATGAAACATGAGCACGATAAATCGATCAAATTTCTCGACCTAACAACAAAAAAATTAGCAACGTACATCAGTTTAAAATTTACCGAAAGCGAACGTTCTGAAGATAAAGTCATTAATGCAAATTCTTGTCATCCAGAAACGCACAAACATGCTTATTTTCACTTACTGATTAAAGATTTTATAACCTATCATTACAAGAACAAGGTATACAGTAAGATCTTGAAACTCTCAAATACATAGCACAACAAAACAATTTTCATCCCAGTACAGTCACCCATATATATGAGAAATATAATTTTCCTCACTTACCCTAATTCGTCCTGACATAAAACTAATCTGAGGAATACCAACGAAACGGAAAAATATATACAGACCACAAAATACGTAGGAAACAGACTAAATTCAATATTACAGTATATTACAGTGAGCTATACATACTGCACCATACACAACGTAAAAACCCAAATACATTCCAGTACAACAAAACCGCCATCATACACATACCCAGCTATATATAAAATCAGTTGTAATGCCTCTGAAAAATTCTGTATAGGCCAAACAAGAAGAAATTTTCTGATCAGATACCGAAAACGCATCAAAAATAGCGACACAAACCGCCCTACATTTTTCTTCCCCTTGAAAACAGGAAACCATAACGTAAGCCAGTTCAACCACACAATAAAAATTCTACAAATAATAACTAAGGGCGTGAACCTTTTAAAAGAAACTGAAGTATACACACACCAAAATACCCAGACAAAATCTCTGGTGAACGAAATGAAGTTAACCGTAAAATTTTTATTGATAATTTCGTCGAAATTTTGGACCACGTCAGTAGATAGTATGATAAGCAACGCCTACTCACACAAACCTATGCAAAGAATCTACAACCACCATACAATTCGTAAATGAATAAGGTAAATATTTAACCACATAACATCTTTCACTTCTGGAAAGTAAATCTGTCAGATTTATAAAAAACGAAAATTTCAGCAGAAATTACTCATGAACAACGCATGCTATTGAGAAAAACAACTCAAACTGCGTTTACAAATCCAGTACGCAGAATTATTTGATGGCTGCAATGTAAAAGATGAGATATGGAAGTAAGTACTCGACACACTGTTACAAAACAGTTAGATATACACCGTAAATCTGTATATGCTAGTACCGCTATATAACTGCAGATCGCTTGAAAATGGCAATGCAGTCGAAATAAGCTTATTACCTAACAGCCAAAATAAGCTTATCACGTGAATACAAAACTCTTGAATAAAGCATGAAAATAGCAGCAACTTGATATATTAAAATGTCTTTTCAAGCGGGGACTGATAGTGCTGAGAACCATCTTTCCAAGCTGTCTACTACGCTGCAAGCCCTGCTCAATAGAAAAAGTAAATTACACGTCTAATTTTTCAAGTCCCTACTTGAATATTTGAATAGACATTAATGTTCTCGTTAAAGCTCTCCCATATCTCTTACGGTAAACATATCATAAATGTAGGTCACGTGGGCACCGAGGGTAGCAGAACGAGGGGCGAAAGCAATGTGTTGTTCCACGAGAGGCGTGCCCCTGACACGTAGAGTCGCCCGCATTACGGCGCAGCTGTACGGGCGAGTCCTCCACGGGGTGTACAGGCGCCGCAGCAGAGGTGGAGAACCGCGTGAGGGCTCTCGCAGCTGTCAGCCGCACGTGATGTCGCGTCACGCCCACCCCAGGCAGCTTCAACAAGTGCGTTCCTCGCATTGAGAGAGCCGGGTCGCGACCGCTGGCGCTAAACTGAAAACAATCTATCCGCTGCAGTCTGCTGGTGACACGGCTGCTTCCACAGAAGCAGTACCAGTGGGCGACAGTTAGTCCCCATCCGTTATCTCCAATGCGACAGAGTCAGCAGCCACAACATTTCGTAATCCCAGCGTTTTATTCTTGCTTGTGAATGCCAGAACTGTTGAAGACTACACACGACTAGTGATAACATTACAAATAAACTTCCTGTCAGTACCTAAACGAACAGTTTAACGCACAGTGCGTTTGTTTCCCAAACAAGGAACTTCCCCACATATCTATAGAATACAAACGCCTTGTTAATAACTTGCGCTGGAGCACTGACAGTCTGAGTGTAGTTTACCCTGGTTTCTCCCTTTATTCTGGCTATTAACGGATGGCTTCCGCTTCTCCAACTGAGAAGCGCAACGCACCAAACAATAGCATACGAATACACTATCTGATGAAAAGTATCCGGACACCTACTAGTGGACAGTAATGTGGTATGCATCCACCTTTCGCCATTACAACGCCTTGAAGTCTGCTGCGGACATTTTCAGAGACGATCAGGATGTGAACGAATGGCAGTCCATTCATTCTTCCTCAAGAGCGTAAACAAGGCAAAGTAATGATGTTGGACGCTCGGGTGCAGAGCAAAGTCGATTTTCTCACATGTCCGGTGGATCTGCCCTGGATTCAACTCGCTATTTTGGACAGGCCTCACAGATTCTGCTTCACAACTGTGTTCATTTTCATACTGACACAGTCATTACATCTTACATCGTAATTGTTACTCTACTGTTCACAATACACAATGCTGATATAAAATGTGTTTATATCCTTCCGAACTAACGTTTTCTTAAGCGGAGCAAGGAGACTACACCCTAACCCGAAGAACACCTCCAGACTTCACTGTTGGCACAACACACGGTGGAGGGTGACGTTCTCAAAAAAAAAAAAAAGAAAAAAAAATTGTTCAAATGGCTCTGAGCACTATGGGACTTAACTTCTGAGGTCAACAGTCCCCTAGAACGTAGAACTACTTAAACCTAACTAACCTAAGGACATTACACACGTCCATGCCCGAGGCAGGATTCGAACCTGCGACCGTGGCGGTCACGCGGTTTCAGACTGTACAGCCTAGAACCGCTCGGCCACTCCGGCCGGCGGGGACGTTTTCAACACATTCGCCACAGGATATCGTCGTGATTCAGCACTCCAAACCAGTCGTTCATACAAACTGCCCAATGGCGTCTCTCCATGCGCCACCTCACTTATCGATTACGATGGCTAACGACGAACTGTTCGACCACTGTACTCCATTCCTTTTATCTCCCTACCAACAGTCATTGTGCTAACTGAACAGCTGGTAGCACTTCGACAGTCACGAGGGCTTCCATCCGTTGAATTAATGCGATTTTCTCAGAGCTATCCCTCTATCCCTTGCTCTGCAGGATGGTCTTCGTCCGTCTGTACAGACCACCAGACAACTAATAACTTCCATAGTATATTTTCAGACCCTGTTCACTGTACATGTGACGACTATGGTTGGAAACTGTCTGATACCTGCAGCCATACATTTTTGTGATTTTGTACTTATATATTGGCTAGGGCACTCATTTCAGTGCATCATGCCGATCACTTCACTTAACGAAGTCTAATTTTAACCAACATTGTTGTATTTGATAATGGCTTAAGTTAGAAGTTATGATAGTAATACAAAATTCGAGCCGCTGTCAAGCACAAAGTTTTAACCTGCCAGGAAGTTTCATATCAGCGCATACTCCGCTGCAGAATGAAAATGTCATTCTGAATATAAAACAAAGTTTGTTCAGTCAAATGGCGAAAATACCATTCAGACACCACTGTGCTCTAAAGTATGCGAAGATCATTGTATGTTACGGACTATAAGACGCTACGGACTGTAAGTCGTGCTTTAAGTTTTAAGATTTTTTTAAATTACACAAACGGCTGCGTTTATGGTTGTGCCGTGAGTGGGAAGCATGGATTGCTGATGAATTGTGTCCCATTGTGTTGAGGGATGAATAGCAGTTGTGCTTTGCCCAGGATGACCATCACCGACGAGTACTGCGGTGACCTGGAGAGAGGTCTCGTTCTTCCAATGTTTTGGATAGACACAGCGATGATACTTTTCGTGTCGTTGTGATGGGAGTCGTCAATAATGGCGCCAGTTCATGGCTTCTATTGATTGAGTGAACCCTGACGGAACATCGGTACGTCACACACATCCTGCGTCCATGTGTGTTTCTTGCCTTGCAACAATATCCTGGTGTTATCCTTCAGCAGGACAATGTTTGTCCTCACGTGGCACGTGTGTCTATGAACAGTCTACGGATGTTGAGGTGCTCCATCTCTCCCCCATAGAACACGTGTGGCACCAGCTCTGACGTCAACACCATCCCAGTGGCAGTATCCAAGGTGTCAAGGACAAGCTACTACAGTTGTGGATCACATTGCCTCAAAAGAGAATACAGCGTCTTTATGAAACCCTTCTCAACCGAATCAGTGCGTGGGTCCAGTTCAGAGATGGTTCAATGGTATCTTGATAAACGGGCTCATAGTGCAAGGTTCTTTGTAAATTTTTGCACGATTTTGTTCGTTCTCAAACAAGAACATATATCTTCGCAATCCATGAAGTTTCATTTCGCTTCCTCCTTCTCTTCTCCATGCCCCACGTTCTTTGTCGGGCTATGTATACACAGCCCGAAAAAATTGCACATTTGGATAGACGACGTCGGTTTGGTCCGATGACGGTATATGCCACCTGCAGGATAGTGGATGAACTGATAATAATGTTCGAAGCAGACGAAATGAATTAAAATTCGTGCTGCGGCCGGGACTCGAACCCGGGTCTTTTTGCTTACTAGGGAGAAATGCTAACCATTACACTACCACAACACAACTTGTTGGGGAGGGCACTCAGCTTAGGAACTTCGTGCAGCAGTGTTGACCGTCGTCCTGTTGTAGTGTAATTGTTAGCATTTCTGCCGAGCAAGCAACAAGACCCGGGTTCGAGTCTCGGTCGCAGCACAAATTTTAATTCATTTCTTCTGCTTCGATTATTATTGTACGTAATAAAAAGAGACTTGAATGTCTCAGGGGAACATATTATAAGGGCTATAAGATAACCAACGGTACAAGGACGTCCAATTACGTCCAATGCTGGGGTGCTTGTCAATATCGGAGAGGCCTGGCAATAGTGACAATACGTAAGCGAAAAGTGAATTGAAGTTTTTGTTGGGGAGGGTACTCAGCTTAGTTAGTTCGTGCAGCAATGTTGGTCATCGTGCTGTGTTAGTGTAAAGGTTAGCATATCTTCCTAGTGGGCAAGAAGACTCTGGTTGTAGTCCCAGCCACAGAACAAATTTTAATTCGTATGGTCTGCTTCGATCATTATCGTAGATAATTAAAAGAGACTTAAATGTCTCAGGGAAACATTTAATTATAAGATCTGTAAGCATTGATAATAGTTTCAACGTCGTCCGACAACAGTTAGCTTAGTGGAATAGCTACCAAAGCGCCACATGTGTCTGCCCTTTGATAGAGGACACCCACAGCCAGAAGGTTCATTGTGTTGCAAACATGTGAAGCAAGCCGGGAACAATTCAACGGAGACGCAGTCGTGTTGCCTGCCTGCAGTCAACTGAGTTTTAAGGGGTGAAATGATGGAATTTCAAGTTAGCGCTGCGTCAGTTGTGCCACGATGCTAGTATCAATGATCACGGGAACGTTTTACACCATTAGATGGGATTCTGGATGTCCTCGAAAAACAGACGCGCGCCAGGATCGCCGTATTTTAAGAGTAACAGAGGTAGATACTACAGCTACCACAGAGTAGATAAGAGGGCTTGTGAGCCCAGACATGTCAACAAGAACTATTGCAAATCGGTTATTAGCAGTTCGTGCAGCAATGTTGACCATCGTGCTGTAGTAGTGTAATGGTTAGCATTTCTGCCTAGCGAGCAAGAAGACTCGGGTTCGAGTCTCGGCCACAGCACATCTTCGACTGACGCCAAAGCATCGACGTGCACGGATGGACTCTCACCATCAGAGGATCACGTGGAAGATGTAATGCCATGCCAAGGACTTCAGCGATGAAAGGAGATTCTGCATGTAACTGATGGTTATTTACCCGGCGACATAGACCCATCGAGCGCTTTCTCGTACAGTGCATTTGCTCAAGACACAGTCGCCCCTTATGGTGTGGGTTGCGATAAGCTACAACTGTCGTTCACCTTTGATGTTTGTGGAGGGGATGCTAACCAGCACTCGGTAGGTGCACAATGTTGTTCGCCCTGTTCTTTCGTCGTTCTTGGCTAAGGAAGGTGATGTGCTGTTCCAACAGGATAATGCTCGGCCTCACACTGCTTGTGAAAATCAACACATTCCGCAAGACGTGCAGCACGAACTTCTCCAATCGAACAGGTGTGGGATATGATGAGATGACTCTTGCGACTCGTCAATTAACAACCCTTAAAGAGCTATGTGAACAGGTCGAGCAGGTGTGGCACAACGTGTACGGACAGTATTCGCCATCTGTACGATACTGTGGACGCCAGAATCGATGCCTGAAATGCCTCGAGTGGAGGCTTAACCACGTACTAGTATATGTGTTCCACCATGAGTCGATACACGGTACATCAGAACCACTTGGGCTATTGATCTGTAAATGTAATCATTTAGTGCACTCCATATGCACTGTAGCAACAATAAATGTTGAGTGAACTGGGAACCTCTAAAAGAGTGTACTACTTTTACCATGGTAGCGTATATCAAACGTCCCAAAGAAATGGTTCAAATGGCTCTGAGCACTATGGGACTTAACTGCTTAGGTCATCAGTCCCCTAGAACTTAGAACTACTTAAACCTTACTAACCTAACGACATCACACACATCCATGCCCGAGGCAGGATTCGAACCTGTAGCGGTCGCGCGGTTCCTGACTGAGGCGCCTAGAACCGCTCGACCACAGCGGCCGGCAAACGTCCCAACATACAGAGAATTTTATTTCGTGAGACATTATTTCCAATTGTTTAAAAATGTAGTCGTGCACACATAATCTTAGGTAGTGCAATTATTTTCAGTTCAAAGCTACAAACGGTTCATTTTATGACACAAAGATAGGCAGTGCGGCTGCAGGGCTCATGTCTGCTCGGGGCTCCTAGTGTGCGGTACACGTGCGACATGGATAAACCAACCTCTGACTGCCAGCAGTTGGAGGCTCCTAAGTTCACCGCATATCACTGTGTGGGCGGGCCCGTGTCCAGCGGTGGCCTGCTCTTGCACGGCTAAAATATACACCGAGCGCGTGGGCGAGCACAAGACGAAATAAAACCGGGGTCAGCAGGTCGCACTCAGGGGCCACCAGCTGCCGCTGAAAATGGGCCCTGGATGGATCGATGGCCGACATTAGCTGTCAACCGTGAATGGCGAATACGGATCACTTGAGGTCATTACGCGCAGGTTAACTGCATTAGCCGAGGTACCAGGCCAGAAATGTAATCCCCTGCGGGCGGCATCACTGCACCTGGTCGTTCGGCAATCGAAAACGCTCTCAGCCAAACACCACTTGTGGATTCTGTTGTTGAATATGAGTATTAAAGGATTATATTGAGTGTTATTTTCCATTACTTATCACTCTTCAATTTTTCCGTCCCTATTATACATACAGGGTTATTCAGCTGCGCCTACCGATGTCGTTTTATGCAACCCGCATTGTTATATCATGCTTCAAAAACCCATGCGCGAAATTTTCACATTCTCCCACTGGCTACGCGCCAAGTGTCAGTCCTAGATAAAAAATGAATGGTATGTGTTTGTAGTTAATGTAGCTAGACTTTGTACTGGGATTCGTTTTTGCTAGAGGCCGTAGTTTTCGAATTACTCAAGAGAAATGTAGAAAAGTGACCGTCAAACGCACCCACACTCCCACACTCAGCCCCTACCGGTCAGAATTTCTAGTATGCATAACTCCAGCGTACTTGTCCTTTGCTGTTCAAATGGTTCAAATGGCTCTGAGCACTATGGGACTTAACATCCATGGTCATCAGTCCCCTAGAACTTAGAACTACTTAAACCTAACTAACCTAAGGACATCACACAACACCCAGTCATCACGAGGCAGAGAAAATCCCTGACCCCGCCGGGAATCGAACCCGGGAACCCGGGCGTGGGAAGCGAGAACGCTACCGCACGACCACGAGCTGCGGACTCCTTTCTTGTTAACTGTACTGATTAGTCAGTTGCATTTCTTTTTATAATTACTGTTTACTTCATGTAATTACTTCTGCTTGTGCGCTTACTGTTGTATCTCCCTTTATGCAAGTTGTAGACTGGCTCATTATTAATTCAGAAGTGTAAAAAATGGTAGGTTTGTGGATATCCTTTAATGGAACGTTTTTCTTAAATTTTTTTAAACATTCGTTCGCTGTTTATATTCATGTTTGGCGTCTTTGCAACAATTATGTTGCCTAAGGGCACCTCTATGTAGGCTATAATGTAGCAATGCCGCGTTATAGTTCTATGGTGATGTATTGACACTTTAATGTCTTATGGTATGTAGATCATACCCTCTCTGGATCTGTAAGGTAGACCTCAGTATTAGACTGCCTTCAAAGGGACAATTCATAGGTTTCGTGGTAGCTTCACGCTTGACCAGTATGGTTCGTCAACGAACGTTAGCTGAGACCACACGCAAATGTAGGCACTTTGTTTACTGCTATTTGACTGACATTTTACATAGAAAAAATTGGTATGTAGTGGTTGTGATATGCTGTCCATTTATTCTTTTGCACCTGTGTTTAATGTAAACATGTGCTTTGATATATTGCTATTTTGACTTTTGTTCGTAGGTTAGTTCGAGAACGGGCGAAGGTGGAAACCGGCCACCGACTAAATAAACATCCATTTTACTTGAAACTCTGGGTGTCTTTTTTTGTGTAATGATTTCTAGGTCTTGTTCATGGCAGTCCCTCCTAGCAATGTAGAAAAATTGGCGACTGCATGAATTGTTTATCACATTCAACATATTTTGGTCTTCATTGACTGACCTTATTACGTCACCGACTTTGTCGAGCGTTTGTGTAAATTTTACAGGACAGTTTTTTGTATTTTAACAGCATAAAACAAACAACTACATCATTGGATCCGCCAGGCCTTCTGACTACGAAACTACCGTGGCTGTAAATGTTGAGTTCGCATCCAAGTGTTCAACTTAATTTGTTTTAAGATAACGTTTACAAAAAATGTATTCCTTCATTACCCTCAAGGGCATATTTAAATTAATAATGTTAACGAAATATCTCAGTATGCTGGTGTCGTAATAGCACAATCAATAGAGACCACAATTCGAACATCTGTAACAGCTCGTATAGTCGGAAATTTTCGTAGAGTAGTAGGAGGGAGTGCTGCGTTCAGAATACTAGGAACTGGTGAGAGAGTGTGAGGGTGAGGTGTGTTTAGAGGTCAATTTTTCTTACGTTTTTCTTCAATAACTCGGAAGCTGTGACCTACAGCGTTAAAACGTATCCAAGTACAAAATTTAGCTGAATTAAATTTCCTACAAAAATGATCCGTTCATTATTTCTGTAAGAAAAGTAGTTTACGGGTAGCAAGCGAGAGAACATGAAACTCTCGCCCGTGGTTTTTGATGGTCAGATAAATCACTGCGACTTGCATAAAACGACATCGGTTGGTGTAGGTGAATTACCCTACATATTGTGCCCTGTAGCAACTCCCCGCTGGTATCAGAATAAAACACTGATGCAGCTTTCATTTTTCCTTTTCATCGGCTATCCACTCGGTGTACAGTTTCGTTACCTATACAGCTTGTAGCAGCACTGCGATGGTGTGGTTTATCTCAACTTCCTGATGAGAGATATCAACAGTTTCGAACATTTATGAATTGTATTCACTTAACGCAAAGATAATGTGAATTCCAATTCTCCTGGAAGGAAGAACTTGTAGTACCAGTTTCTGTCCAATAAACTGTTTTAACTTGTACAGAGTTACATTATTCTCCACTGCTTTGGATACTGACTTACTTCTTCAGTATTTGTTTGCTTATACTGTTCAAAACACAAAGTATTGTGGTAATGGAACTTTCCAGCCTATGTTGTTTGATGCCACTAAAATCGCGATTGACTTTAAAATTTCTATCTTAGTTCCAGTTTTATAATTGTAAACATTGCCTACAATTACGCTAACATCACTCTGTATTGGGTCGTTCCATACACGCAAGTAGCAGTAATTCTTGAGCATGTTCTAATACCCACAGCCATGTTTCATCGCCCTACGGATATGATTGTTACCTCATCTGTACGCTGTAGCGTTGTGCCAAGGTCTGGGGTTGTGGTCAGCAAGAACTTTCACTGTGTCAGCTGCTAGAACGAGGGATAATATAGAATAAGTAGAACAAGCAACAGAGGGGTACATGACTGCAAGTACAAGAGAAAATTTCTCGGATCGAAAAGGGCGTAAGGGAAAGATGCATTGTCTTCCCCTATTCTTTAGTCGATACATCAAAGAGACAATGATCATAATAAAAGCAAGGTTCAGGAATAAGAATCAAATTCGTATTGAAAGTATATCAGTGATAAACTTCGCTGATGGCATTACTGCACTTAGTGAAAGCGAGGAAGAATTACGGCATCTACTGAATGGAATGGACAGTCTACTGAGCACAGAAAAGAACTGGGAGTAAGCGAAACAAAAATGAAAGTTAGCATTAGTAACAGAAACGATAAGACCAATAATCTTGACATCTAAATTGGCGACTACGTAGTCGATGATGTGAAGGAATTGTAGTACCCTGAAAGTATAATGGCACATGACGAAAGTATATAAGAGACTGACTAGCACAGGCGGAGAGTGCATTCGTCGTTGAAAGAAGTCTGCTAATAGCACAAGAAGCGTTAAACTGAGTTTAGGATTTTTGATTATGTTCGCCTGCAAGGGAATCATGATTACCGAGAAAACCGGGAAAGTGGAGACTCGAATCGTTTGGCATGTGGCGTTACAGAATGATGACGAGGACGTGGTTGAAATGGCTCTGAGCACTATGAGACTTAACATCAGAGGTCGTCAGTCCCCTAGGACTTAGAACTACTTAAACTTAACTAACCTAAGGACATCAGACACATCCATATCCAAGGCAGGATTCGGACCAGCGACCGTAGAGGTCGCGCGGTTCCGGACTGAAGTGCGTAGAACCGCTCGGCCACACCGGCCGGCACAAGGACATGAGAAGCTCCTCCACTAACCGGGAGGAATACTGGAAAACTGTACCGAGGAGGTGGGACAAGATGAATGGGGACGAGTGCACACATCAGGGGCAACCTTCGTGTTAGTTGACATTTCCGCGGTGGGCGGAAACTGTAGGGAAAGACAGAATTACAATTATTCAACAAATAAATAAAGTTGCCCATAAGTAGACTCCAGATCACAGAGATTGTCACAGGAAATTTTTGGAAATTTGTGGTAAGCTCCTACGGGACCAAACTACTGAGATCATTGTGTTGTCTCGCCTTCTGTTCCTCGCTCGCGGAAGAGATGCGTTTCGTACTTCAGTATTTCACACGAACTTTATTTCTGAAACTAGTCCCCCTGCCAATAATTTTCAAGCATTTCTGCCAGGTGTGAAAACTCTTGTACAATGTGCATGCAGACGTGTAATCCCCATTGCAAGCAGGAAACAGACGAGAATTTTCCACCGTTTTCGATGTTTTAACTGAATAAGGCGAAACATGTTTCGCGGCAAAGAAACGAATTTCAGCAGTTGCATGCACAGTATGACAATTAATAAAACACTAATCAGCAACTACCAATACAGTGGAGATACAAATTAACAATTAATTCGTGTTTATTCTTTCAGTATCGGTACATTGAAAAACTGAAAAACTGCGATGATTCAGCTTATTTACATCGCTTCCATGTGAACAAGTCAGTTATACAATGTTAACGCAGTTACGTTATCGATATTGTTTTTAGAATCGCGCTTTCTATTTTACGTAACAGTGGTGACTAGACTGGCTTCTACATTCCACTTGCGCATATTCTTCGCTGCAGCAGACATTACTAACCGCTTGTCCTAGATCAAGTCGTGGATTAACGGTAAACGACGCCAAAGGCTATTAAGATCGTTGGCGATTTGCAGGAGAAGTACGAGCCATACCAGTGGGTGTTACTTCCGTATTCCTACCCCTCTGAACAAAGTATTCCACTTGAGGAAAAAAACCGCAGTGTGCTTTAGCAAACGGCACTGTACGTCAGGGCTAGGAATGCTTTATTACTGAACCTCCAGAAAAGATTTCAAGGTGCTATAATACATTCTTAACTGAAGACCAGCTACTTAGATGCAGCTTAGAACCCCTCTGAACAAAGGATTCCACTTGAGGAAAAAAACCGCAATGTGCTTTAGCAAACGGCACTGTACGTCAGGGCTAGGAATGTTTTATTACTGAACTTCCAGAAAAGATTTCAAGGTGCTATAATACATTCTTAACTGAAGACCAGCTACTTAGATGCAGATATCTGAATCACATCCATCTCGATCCATAAGATGAAAATAGAGGAGCTCAATTGCTTCATCAAAAAACTGTAACTTCCCGAAACCACGACAATAATTTTGTAGTCACCATTAAAACAGCCGAAGCAAGTGTCTTAGAACAAAAGAACTGGAACATTTACATTTTATGGATAACTACATTAACGTCTCTGGCAGTGAAATTAGTAGGTTGAACAAGTTTTAAGAAAAGCCAAGTAGTTCAACAACAGCCCGGAATGCTCCAACGAGTTCATTATTACAAGTAAAAATACAATGAATATCGCTGCCAAAACCGACAATTCAATCAAGGTAAATTTTTTGAACGAAAATGAGTAAGGAGTTCAGGTTTTAACCATCTACATAAAGACCCACCTACAGCTTTCTGTGAAGAAGTAAAAACTACTATAAAATCATATAAAAGTATGATATCAGAAACAAACAGCCACACGCTTGTTAATATGGAACCTAACCTTACTGGATTATACAGCTTACCTAAATTACATAAAGACAGCATTCCAGGACGACCAGTATTGTTAACCTTTTCTGCTCCCTTTTACTTAATAGCAAGGTGGATAGTTATTACTTTGTTTAAAAATATTAGCGCTGACGCGTGTATAACCAAATTAACAGAAATTTGGCACAAACCTAAATTAAATCCTGTAGAACAACACCACACGTTTGCTGCTTAAATACATGTAAAAGAGAGTTGTTCGTATTCCAGAACACGTATTGTAGACAGTCTGATGGCCTAACTCTGGCTGCCCACGCTAGTTCCACACTATCTGAATTTTTCGTGGACTGTTTGGAATAAGTTTTCTTACACAAAGAGCCACCGAACTGCAAAATTAAATACTGAATCAGGTACGCGAACTAATACCACTAGACAGTGGGGTACGAGACGTGTTTCCAAAGTAGGTTCCGCTGCAACTCCGCGGTCGGCATTTGGCCCGAGTGCATTGTGTACAGCACCCTGATGGCAAACCACAGACGCCATAAAGAATCGTTCAGCGTGCTTACGTTTGGTTGTGAGTATTTGAAATGCCTCCTCCGACTGAGGATCCCGCCGACTGTGAAATACACGCTGTCATTCGTTTTCTTAGTGATAAAGGTGTGGAAGCGGCTGACACTCGTCAGATCAATGAAATGTATGGAGAAAAAATTATGATCAATGGGACGGTAAGAAAATACGTGAGAGCTTTTAAAGATGGCCGTGCGAAAGCGCTTGATGAGGAACGAAGTGGGCGACCTTCAATCATCAATCTGGTTCACAAAGCTGATAAAAAAAGTGAGAGAGAACGGACGCTTTACGATATCTACGTTATGTTATGAGTTTGCTCCAGTGTCAAGAATTGTGCTTTATGCAGTTGTTACTGAATGTTTACAGAAAGTTATGCTTACGCAGGGTATCAAAAAAGCTGACTGAGGTAAGCAAATGTTTAGCCAGTTCTTTGACTTTCCTAGACGGTGCCGTGGGAAAGGTGACGACTTCCTAGAGTGCTGTAGTGAGGAAGGTGATGAGTTTCTTAAGCCAGATTGCCACAGGTGACGAAATATGGGTGTATTATGTTACACATCAATCAAAGGAGAAATCCAAGGATTGGCGGCATTCAATATCAACCAAGAAAGTGAAGTTCAAGTACACAATTTCAGCCCAGAAAACCATATGTACTTTTATTTTTGGACAGGAAGAGACAGTCACTTTTGGGCTTTTTGTCTCGTGCTGACTTTATAAATTATACGACTTACTGTGAGACCTTAAAAAAACTGCGCCGTGCAGCACAAAAGAAGGATGTGGCATGCTGAATAAGGGGGTCATTTTGCTTCATGACAATGCACGTCCACATGCGACAAATAGAACCTAGTAGCTGATGGGGTCATTTGACTGTGAACCATCCGTACCGTGCTCATGCGGTGGCTAGTGACTACCACTTGTTTCTCCGTTTTAAGAAGCATCTGCGTGGTCAGCGATGGAGTTGTGAAAACTATCGTATTGCAAGATTGGTCTAATTAGGCGGCGTATTTCTACTAGGAATGTGTTTATAAACTGGTTTATGATACGATAAACGCTTTAATATTGGTGGAAACTGTGTAGAAAATTAGATTAATACAAGCTCTCATGTAAAAATAAAATTGCTGAAAAAAGATTCCTTGTTTTACTTTATTTCAAAAGAGTACTTAATTGAAAACCACGCATAATATGCTGCAACAACGTTTCAGCTCCCAACATGATAAAATTCAGTTCTCAATGGAGCTGGAAGGCACTGTTACAAATTCTTTGTACCGCAGTATGCACTGTAGCACAAGGATGATGATGTTTAGTTTGGAGGACGCTCAACTGCGTGATCATCAGCTCCTGTACAAAAATCCCAATTTTTACACAGTCCAATTTTTAACTCAATCCAATCTAGCAACTGTCACGAATGTTGATGATTATGATGAAATGATGAGAACAGCACAAACACGTAGTCCTCGGGCAGAGAAAATCCCTAACCCGGTAGGTAGCACAAGGAGATACTTATTTAAACTACAGCTGCAGATAATTCCTTCAAGCTCCTAGCACCCATACAGACACCAACATTGAGCTTTCAAGTTCATAGCACATATTTTATTACATTTCCATTATGTAAATAGTGGTAAGGTTCTATGGGACCAACTGCTAACGTCATCGATCCCTAGGCTTACACACTAGTTAATGTAACCCATCCCCGACGGAGGACTCGAACCTCCGACGGCAGGAGCCGCGCGAACTGTGACAAAGCACCCTAGACCGCGAGGATATCCAGCGCGGCTCCATTGTCTGAATCTTCTTTTCGAACTAAACAATTGAGTATCAAACTTAACGCTCCCAGCAATGCATATACCCATCCCCTGATCGACACTATTCTATAAAAAAACAAAATGTGTGAAATGACACCATTATATGCAGGCTGGTTAGCAGGAAACAGTCAATAGTTATCAAAACTGCCAAACCATTAGATAACGTTGCAAAATTTCAGATAACTTCCCAAAACAATCAACTACTGATCTGCTTTTTACTTTAACAAGACGATGTAAAAATTTTATTCAGTAGTAAAGCAAACTGCAACAGAGTGGCGTGTATAAAATGTCCTGCAAACAATTTGGAAAAGAACACGTTGTTCAATAAGGAAAATCTGTGGCAATAAGGTTACCGGAAACTGAAAGAAGTTGGAGAGTAATAAAGACATATTCAATGTTTGCTGAAATTACTTAACATAAAACCACTAATAGGATGTCCCGAGTTCGAGTCTCTGTCCGTCACACGGTTTTAATGAGCCAGGAAGTTTTATATCAGCGCACACTTCGCTGCAGAGCAATAATTTCATTCTGGATTAGATTACAATATCGTAAATTCAACTTTATTTTTCATCTGTTGTTAAACGTAACGGTATCCACATTTCAATGTGCCATAAAATGTAATCCCACCTTGTGAAAACTATCTATATGTTACTTCTTTATATCTTCTCTATAAAATGCATCTGTGTACGTCACACGTCACTGTATCTGTGTTTGCGATTGGCAGTTGTCATCTACCATGGCCTAAGAAGCTAAAATCCGGTTCGTGACCAAATAAATAATATTTTGCACAACATTATGGAAGTGTTTTCTGTGTAATAGTGTGGCCATGTTCTGCCAAGCATCTTAGCAGAAACCAGGTGTGCTACAAACACGACCACTTCCTCATCTGGTGTTCTGTAGGTATGCAGATTAGATTGATGCTAGATGTGTCACCCCAGATCGTATGAAATGATAAATTCCCATTATGAAGCTAACATTCTACATACAAAATTAACTGCCGTTTAATCATAAAACGTTATTTGACGAGTTCCTGAACTCGTAGGGGCCTCGCCATTGCTTATGGTTGGAGGAGTTGGAGGACCTGGGTATTTCAGTTAGATAACTTGCTTAATGGTTGCTGAATTCTACAGCCCGATCTGGTAAAATATTGTTTATATAGACAATGTGTAAAATTACTCACGATACATAACTGTCGAGGTTCTAAAACAATTTGAGAATGATTTTACATAATTAAAAGCGAATGGAGATTAAAAAAACCTGAATGGTTATTAGGATCGCCACCAGCATGATGCTGGAAAATTACGGCTGAGGTGGAGCCCAGACACATAAAGGCCACGAATTACACTTACAACCGCGATACTATGAGTTCGAACAGAGCAATTAACAGATCAGTGCATAAAGGAAAAATCAGAAAGAATCATAAACAGACAGGTATGCTCTAATGAGTTTAAACTCGACAACGAAACAAAGACATGAGTGGTTACGAAAAAAAGCCTTTCTTTGGGGCAAAAATTTTATTGCAGAAAAATATGCATACTATAGTGGCCACCACGAAACTAGGGCTTCAAGGTCATCTCGTCATCTTACAGCATTGCCAGTTTTTTTTGTGATAATTTCAAATGTTCCTAAAAATTAAAGAAAAAGTATTAGGCAACTCTATTTTTAGTCTAGAATATGATGGAGTACTTTCCAAACGAAAATTCTCACTAACTGTTAGGAAAAACTAATGTTACAAGAAATTTTTAAGGAAAATAATTTTTTACTTCAACCTTTGGTAGTAACAGAATAACTAATGTAATTGGACTGAAAAAAATATATGAACATCCTCAAAGTTTACAGATGCATATGCTGCGTCTTTTATTTCGGAAACATAAAAGTTCTCTGAGATAAAAAATAAAATATTATAAGTGGTGTGAAACTGTGCCGACTGCGTAGCGAAAAATGTAGTCACTGATGAATTTTCGTTCTGTAGAACTACGAAGAAACTCCCACGACAAAGTTGTTAAGGAAACTACAAAATTATATTTGGTAACATTTCAGGCGTCATTATTGTTTCGCATCACGTACAGATTCAAATTACTTCCGCGATATTCCGTGTGCACCAGCGCGCGAGTCGTTGTAGGCCGTCGCCAACAGTTTTGTTCGGACAGCTCGCTTTTACATGACCGAGAATATTCCCTGCTTCCAGAAAATATTTTACTGGCTGCTAATACGTGTCCTTCGTCGTTGCATTCATCACTCAAAACTCCAATATACGCTGCGCAAAAGTTATTGTAGTTATGCTGAAGCCAATATTTTCACTGAAGTCGAGCAAAATATTTGTTCAAAAGGTTTTGTGAAACCCAGGTTTTATCTAAATCTGCTGTAAGCCTGTTATTTTCAGCAAGCAATACGTGCTTAGTACACAAAAACCTCGTTCTTACTGCTACAATGTCCTGTCATGTGGTTCAAATTTCGTCCATCATTACAATTTCTGAATTAAAAACAAAGTGAGCGAGAAGACAGTGCATTGAAGTGACTGGCCAGAATAATCAGTTTTATCATGGATATTACCCTGTATTTCTCTAGCCATCGGACACTATCCTCTGTCATACTAAAGTAATAACAATTCTACGTTCTAGCATTTTGTAAAAGTCGTCAAATATCATAGATTTCTATGCTGTTCTCGGAGAATCAGAATAGGTGCTGGGACTGTTCTGATGTCACTGCAATGTTTGTATGTACAGGCGATACAGAAGCACCACGACGTTTTCTCATTTTATGAACTACATTACCCTTAATACGAAACAGCCAGTAAATCCTTCTAGGAAAAAAGGAGTTAAATTTCGAATGTACAAGTAAACCGATTGCAGGAAGATTATATCCGAATGTAAAGACATTTGACACCGGTTTTTAGGAAAAACTGTTGTCAATTAATGCAGAATTGACAATCTTATCTTCATTGACAATTACTGTCGAGTAAACTAATCGCTTGTGATAAATTTATCAGACGTCTACTGTAAGGGAAAAACATTCGCAGTGTGTCCTCTATAACTGAAATGAATAGACAAACATTTAAATCAAGTCAGCTATTTACACAGACGGCACTTACCTAAACTGAAGGATCTTCTGGCTCCATATCTTCATTTTCAGTCGCTTGTTTCAGCCAGGTGTATCATCACAGATTCCAGTATGGTGTCTCTTAAACCCCTGTTCAAGAAATCAGTTTTCTGCAATGCTTCTGCGTGTTTCACGAACCTCTCCCAGTCCTGCTGAATAACATTGTCAAGAGCTTCGGGTGTTAGCTTCCCGACATCAGAAAGTTTGAGAGTAGTATTTCTTCTCGCTTTACTTGGGCCCGCATCAATTCAATGAGATTATATGTACTTTCAGCGATATGGTGGTAGACATACCCCTTGGTGTCGTATTTCGTTTGCCAGTTGATCTAATACGTAAGTGTTTTTGGCACCTACGATTTCTTCCTTACGCAGGATTCAGCCTTTCTTTTCACCGACTGAAAATGAAACATTCTTTCTCTTTAATCACTCCATAATATCTGCCTTGCGCCAGTTTGAACGTGGCAGCTTTTCTATCTGAATGGAGTGGTAGCTGGCGTTATCCATCACGATAATTGACCCTTCTTCCAGCGCAACAACAGTCGAAGAAACCAATTCTTAAAAATTTCTCCATTCATTTCTGAATGGTGATCGGATTGGCAAGAACTTTTTCCACTACGAAAAATATGTTTGGCCTCTGGTATGAAGCCTGTGGTTAATGAACCAGCGTGGGCAGTGATTAATCAGGCACCTCTACCAATAGACACTTTCAAACCGCCGTTTCCTTTGGAGTCGTGTCATATATACTTATTGGTGTAGTTCTGTGAAATCCAAGTTCCAAGTTCCTCCGAGTACACTAGAGGCCCGGTGTCTTCAGCACGCAAGAAGTGCATTGTACGCAAAAACTTCGCTCTTGTTCCTGCAATGTCTCTGCGTTTCATTAAGAATTTCCATCCGTCATTACACTTCTTGAATCGGAAACCATGGGAGCGGAGAAGACAAAGAACGGAGGTCTCTGAGAAGGACTAATTAATTTTTTCACGGAGGTCAGCCTGTGGTTTTTTAGCCGCTCTATACTCTCCTCGGTCGTAATATCCAAGTACAGTTCTACGCACGAGCTCTGTGATAAAATCGTCAAAATCGGTTAATTTCCGTTCACGTTCGTATCCCTTTCTTGTGAATCGAATATACTCAAGTTTTTACTGATCTGGCGACAATGAAGAAGCGAGGAATAACTTAAATTTGGCGCAAATTCATAAGCTTACTGCCAAAGCGTGTGGTGTCCCCAAGTCAACTGTAGGCCGTATTAGCAAATCTGTATCAATGGCAGCATCTCCAGACATGAATGAGTGTTTCTATTGTTTACAAATGTCTTTCCGCTCTTTACGCACACCGACCGGAGGAGTATCAGAAGTAGGTCGTTGCTCCTTAATTGTTGTTTACCACCGAACAGACGTCAAAGCACCTTTCTAAAGACACTAAGACACTGAGATCAGACGTGAGCACTCGATGTAGCACGGTAGCACTGAGCTTTCAGCTGCTCTGACCTACTGCACCTCTAACTGTACCTACATGGCAACAAAGCTGAGAGGCGAGCGATTCACAGCCAGCAGTCCCCGCTGGCAGCAGGCAGCGGCCGTGAGGTTGAGGACTCTACTTTCGTGCTGGCCACTCTAGTGTCTGAGGCGCGTAGGTCAGGTTACGAAGACTAAAAGAAGAAACTGGGAATGAATTCTTCTCCCCCCACTTAACCGCGATTCCGAAGTCACGAGCGCGCACTGCAGATACAGTTGCGAGATGCCGGGGTGGAGAAGAGTTTGTACCTCTTTAATTTAGACGAATTTTGCATGAGAACGAGGCATGCACTCGATCGCCTCTTTATTTACCAACTACTTACTTATGCAGACAACAGTAACGGAAGGAAATGATGGTGGACCCTGCTAGTTGGTTAAATAAGGAGTGCACACTCACAATAATTTAATAAAAATCGTAATCTACTAAAAAAAAAGATAACTTTATCATAATAAACAACAGGAAATGGGATTCAGCATGTATCTACGAAATGATATGCGGATTAAATATGACAATGAGATTTATTACACATCAGAACGTAAATGCACATGATTGTCGACACAAACAGTAGGTTAAAGAATAGCGTATACTGAAATATTATGAGAATAAGAGTTGGCTCGAGAACAAGGGGCTCCTACTCTCTGTGATGCAATAGACTGACGATAATGACTCGAGATCCTAATGAATAAAATATTAATCTCCCGACTATATAGCAGTATTGCAATTAGTAGTGAGAGCTCAAACGGGATCATACGGAGAAACAAGCAAGGTGGACTTGTAGCAAAGCGAGTGCGCATGCTGCTGAGGGATTCAGTATAAAATTGATAGGGTCCTACAATTCCGGAGCCGCAAAATACTGTACCAGTACTGAAATGTGCAGCACGTCGTCAGTAGGCAGCGTCCTGATGATGTAGGTGTCGACTTCTGCAGTGCAGCAACCCTGTGTTAACCCCTGGCCGCGAAGGCTGTCCGACAATTCTAAGTCATTCCGAAAACGAGCGACTAAGTCGCAAGACCGTCCGACTCCGAGGAACATGAGATCCCGCACAACGCAAGAGCGAAGCCAACATTTCTCTACTCCCTACTCTCCTCGGAAACCGCGAATCAGCATTCAGTTCTGATTCCAAAATTTACACACACTGTCTCAGAATATCATTCACGCCAATAGCGACCATTCCCCCCAATTTCTAGCAGGGCTTTATGATGTCAACTAGCCTCAGTTTAAGTTGACCAATCATACGTCGGCTATTCAGCTGAGGACACTGATCTTAACGTTTAACCGGCTACGAGAACAACCTGCCTAGACCACCGGCCATCCAGCGCCAGACAGTTGCACCCAGCAGGGCACGGTCCTCAAGTATTCTCAGAATCAAGAGGACAAAGCAGTCAGTCGGTGCCAGGAATCTCCGTTCCGGACGCGCCGGAACAGTAAACACATAAACTGCGGTGACACTCAGACGTCTCACAGGTCATTTCGCACCGCATACAATAGGCCAAACTCGACCGACGTCAGTCGTTCCGCCAGGCGCTTAAGCCTACTGTACGAAGCCCTCAGAATTCAGGGAAGTGCAGCCCCCAACCGGAAATGCCGTGTGCCGCGTCCTCCGATGCTTGCCTCGCACAAGCCACCCCGGGAAGTAACCCAACATGTATAGGAATCAAGTGAAAAGTATTTTTTTGAGCTCTCAGTACAAATGCTCTCATTACAGTAACCTTATTCGGTCTGTTACTACCATGCAATAATATAGAACATTAATAAAATTGATGAAAATGAGAGGCGACTTGCAAAATAGGGTATGGAACCTCTCACAGTCTTAACATGACTTGTGTCAAGCAGGTTGCGGACAAGTGGCGGTGCGCCGTGCTGCAGCCGCTGCTAACTGTTGTTGGGGGTCATCCGATGTGATGCGACTGCCTACCGCGGACTAATCTTACTCATGATTACTGATCGCGGTTGCGAGTAAGTATCAAGTGAAACTTCAATGACCTGACAGGAGACCTAAGTCAAGAAAAACATGTACGAGCGCAGAGTCCAGTTCTAATCAGAATGTGAATGCCTCTCTGAATTTTCACAGCCTTCCTTCAGACGTCAGATCGACACCCGGCACAGTCTTTTAGGCAACCCCAGAAAGTGCTCTATGAAGGAGGGATCTAGAGGTCCGTTCACCAGCTCTGACCGTAAAGTTAAAGATGTGTCCGCCAATGTGACAGGTGTGTATGGAAACAGGAAACGAATGTCACCCGGTTCCCAGGTCAAGAACTGTTTGTCGCGAAATTCTGGAAATTTTATTGGGCTTTGCATAGCGTTACCACGGGAAGGGGGATGTTTGGAAATTTGAAAACGCACGAGTGTCTATATATATTTAGCTTGAGGAAACGTGTCTGCAGACCACATACAGCTGGATAACAGCAAGTGAACAGCTGAGGAGCCCACATAAAGTTAACTAATAAGCAGAGTTCTCACCCCTTACGCCAGTGGTTTCCCGTTCTGCTATTGAGGACACCGGTCTTCCGTTCCATTGCTCGTTGTTTGCGAAGGCTGAGCCAGGAGGATAATCCCGGCGAAGGCTCGTCCGACTGTCCGTGGAGTAGGGTAACTAGCATGGAACCTGCCTTCTGAGTGACCGACAGCTCTTCCAGACCGTGCGAAAGCTGCTGTCGTTTCCGCCTCAGTGAAAAGTAATCTACCGTCTAGTAAAATAATCAGATGATCAATTCCAATTAAAAAATGATCAAGAGAGAATTTCTGTATGGCGAGGAAAGTGGAAACTGGCACTAAACAAAGAAAAGTGCGAGGTCATTCACATGGGTTCTAAAAAAAATCCGATAAATTTTGGGTATACAATAAATCGCACAAATCTAAGGGCTGTCAATTCGACTAAACACCTGTGAATTACAATTACGAGCAACTTAAATTGGAAAGACCGCATAGATAATTTTGTGGGGAATGCGAAACAAAGACTGCGCTTTGTTGGCACAACTCTTAGTAGATGCGACAAACCCACTAAACAGACAGCCTACATTACACTTGTCCGTCCTCTGCTGGAATATTGCTACGCAGTGTGGGATCTTTACTAGGTAGGATTGACGGAGAACATCGAAGAGGTGCAAAGAAGGGCAGCTCGTTTCGTGTTATCTCGCAATAGGGGTGAGAGTGACACTGATATGATATGCGAGTTGGCTTGACCATCAATGAAACATTGGCGGTTTTCTTTGCGGCGAGATCTATTTACGAAATTTCAGTCACCAACTTTCTCTTCCGAATGCGAAAATATTTTGTTGACACCCACCTACGCAGGGAAAATCGAACATCATAATAAAATAAGAGAAATCAGAGCTCGATCGGAAATATTTAGGTGTTCCTTTTTCCCACGCGCCATTCGAGGGTGGAATTGTGGAGAGGTGGTATGAAAATGGTTCGATGAACCTTCTGCCAGGCACTTGAGTGTGAATTGCGGAGTAACCATGTAGAAGTAACTGTAGAATTCACCTGCTCAAGGCCAGATGCACTTAAGCGAGAAACAGCTACAGGAATGGAATGTTAGATGAGGCGCAGAGGGGTTAGTTACCTAATTTCTACAGGCTAGGCCCTAGGCACTCATGTAATCAGCGCAAAATACAGGTGAAAAGTCGACAAGCAAAAACTGAATCGGAAAGTAAATGAAGCAAGACAGTCTTGTGCACAAATTCAGTATGTAAATAGGATAGAGTGTGAGAAGAAACGACCTGGAACAGGCCACCACGTCACAACCTACGAAACATCCATTTGATGCTTACATTTTATTCGAGAAGATCCACATATGTAGAGTGCTCAATACATGGGAAAAGGCCAATTTCTCAAAACCATCGCTGGTAATAAAATTCCTGTTTGTATTATCATAAAGAGTGTCTCGTTGATACATTTAGAGTGGTAATCGTTTGGAATCTTCCATCACACAAAGCTGAAGTAAACCTGTGTGCTGCGGGCTGTACAAAACAGTTTGTGTAAACATGTTACTGTGCAGTGTAGAAACCCATTAAAGTTATTTTACCTACAAGTTGTGAACAAATGTGGCGCGAAACTTTGTGATAGTGAAAATGTTAAGAACAGTAGCGATGCCCTGAAAACTTTGTTTTCCACTGGATCCGAAAAAAGCATACATCTGAATTAAGATAATCAGATGGTCTGTCCTCGATTTGTTCCTCATAAATTGACTGGCGATGGGAAGGAAAACCGGTTGGAAACTGCTGGAGATGTCACTGACAGGTATGAGCAATATTTACGTCTACTGCAGTTAATCAACGAATTCTTAGCGCTACATGTTCAGTCTGTAATTTTTTATCGCAGCGTCGTGGTCTCTGTGGACAGCAGACTGCATCGAATTTTAATGGACATCCAAAGACTTGATTTTAGTATTCCATTTTCTGAAGAAGACTTCGCTAACATTCTAATAAGTTTATAAACACTGCCAAAATTATTTGTGACAGTGGATGTTACTTTGAAAATGAACGAATGTATTTTATTTCGTTATTTTGTTTTCTTAGCATGTGATACAAATCTCCACACATTTTCAGTACACCTCGTAGTTTTTCCATAAGGTATCGAACTACCGTAGTATCAGTAGCGTCAGGTCAGGTGTAATTTCACTTTGTATCTCACTGACTACTGCGGTGGCGATGCGATGCTTCATGGACTAATTAGATGTTTTTCTTTTTTTAACTCTGAAGAATCACCTCGTGCGGCGTGCACGGGGTCAAATGGTTCAAATGGCTCTGAGCACTATGGGACTTAACTTCTAAGGTCATCAGTCCCCTAGAACTTACAAGGGAACCTCCCCATCGCACCCCCCTCAGATTTAGTTATAAGTTGGCACAGTGGATAGGCCTTGAAAAACTGAACACAGATCAATCGAGAAAACAGGAAGAAGTTATGTGGAACTATGAAAAAACTAAGCAAAGTATACAAACTGAGTAGTCCATGTGCAAGATAGGCAACATCTAGGAAAGTTCGAGTTCAGGAGTGCCGTGGTCCCATGGTTAGCGTGAGCAACTGCGGAACGAGAGGTTCTTGGTTCATATCTTCCCTAGAGTGAAAAGTTTACTTTCTTTATTTTTGCAAAGTTATGATCTGTCCGTTCGTTCAATGACGTCTCTGTTCAGTGTAATAACTTTAGTGTCTGGGTCTTGCGACCGGACCGCAAAACCGTGCGATTAGTAGCCGAAAGGACGTGCCTGTCCAATGGACACCGAAAACATTTGATTGCAAGGTCATAGGTCAACCGATTCCTCCACAGGAAAACACTTCTGATATATTCTATACGACACTGGTGACGGCATGTGCGTCACATGACAGGAATATGTTGTCGACCCACATAACTTGTACACTTGGTGAATGGGTAAAAATATTCTTCTACCTAGCCCAATTTAGGTTTTCTTGTGGATGTGATAATCACTCCCAAAAAAGTGTGAAAACATAAGAGTTTGTCACATAAACTGCAACAGATGAATGCAACAGTTTCACCACAATCGCACAGTTTTGTCTGTGCTCTGTCAAAACATGTTTTTAACGTTTTCAAATTTTTCCGTGTGTTGACCGTCAAATCCTGCATATGTCCAAGCAAATCTGAACATGTCCTCGAATTTTGGAGAGCGAAGTTGATTTTATGTGAGTGCCTGAACATTGATAATTGTCTGAAAATAAAAAATTAAAATTTTTGCCAGTGGGAAGACTTGAACCAAGAACCCATCGTTCGGCAGCTCCACACGCTAACCACGGGACCACGGCGCTCATGTGTAAATGCACTCCTAGATGTTGTCTATCTTATACATGGACTACTCAGTTTGTATATTTTGCTTATTTTTTCATAGTTTCACACAACTTCTTCCTGTTTTCTCGATTGATCTGTGTTCAGTTTTTCAAGGCCTATCCACTGTACCAACTTATAACTAATTCTGAGGGGGGTGCGATGGGGAGGTTCCCTTGTTAGTACTACTTAAACCTAACTAACCTAAGGACATCACACACATCCATGCCCGAGGCAGGATTCGAACCTGCGACCATACACAGGGTCAACTACTTGTAGTCATTCCTTCCATTTCGCAGATGTGTGAGGTCAGATACTTACTTGCCGCGTTACTATTCCAGGCAGCTAAGCCCCAAACGATGCTCTTTGTAGGTGCGGAACCTACGCAGTGCATTGGCGCTATTACGTTACCTGGAGTGTATCTCATAAATAGATTAGAGTTATAGGCTTTTGTGTCAGATGTAATGGCGTTAGGCCATTTCGAGAGAGTGCGACTTCATAATAAAACAACGTGGTTCTGTTGGGCAGGGTATATTTGGACGCCGATATTCTATATTCGACGCCGGGTACCAGTCATATAAATCGGCACGTGTCCCCAACATCCCGAAATCATCGAGCCCATACAATGCTGCATAGATAGGTGGTAAATTGATTCCTTCGCTTCGCATACTACTTGCACAGACAAAGCCACCGGAGGCTGTGAATCAGTAAATGCACAAACAAGAAAGTACTGATTCTGCTCTGTGTGATTAAGTCTTACAACAGAGGAATAAGAGGTTGCATTTCGTAAGGAATACAAAAACATAAGCATGGACCAAAAAAGAGTATAATGTACACAATTAATTTCACTTTCACACAATTCCGTATAGCAGCATGTTTCTAAATAAGGAGAACGCTAGGAAAATAATACTACACGGATTGTTCTCTTGCAGTTGTCAATCGTAACGTAATTACCGTTATTTGGACTACATGTATTTCTGATTTCGTTCTGTGGTCACTCTGAAAACTGTACAAGATCCGCATAATCACTTGTGTTTGCTATGATAATTTAATGACACAAAAATTTTCCCAATCTAACCCTTCAGTATTCGAAAATCTCAGTGTCTTCATTCCCATAAATAGAAATTGCATTTTTATGATCAGCAAAGCAAGACTGTGAAGACAATAAGAGAATGCCATAATATGTTTTCCATGTTCTTGAGGTAGACTGAATTCGATGTTGCCTAAACAACGTGATCTGCACTGGAAAACAGATGCGGACCTGTTACACTCCTATACGTTCTTTCTAGGAATTCGACCAGTTTGTTTGCGAGTAGTAGTACAATATTCCTTAGTCCTTCATTCAGGGTTTCGTGCGACAATCTCACCGATGGTTCAACCTGTTTCATTCCAAAGTTGCTTACACACGGAATTATTTTGAGTTGGCTAAAACTGGAACTGTGTGATTCCTCAGGTGGCATGCGATGTGCGTTTAGTTTTAGCCTTAGTATTTATGCACTGAATAACTTATTGGAAATCACACAACAGCTTGAGAAAACTCCGTCGTTGATACGGGTGCTATGGCAGCAGTTTGGTGTAGGTAGCTGGAGAAATGATGGCAATGAGGAGCGATTCTAGAAGCCTGTCAAGGGTGGTGGGCTAATGAAGGGGGGGAATATCGGTTAACAGGAGGAGGGCTAGGGTCATCCACCGACAAATTGGTAAAATATGTTTTTGCTTAAAGTAGTTTTTGCTAACTGTTTTGGAGTTCAGGGTAAAAAAAAGGTGTTAATAAATAATAAGACGCCCATTGTAAACGAAATGGTATTTATTGGTTTAGATAGTAAGCTATTAGCCAATCTTATTCTTTTGTTACAATGTGTTTGAAATATGTTGCAACCTATATTGCTACATAATTGTAAAAAAATGATTCAGTCTGTTGGAGTAATATATTCGCTGATTTCTGAAATCATTTTATCCAGTCTTATATGAGATTCCACTGATTCCCCTGACGGCAATCAACTGGAAAAAGACACAAATCGTATTCATTTCCGAAAATTGTCCTCGGAAAGATACACATCAGACATATGTCGCTGACTTAATGCGATACTGACTTATGGAGTTCTTTATATCTCGCGTATTGCGATGATCTTGGAGAACGAAGAACTCATCAATAGAAGCGGATTACGCGGAGATCTTTGGAAAGTCAGGTCGCTCAGTTTGTCCACGACACCCAGAATGCCGCAGATAATAGCGTCCAGGCTGCTGCCACGTTCCTTGACCGTCACTTGGAGAACAAAAAACGAGCACATGGAACATCAGAGCGTGCTGTTGACAGCATCACTGCCTGCTTCACTCTCTTCTCCCTCGAGCTCGCGTGCAGCACTTCTCGGTTCTGTGTCAGGTTTGATTGTTACTCCGTTCGTAGTTGCACGTCAACAATGATAAACAATAGTATCGTTTGGAGTACTGGAGACGAGATGGTCGATATGCAACTCATGTACGGGTTCGCTGAATGTAATGGAGAAGCGACAGAACGGCAATGTATTGATCAGTTCCTGCAGCGGTGGCAATGACATCAAAATATGTTTGCATGACTACACAGGCGCCTGTGGTAAACCGTTGTAATATTTAAAAAATATTTATAGTTTATCCAATTATTTGGAATTTAACTGGTGTTATTTGTTTAACGGTATCTGGAACATAATGGCAATATCAAGAGTAAGGTCCTAATGATTGAATTTTCTCATTTTGAGTGTCTCGAAGGCGATCTGTTTTAATTGTTAAAAACCATTCAGAATCCAAGATCGCAAAAAATATTTCTTTATTTTAAGACAGCAGGTTTCAATAGTCTTTGCCGTCATCCTCAGATTTAAAACATCTTTTTATTGTAAAACATGTTTGTCTTGCGCTGAACGTCATGCGCACCTGCCATCTTCTGCCTGAGGTTCAACGTTAAATGAACATGTTTTACAACAAAAACATGTTTAAGACCCTAAGATGACAGCGAAGACTGTTGAAACTGGTCGTCTTAAATAAAGATGTACAGAGTGTACATAAAGTTATTTATTGCACAAGATCCAAACCTTGTACTG